>NC_041387.1:485620330-485774261 GCF_002162155.2 Triticum dicoccoides | reverse complement strand
GCTAGCGGCGGCGCGGGGCTCGAGGCGGCTAGGGTTAGGGTTTCGGCGCGGGTGGACCGGCAGCGGCTGCGGGCTGGCGGGGTGGGGCGGCTGGGCCTGGGGGGGCTCGGGGCGGCGCTATTTAAAGGCGCCCCCGGCGGAGTCCCGCTCGGGCACGGCCCAAAGGCGGTTCACGTTTTTTTTAATTCCGCACAGAAGAAAAATAAAAAGGAATACTAAACGGACTCCAAAAATCCTGAAATAAATTTTCCCCGGCTTCTAAAATCAAGCCAGACAAGATGAACATTTATTTGGGGCCTAAATACAATTTTGAAAAACGCACATTTTTCCTAAATCTAAATAAAAGGCGTAAAACTCCCAAAATAAATCTTATTTGATTTTTTTTATTAAATCTTCGTTAGTTCTTTATTTTGGGAAAGTCATTTTATTCCCTCTCTGAATTTTTGGTAGTAGAAATAATTGAAGATAAAATAAATAAAATCAATGATCCTATTTTCAAAATTTGAGAAAAACTCAAATAAGAAAATAACGAAATCCCCAACTCTCTCCGTGGGTCCTTGAGTTGCATAGAATTTCTAGGATCGAGCCAATGATGCAACAAAAATATGATATGCAATGATGATCTATGTATAACATTCCAAATTGAAAATTTGGGATGTTACAAACCTACCCCCCTTAAGATGAATCTCGCCCTCGAGATTCGGGTTGGCTAGCAAATAGGTGAGGGTGGTCCTTGAGCAGATCTTCCTCTCGCTCCCAGGTGGCTTCCTCCTCGGTGTGGTGGCTCCACTGAACTTTGCAAAACTTGATAACCTTACTGCGGGTAACTCGACTGGCATAATCCAGAATTCTAACTGGTTTCTCTTCATAAGTCAAATCATCCTTCAACTGAATTGCTTCCAGTGGCACAGTATCTCTCAGTGGTATATCGGCTATTTCTGCGTGACACTTCTTCAACTGAGAAACATGGAACACATCGTGAACTCCTGACAATCCCTCAGGTAATTCCAACTTGTACGCTACTTCTCCCATGCGTTCCAGAACTTTGTATGGCCCCACAAAACATGGTGCTAACTTCCCTTTAACTCCAAAACGCTTAACTCCTCAAAGTGGAGATACTTGAAGATAAAGTCTGTCTCCGACTTCGTATTCTGTCTGCTTGCGTTTCGAATCTGCATAACTCTTCTGTCTTGACTGAGCTACCTTGAGCCTATCGCGGATCAATTTTACCTTCTGTTCAGACTCCTTAATCAAATCCGGACCAAACAACTGGCGGTCTCCAACCTCATCCCACAACAACGGGGTTCTGCACCTCCTTCCGTACAAGGCTTTGAAAGGGGCCATCTTCAAACTGGATTGATAACTGTTGTTGTAAGAAAACTCCGCGTATGGCAAGTTGTCATCCCAACTTGATCCATAATCCAAAACACAAGCTCAAAGCATATCCTCCAAAATCTGATTGACTCTCTCGGTTTGTCCATCTGTCTGCGGATGAAAAGTTGTGCTAAACTCCAGCCTGGTTCCCAATGTTTCGTGCAACTGCTTCCAGAACTTTGAGGTGAATTGGGTTCCTCTATCTGATACAATACTCCTCGGAACTCCATGCAAACATACAATCCTTGTCATGTATATCTTAGCCAATTTGGCACCGCTGTAGGTAGTCTTTACTAGGATGAAAAGAGCTACCTTTGTCAAACGATCGACTACAACCCAAATTGAGTCATAGCCTGAATGAGTCCTGGGCAATCCCGTGATGAAATCCATGCCTAGTTTGTCCCACTTCCATTCGGGTATAGGCAATGGCTGCAACAATCCGGCTGGCTTTTGATGTTCTGCCTTCACCCTCTGACATACATCACAAACTGCTACATACTCTGCAATATCCTTCTTCATTCTGGTCCACCAGAAAGTTTCCTTCAAATCCAAATACATCTTGGTATTTCCAGGGTGAATCTAATATGGTGAATCATGTGCCTCTTGCAGAATCAACTTCCTGATCTCCGGGTCATTGGGCACATAAACACGGTCCTCAAATCGTAGGGTATCACACTCATCCTCATAAAATCCCTTAGCCTTTCCTTCGCTCATTTTCTCCTTTATAGAGGCAACTTCCTTATCTGTCTTTTGAGCTTCTCTGATTTTATCCATCAATGTAGACTGAATCTCCATTGCTGCTACATAGCCTCTCGGAACTATTTCCAAACATAGATCATGAAGATCCTCGGCTAACTCCTTGGGTATTCCTCCCATCATTAGTGTATTGACATGGCTCTTGCGGCTTAACGCGTCTGCTACAACGTTAGCCTTCCTGGGGTGATAATGCAATCTCATATCATAATCCTTAATAAGCTCCAACCATCTCCTCTATCTAAGATTTAACTCCTTCTGCGTGAAGATGTACTTCAAACTCTTATGATCCGTGTACACCTCATAATGATTTCCAATGAGAAAATGTCTCCATGTTTTCAGTGCGTGCACTACGGCTGCTAACTCCAAATCATGAGTAGCATAATTCAACTCATGAGGCTTAAGCTGTCGTGAAGCATACGAAACAACTCTTCCCTCCTGCATAAGCACTGCTCCAAGTCCTCGATGTGAAGCGTCGCAATACACTTCATAATCCTTAGTCTGATCTGGCAGAATTAATACTGGTGAGGTAACCAAACGTTTCTTCAACTCTTGGAAACTAGCCTCACACTCCTTAGTCCAAATGAACTTAGTATCCTTCTTCAACAACTCTGTCATAGGCTTCGCAATCTTCGAGAAATTTTCAATGAATCTCCGGTAGTATCCTGCGAGTCCAAGGAAACTCCTAATCTCTCCAACTGTTGTTGGTGCTTCCCAGTTTGTCACAGTGACAACTTTAGTGGGGTCTACGGCAATACCTTCTCCGAATATAACATGTCCGAGAAATCCAACTTCCTTCAACCAAAACTCACACTTGCTGAACTTGGCGTATAGCTGATGTTCTTTGAGCTTCTCGAGTACCAAACGCAAGTGTTCCTTGTGTTCCTCTTCATTCTTCGAGTAAACCAAAATATCATCAATGAACACCACAACGAACTTATCCAAAAACTCCATAAACACCTTGTTCATCATGTTCATAAAATAGGCTGTGGCGTTTGTCAGACCAAATGACATAACGGTATACTCATACAGCCCATACCTGGTGGTAAAAGCCGTCTTCGGTATATCTTGCTCCCGAATTTTCAACTGATGGTATCTTGATCGCAAATCGATCTTGGAAAACACCTTAGCTCCTTGCAACCAATCAAACAGATCATTGATCATTGGTAGTGGGTACTTGTTCTTGATGGTTACTTCATTCAATCTGCGATAATCAACAACCATTCTTAACGATCCATCCTTCTTCTCCACTAGAAGTATTGGCGATCCCCAAGGCGAAGAACTTGGGCGAATAAAACCTTTATCCAACAACTCCTTAATCTTCTTCTTAATTTCCTCCAAATCTTGGGCTGACATCCTGTACGATCTCTTGGATATAGGCCCAGTGCCTGGCAGTAGTTCAATTAAGAACTCAATGTCTCTATCCGGTGGCATGCCTGGCAACTCTTCTGGAAATACATCAGGGAAATCCCTTACCACTGGTACTTCCTCCTGCACAACTCCTGATAAGGAATTTACATGTGCTCTTCTCGGCTCATGCCGTGATACATACTTGATTCTTCTTCCTTCTGGTGTCGTAAGCAAAATTGACTTACTGGCGCAATCAATGTTCCCTCCATACATTGACAACCAATCCATACCAAGAATTACATCCAAACCTTGGGATTCCAATATAATTAAATCCGTTGGGAAAACATGCCTTCCTATACTTAATGGCACCTGAAAGCATCCTTGACTGACCATAAACTCAGCTCCTGGTGAACTCACTAGCATAGGTGTCTTAAGAGTCTTAGTGGGCAGGATAAACTTATCCACAAATCCCCTTGATATGTATGAATGCGATGCACCAGTATCAAAAAGAATAACTGTAGTAAATGCCTTAACCAAAAACTTACCTATTACTGCGTCTGGCTGAGCTTCAACCTCCTCCACGGTAACTTGGTTCACTTTCCCCCTGTTGAAAGGGTTCAGCTTCTTTCCTGAGCTTCCATTGCCATTTCCATTTTGGGCTTTTGGGCAATCATTTGCATAATGCCCAGTCTTACGACACTTATAACAAGTGATATGACTCAGGTCTGCCTTGGATGGTGTTGACGGGTTGGTGCGGCTTTGTACATTGCTTCCTCCATTCCCGTTTCCATTCTTTGCACCATTATGATTGTGCGAGCTACCTCCTCCATGAGTATGCTGAAAGTGTCCCCCTGATTTTGGGGTAAAACGCGGCTTCTGTTGAGCTCCAGAATTGTACTTCCCCTGTGCATACTTCCTCTTACGATTGTCAATCTGCTACTGCTTCCCCTCAATCATAAGAGCACGATCTACTAACTCCTGGTAGTTATTGAAAGTGGCTACTATCAATTGCATGCTCAGCTCATCATTTAGTCCTTCTAGAAACTTCTCCTGCTTAGCTGCATCCGTAGCAACGTCATCTGGTGTATAACGTGCTAGCTTACTAAAATCATCCACATACTGACTAACCGTCCGTCCTCCTTGGCGTAAGTTGCGAAACTCACGCTTCTTCATGGCCATAGCTCATGCTGAAACATGGGCAGTACGAAAAGCTTGCTGAAACTGATTCCATGTGACAGTGTCTACAGGGTAAGTGGCTGTAAAATTCTCCCACCATGCGGCTGCGGGTCCGTCAAGCTGATGTGCGGCAAACTTCACCTTTTCTCCATTCATGCATCCTGCAGTGGTCAACTCCCTCCCTATCTTACAGAGCCAATCATCTGCTACTATTGGCTCGGTGCTACTGGAAAACACCGGCGGGTTCAACCTTAAGAAACATGCCAGATGGTCAACAAGTGGTGGTGGTGGTGGGTTGTTGTTGTTGTTGCCTTGGTTCTGTACCAATGTTTGAATCAAGGTATTCTGCTGCTGAATCAACTGAGTGATCTCTGGCGGAAAAACAAACTCGGGGTCGCGTCTCGGAGGCATCTGAGGGTTCAAAGGGGAGAGTTAAGAATAGAATGAGGTCTAGTGAGATAACACTACCCATATGCACATGAGAAAAAACACACAATATCATTCCAATCAATTCAAACAAGGGCATACAACGGTCTAACTATCGTTACAAAAGTGCTTGGAATAAACTAATTAAATGGTGGTAAATTCTACTACTGTTATGGTGGTCAACTAGAAAAACTGCTCCGATGAAGATTCCATGATATCTGCTCCAGCTTCATCAACATAGTCATCATCGCTGTCGTCGGGATCCGAGTCGGTGTCGTTGATGATGATATAATTATCTGGGCAAGTAGGTTCACCCTCTTCCTCTCTGGGTGCTGATCCTCCCATGAATACTCCAATCTTCTCCTTAAGGTCACCGTTCTGTCTTACTAGAGCGACGATTTCTTCCATATAGTCCTTACGTGTAGCCTTGAGTTCTGATTCTAGCTCCTTGATCCTGGTCATAGCCTTCTGTAGTTCCTCCATATCTGCGCACATCTGATTCTCCTAGCGTCGGATGTGTTGGTTTAACTCCTGAATATAAGCTGCGATTGATCTGTCCTTCCTGGTAGTGATCATCTCCCAATGCTCATCTCGGCACCCACAAATCTGGTAGATAGTATTCTTGAGGTCGTTGTGGTAAACTTCTCCAATTCGTCCCATGGCGATGTGAGCTGCCATGCTTTTTCCTAGGCTCCATGTTGGTACATCAAAGGTAAACTCTATTGGCTCCGTGACTGGTGCAAACGTCCTTCCTGGAATGTAGACTTGAATCCTCCAGCGCTCCTCTTCGGGTAAAGTGGCATTGAAAGTCCCGATGAAGCTTGGTACTCCTATGTTCAGGTATCTAGTGGCTTCCTTCAAGTGACATCCAAAAGGTGAATTCTCATCTGGTTGTGCGAACTTGATCCTTGCATCCGCCATCCTAAAGAATAGAAAATATGAGGAGTCAGGAAGGGAAAGAAAGAGTAGTGATCTAAGGCTTAAGCTTAGTGGCCGTGTCCTACAGTCAGCGTGTGCTCTGATACCACCTTGTAGCGACCAGACCTCAACCAGTCTGATCTCTATGCTCAGTGTCATCCCTGGATCAGTAATGCTGACACCACACAGTACTTGGAGGATTTATAACAGAGTAGCAATCACACACTTATTACATCGAATGTCTCAAAAGAGAACTTATTAAATTATATATGGCTTAAGTCCATCTAAAAACGATAACAGCGGATGACTTGGAAGATAAGCGAGTCCATCAACTCCAACGGCATCATTGAGTATAGAACCACGACCTAAAAACACTTTACTCGTCGTCTGGAAAGTCTGCAACATGAAACGTTGCAGCCCGAAAACGGGTCAGCACATGGAATATGCTGGCAATGTAACACATAGAGAATAACAATGGAATAAGCTACACTACATAAAATTTGGCTGGTGTAAAAGCTCTATGGTTACAGTTTTGCATAAAGCCAATTTTTCCCTACTGCAAAGGAATAAATTTATTTAACTATCATGGTGGTTGTTAAACATTGAGAATGGTTGACAGCATTCTCAATCCCAATTAAAAATACTCATTAAACCCAACAATATTAGATTAGAGTAACATGATGAGATTCACATGATATCCAGGTACTAGATACTCAAAACGTCCATAACTGGGGACACGGCTAACCATGATTAGTTTATACACTCTGTAGAGGTTTGCGCACTTTTCCCCACAAGACTCGATCGCCTCTGTTGGATTCCTCGCACTACATGGTGTTTGAGAAATGGATGACCGAGACATAGTCTTTCGGAAGCGCTAGCACCTTACATGTGGGTAGACTGGTACACCTACTTTCCCCTACATCTGCTAGTCTACCGTAAGAGTTCGCACAACTTAGTCAACTATGCCAGAGCCCATAATGGGTTGTGGCTGCACACGTAAGTTTCTAGTTTGAATAATCTCATGATCCCTTTTAGCCTGGGTGGCGGTCCGAAGAAATACAGGCAAGTCCTGATAGAAACCAGGTGCCTCAATCCACCCAGATGTGTGTTTAAGTTGCCACCTTAAATAAACCATTAAATAACAATCTCACATCTATCATGGATACACTCACCCAATCCACGTCTACTAGCATAGCATGGCATAATAAGCAAACGTAGAAGTAACTCCCAAGGGTTTGATAACAAAATAGGTAATAGCTACTACCTCAACTACTTCCCATCCCACAATTTAATTAGATCCTAATCATGCAATTGTTTTGAGGATTGATCCAATGCATAAAAACTGGGTATGAGAAGGGATATGATCAAAGTGTTACTTGCCTTGTTGATGATCCGCAAAACCTGGAGACTCGAAGTAACAGGCGGCGCACTCCGGGTATTCTATCGCAGACAAACAAACAAACAAACATACAATAAGTACTCATCTAATGCACTGGTAAAACTCGAATAAAAGATCTAACCAGAATGTTCAACTTAAGAACTCCGGTTTGCAAAAAGAACCAAATCAATCAAAGCAACGAAAGTCAAACGGTGAAAAAAAACAGCTTTGTTTTACTAATCTGGATCTAAGTCAAATTTTACAGAAGCAAAAACTTGTTTAAGTTGATTATTCAGAAAGAGGGTTTCGAGACGAAACTCTAGGCGCTTGAATCGCCTGATTCCGATAAACGAGCGAAAAGTTATACTAAAACGAAAATCGGATCAGGAATCGCGATTAGAAAAATCGCGGATTAAATCCGAGAAAAAGAAAAACGACGAACAGGCTGACGAACGAACGTTCGTTGACTAAACAGATCTGACGAGTACGTTCGTTAAAACGAACGAACAAGCGAACGCTCGCTAATTAACCGAACCGAAAATAAAACCGATCTAACGAAAAACCAAAAAAATAAAAATAAACTGAAGAAAAACCCGCTCGGTTTTTATAAAAAAAACCGGCGACACGCGAATCGAGGTGGCGGCGAACCTCGGGCGGCGGGGTCGGCTGGCGGTGGCGGCAGCTCCGGCGAGGTCGTCGGCAGCGGCGGCTGCTGGCGGCGGCGGCGTCTGGGGGCGGCGGCGGCTGGCGGCGGCGCGGGGCTAGAGGCGGCTAGGGTTAGGGTATCGGCGCGGGTGGGCCGGCGGCGGCTGCGGGCTGGCGGGGTGGGGCGGCTGGGCCTGGGGGGGCTCGGGGCGGCGCTATTTAAAGGCGCCCCCGGGCAGAGTCCCGCTCGGGCACGGCCCAAAGGCGGTTCGCATTTTTTTTAAAATTCCACGCATAAGAAAAATAAAAAGAAATACTAAACGGACTCCAAAAATCCCGAAATAAATTTCCCCGCCTTCTAAAATCAAGCCGGACAAGATGAACATTTATTTGGGGCCTAAATGCAATTTTGAAAAACGCACATTTTTCCTAAATCCAAATAAAAGGCGTAAAACTCCCAAAATAAATCTTATTTGATTTTTTTATTAAATCTTCATTATTTCTTTATTTTGGGAAAGTCATTTTATTCCCTCTCTGAATTTTTGGTAGTATAAATAATTGAAGATAAAATAAATAAAATCAATGATCCTATTTTCAAAATTTGAGAAAAACTCAAATAAGAAAATAACGAAATCCCAACTCTCTCTGTGGGTCCTTGAGTTGCATAGAATTTCTAGGATCAAGCCAATGATGCAACAAAAATATGATATGCAATGATGATCTATGTATAACATTCCAAATTGAAAATTTGGGATGTTACACCACACATCAGCTTCCCTTGGTGGTTCATCGTCTTGCTCACGCATAGCACGCATGGGTCCTCTCTTTGTTGAGGAACCACCTTGGTACATTTTCCTAGACATATTTCTTCCTCTAAAATTTTTAGTAACTTCAAAATAAAAGTGAATCAAACTAAACAAGATTGATAGCAACTACCCCCACAAGTGCCTAGAGCTTATATCATGCATTAGAATTACTTGGGACCTCATAAATTTGACATGCAAGCTCAAGCACAGGGTCACCTATGCAGCAAAAAATTGCAATGAATAAAGCACTAGAACAAAAACTAATTGGACCATTGGAGGAGTCACATACCAAGGAACAATATCCCAAAGCAGTTTTGTGAATGGAGCTTTGAGCAAGAAGATCGAAAATCACACCAAAATGAGCTAGAACTCGTGCTTGAGCTGGATGGGGATTTTTTTTGGCAGGAAGATGGAGTGTGTGGGTGCAGGAATAAGTGGAGGGGTCACCGTGGGCCCACAAGGCAGGGGGCGCGCCCAGTAAGAGTGGGCGCGCCCTGGACCGTCGTGGCCAGGTGCTTGCCCCCCTGCTGTGTTCTCAGTGCCTAAAATCCTCAAATATTCCATAAAAAATCATACTAAATTTGCAAGGCATTTGGAGAACTTTTATTTTCAGGATATTTTTTATTGCATGGATAATTCAGAAAACAAACAGATAATACTATTTTTTGCTTTATTTATTCTAAATAACAGAAAGTAAAAAGAGGGTACAGAAGGTTGTGCCTTCTAGTTTCATCCATCTCATGATCATCAAAAGGAATCCACTAACAAGGTTGATCATGTCTTGTTAATAAACTCATTCCGAATAACAAGGAACCAGAGAAATTTTGAATAACACTAGGTTACCTCAACCGGGATATGAACATCCCATATAATAAGAATATCATATATTTTTTCTTGACAGTAGGAAGAGGAAATTCAAAACCTCCAATAATGATAGTTGGAACTTTTCCAATAGAATTAATGCTACGAACTTGAGGTTGTTTCCTCGAAAAGTGTACCATATGCTCATTACCATTAACATGAAAAGTGACATTGCCTTTTTTGCAATCAATAACAGCCCCTGCAGTATTCAAAAAGGGTCTACCAAGGATGATCGATATACTATCGTCCTCGGGAAGATCAAGAATAACAAAGTCTGTTAAGATAGTGACGTTTGCAACCACAACATGCACATCCTCACAAATACCGACATGTATAGCAGTTGATTTATCAGCCATTGCAAAGATATTTCAGTAGGTGTCAACTTATTCAATTCAAGTCTACGATATAAAGAGAGAGGCATAACACTAACACCGGCTCCAAGATCACATAAAGCAGTTTTAACATAGTTTTTTTAATGGAGCATGGTATAGTTGGTACTCCTAGATCTCCAAATTTCTTTGGTATTCCACCTTTAAAAGTATAATTAGCAAGCATGGTGGAAATTTCAGCTTCCGGTATCTTTCTTTTATTTGTAATGATATCCTTCATATATTTAGCATAACGATTTACTTTAAGCATATCAGTTAAGCGCATACGTAAGAAGATAGGTCTAATCATTTCAGCAAAGCGCTAAAAATCCTCATCATCCTTTTTCTTGGATGGGTTAGGAGGAAAAGGCATGGGTTTCTGAACCCATGGTTCTCTTTCTTTACCGTGCTTCCTGGCAACAAAGTCTCTCTTATCATAATGTTGATTCTTTGATTGTGGGTTATCAAGATCAACATCAGGTTCAATCTCTACATCATTATTATTGCTAGGTTGAGCATCAACATGAACTTTATCATTAACATTATCACTAGGTTCATGTTCATCACCAGATTGTGTTTCAGCATCAGAAATAGAAATATCATTGGGGTTCTCGGGTGTGTCTACAATAGGTTCACTAGAAGCATGCAAAGTCCTATCAATTTTCTTTTTCTTCTATTTGGAAGGACTAGGTGCATCTAAATTATTTCTCTGAGAATCCTGCTCAATTCTCTTAGGGTGGCCTTCAGGATACAAAGGTTCCTGAGTCATTCTACTAGTTCTAGTAGCCACTCTGACAGAAAAATCATGTTTATTGTTTAATTCATCGAGCATATCACTTTGAACTTTAAGTACTTGTTCAACTTGAGTGGTAACCATAGAAGCATATTTGCTAATGAGCTTAAGTTCACCTTTAACTCTAGCCATATAATCACTCAAGCGTCCTATCATGAAAGCATTACTCTTTAATTATCTACCAACATAAGCATTAAAACTTTCTTGTCTAGCCATAAAGTCATCAAATTCATCTAAACATTGGCTAAGAAATTTAATAGACGGGATTTCAACTTTATCATATCTATAGAGATAATTTACCTTTACTACCTGTGTCGGGTTATCAAGACAATGTGTTTCTTTAACAGGCGGTATATTAAGACCATGTATTTCTTCAATAGGAGGTAAATTCTTAACATATTCAGCTTTAATACCTTTCTCTTTCATACATTTATTTGCCTCTTGCATATCTTCAGGACTGAGCAATAGAACTCCCCTTTTCTTCGGAGTAGGTTTAGGAATAGGCTCGGGAGTTGGCTCAAATGGCTCAGGAATTGTCTCAGAAAGAGTCCAATTATTTTCATTAGTCAACATATTATTCAATAACAATTCAGCTTGGTCGGCTGTTCTTTCCCTGAAAAAACAACCAGCACAACTATCTAAGTGGTCCTTGGAAGCATCGGTTAGTCCATTATAAAAGATATCAAGTATTTCATTTTTCTTAAGAGGATGATCAGGTAAAGCATTAAGTAATCGGAGAAGCCTCCCCCAAGCTTGTGGGAGACTCTCTTCTTCGATTTGCACGAAATTATATATTTCCCGCAAGGCAGCTTGTTTCTTATGAGCAGGGAAATATTTAGCAGAGAAGTAATAAATCATATCCTGGGGACTACGCACACAACCAGGATCAAGAGAATTAAACCAAGTTTTAGCATCACCCTTTAATGAGAACAGAAATATCTTAAGGATATAGTCGTAGCGAGACTTCTCATCATTAGTGAACAGGGTGGCTATATCATTTAACTTAGTAAGATGTGCCACAACAGTTTTAGATTCATAGCCATAAAAGGGATCAGGTTCAACCAAAGTAATTATCTCAGGATCAACAGAGAATTCATAATCCTTATCAGTAATAAAGATAGGTGAAGTGGCAAAAGCAGGGTCATATTTCATTCTAGCATTCAGAGATTGCTGCTTCCATTTAGCTAATAACTTCTTAAGATCATATCTATCATTGCAAGGAAGAATGGCTCTAGCAGCTTCTTCATCCATAACATAACCCTCAGGAACAACATGCAATTCATACTTAGGGGATAACCTTCATCATCACTATCATCAATAATTTCATCTTCAATAATTTCATTCTCTCTAACCCTAGCAAGTTGTTCATCAAGAAATTCATCTAATGGCAAAGTAGTATCAAGCATAGAAGTAGTTTCATCATAAGTATCATGCATAGCAGAAGTGGCATCATCAATAACATGCGACATGTCATAATTCATAGCAGTAGCAGGTTTAGGTGTCGCAAGATTACTCAAAACAGAAGGAGAATCTAGTGCAGAGCTAGATGGCAGTTCCTTACCTCCCCTCGTAGTTGAGGGAAAAATCTTAGTTCTTGCGTCTTTCAAGTTCTTCATAGTGATCAACATATATAAATCCCAAGTGACTCAAAGAATAGAGCTATGCTCCCCGGCAACGGCGCCAGAAAATAGTCTTGATACCCCACAAGTATAGGGGATCGCAACAGTTTTTGAGGGTAGAGTATTCAACCCAAATTTATTGATTCGACACAAGGGGAGCCAAAGAATATTCTCAAGTATTAGCAGTTGAGTTGTCAATTCAACCACACCTGGATAACTTAGTATCTGCAGCAAAGTATTTAGTAGCTAAGTAGTATGATAGTAATGGTAATAGTGGCAAAAGTAACGATAGCAGTTTTGTAATGATTGTAACAGTAGCAACGGAAAAGTAAATAAGCAAAGCACAATATGTGAAAAGCTCGTAGGCATTGGATCAGTGATGGATAATTATGCCGGATGCGATTCCTCATGTAATAGTTATAACATAGGGTGACACAGAACTAGCTCCAGTTCATCAATGTAATATAGGCATGTATTTCGAATATAGTCATACGTGCTTATGGAAAAGAACTTGCATGACATATTTTATCCTACCCTCCCGTGGCAGCAGGGTCCTACTGGAAACTAAGGGATATTAGGGCCTCCTTTTAATAGAGAACCGGACCAAAGCATTACACTTAGTGAATACATGAACTCCTCAAACTACGGTCATCACCGAGAAGTATCCCGATTATTGTCACTTCGGGGTTGTCGGATCATAACACATAATAGGTGACTATAGACTTGCAAGATAGGATCAAGAACTCACATATATTCATGAAAACATAATAGGTTCAGATCTGAAATCATGGTACTCGGGCCCTAGTGACAAGCATTAAGCATATCAAAGTCATAGCAACATCAATCTCAGAACATAGTGGATACTAGGGATCAATCCCTAACAAAACTAACTTCATTACATGGTAAATCTCATCCAACCCATCACCATCCAGCAAGCCTACGATGGAATTACTCACGCATGGTGGTGAGCATCATGAAATTGGTGATGGAGGATGGTTGATGATGATGACGATGACGAATCCCCCTCTCTGGAGCCCCGAACGGACTCCAGATCAGCCCTCTCGAGAGAGATTAGGGCTTGGCGGTGGCTCCGTATTGTAAACGGAATGAAACTTTCTCTCTGATTTTTTTCTCCACGAAACCAAATTTATAGAGTTGGAGTTGAGGTCGGTGGAGCTCCAGGGGCCCACGAGGCAGGGGGCGCGCCCAAGGGGAGGGGGCGCGCCCCCACCCTCGTGGACAGGGTGTGGGGCCCCTGGCCTTGATTCTTCCGCCAGTATTTTTTATATTTTCCAAGAGTTTTCTTCATGGATTTTTAGGTCATTTCGAGAACTTTTGTTTTCTGCACAAAAATAACACCATGGCAATTCTGCTGAAAACAGCGTCAGTCCGGGTTAGTTTGATTCAAATCATGCAAGTTAGAGTCCAAAACAAGGGCAAAAGTGTTTGGATAAGTAGATATGTTGGAGACGTATCAAACTGCTGCTCCAGTTCCCAAGACTGCACCCAAGAGGTGTACCTGGAACATACCTGCTGAGGAGAAGAACAATGCCCCAGTGCCTGAAGCTGGAGAAGAGGAAGCTGAAGCCAAGTGCTAAGGAAGCTAAAGACAAATATCCCAGACCATAATGATGAAAATCCTGTTGCAGAGGACATGAGGATCAGGAAGGATGCAGGACTGAGATAGTGGAGGAAGGCTGACCCATATGCTATCAGGAGGAAAACTAATGTGGATTACAGGTTCCATACAAAGGAACAACAAGATTTCTATGAGACAGTCCTGCTTGACAAGAAGCCCATAGTGTGTAACATGAGATGGGTTGACTGGACCTACATTAGAGAGAATGAAGATCACTTCCCAGGTGTTTATGACAGCTTCAAGGCCTGTGAAGTGGACAAGTTTGTTGGCCAGAAGCTCACAAAGTGGAATGATGAGCTGATCATGCAATTCTACTCTACTGCTCATTTCTATCCAGATGGCAGAATTGTATGGGTGTCAGAGGGTACAAGGTACCAGTCTACAGCTGATGAGTGGGCTAGACTGATCAATGCCCTAGAAGCTCATGAAGATGACTTGGATGTCTATGCCAAGAAGAAGAAGGATCATAACTCAATGGCAAGCATGTACAAGGAGATTCCTGATGTAGACCTGGAGACTCACAAGTTTGGCTCAGTGAAGCACTTGCTGTCAGGGCTGCCAACTATCAATACCATTCTGAGGCACACTTTGTTGCCAAAATCTGGAGATCGCAGAATGATAAGAGGACACTCCATCAACTTGCTGTATATATTTGATGTCCCTCAAAAGTTCAAAGTAATGAGTCTGATTGTGGAAACAATCAAGAGGACTGTTGCAGATCAGAAGATGTCTTGTGGGTAAAGGGCAGCCCGGTGCATGTAGCTCCCGCTTGCGCAGGGTCGGGGAAGGGTCCGACCACTTTGGGTCTATAGTACGCAGCCTTTCCCTGCATTTTTGTAAGAGGCTATTTCCAGGACTTGAACCCGTGACCTCATGGTCACAAGGCAGCAGCTTTACCACTGTGCCAAGGCTCCCCTTCAGAAGAGGTCTTGTGGGTATGCTCCACAAATTCAGGTGCTCATCAACTCCAAGATGGGCACAAGCACATATCTATAGGACAAGGAGCATTGACCCCTCAGGCCAGACTTTGAGGACAACATTGTTGTCATGGATGAGGAAGATCCTTCCTCAGTGCAAGCACATGAAAAGAGAGAGAAGGCAAGGGCTGAGAAAGCTGCAAAGATGCCAACAGCTGAAGAGGCATCTTAGGTGTTCTTGAAGAGCAAGCAAGATCAGCTTGGATATCTGATCCAATACACCTTGAGGATTGAGAAGGGCTTGGCCACCCTGACTTAAAACCAGGAGAGCTTGGAGAGGATCATTGAGCAAAAATTCCATGATCTTGATGTCAAGGTAACTGAGATTCAGTCAGTGGTTGAGCAACTTCATGAGGAAGTGGAGGAGAAGAAGGGAAAGCCTACTACAGATGCTTTCACTAGAGTGCCTAGAAGTCAGAGGTCTGCTGCAGTGCCTGTCCCAGATAGAAGAGCTACTACATATGCACAAGCAGCCACAACTTTAGTGCCACCAGCTCCAGCAGCCACTCCACCAGCTCCAGCTACATCTATAGAAGCTTTCGTCCTTGGAGTCATCTCTACACCACCTCATGAAGACCAAGCCTGAGAGACGCATAGCACTATGCATATTTTTAAGTTTTTGGTAACTTGTTGCCAAAGGGGGAGAAATATGTATAGATCATAGTCTTCGAGAGAGAGAGTGTGTTGTTTTGTCTCTCTTTGCATTTTATTTGCTTCAACTTTATTGTGTGTTTGCTTGATACACTATGTCTTTTGTGAGACACTTGGATGATCATGTGTTTGATCATATGCTACTTTAATGTGTGCTTGAATGATATTATCTCTTATATCCCTATATGATCATTCACTTTGCTTTGGTGATGAGTGCATGCTTTTAATTATTATCATTTTGAGCACTACACCAAGATGTATGTGACATGGAAGAGTGACCCATGATCCTAACACATTGTGCATTTGCAGTCCAAAGCAAATTTTAAATAATGCACAAATTTAGGGGGAGCTCTTGTTTGTCACATACTTCTCAAAGCGACAATGTATTTCAATCTTATTATCATTTGTCGAAGCTTTGATCAATATGTTGTCATCAATTACCAAAAAGGGGGAGATTGAAAGTGCATCCCTGGGTGGTTTTCGTAATGATTAACAACATATAGCTCATTGAACTAATGCCATTACAAGATAAATATTTTAGGAAAGTTCAATGATTGGCATGGCATGGATAAGGAATGTGGACCCCTCAAAATGCTAAGGACAAAAGATTGGCTCAAGCTTTAAAGTCCAAGACTCTACATTTTCTATTTTAGTGATCCAAGATCACACTGAGTCTATGGGAAAGCCAATACTATTAAAAGGGGATGAGGTGTTGCTTGATGCCTTGCTTGCTCAAACTGCTTAGTGATATGCTCCAAAATCCGTCAACCACTTTCTCATATCCACAGATGTCCCAAACCAAAAGTCAAACTCGCCCCACCGATTTGATCCATCCGGCGCCACCGAGTTCATTTGACATAGCCACTGCCAGAAACCCTAGTCTTTTCGATCTCACCGATAGGGATCTCTCATCAATATGGGGTTGCAAACTCTCCGTTTCCCTTCGTAACGTTTCGGTCAAACCAAGGTGAGCGGTCGGTCCCATCGAGTCTGCAATGAAAACTCGTTGTTTCCTTTTCATAACACTTCTGTCCCACCGAGACGAGCGAATCGGTCACCAAGTTTGCCTTACCAACTCTCTGTTAGTTTATTACCAAAGTCGGTCCAACCGGGTTTGAGTAATCGGTCCAACCGAGATTACGTTATGCTCTAACCCTAATGATATCGGTCCCACCGAGATGACATGTCGGTCCCATCAAAATTGCCTAACGATCACATATGTACTGAATCGGTATGACCGAGTTTTCTGATTCGGTCCCACCGAGTTTGGTATAATGTGTGTAACGGTTAGATTTTGTGTGGAGGCTATATATACCCCTCCATCCTCTCCTCATTCGTGAGGGAAGCCATTAGATCATGCCTACACTTCCACTACCCATTTTCTGAGAGAGAGAGCCGCCTACTCATGTGTTGAGACCAAGATATTCCAATCCAACCATATGAATCTTGACCTCTAGCCTTCCCCAAGTTGCTTTCCACTTAAATCATCTTTCCACCAAATCCAATCCTATGAGAGTGAGTTGAGTGTTGGGGAGACTATCATTTGAAGCACAAGAGCAAGGAGTTCATCATCAACACACCATCTATGACCTTTTGGAGAGTGGTGTCTCCTAGATTGGTTAGGTGTCACTTGGGAGCCTCCGACAAGATTGTGGAGTGAACCAAGGAGTTTGTAAGGGCAAGGAGATCGCCTACTTCATGAAGATCCACCCTAGTGAGGCAAGTCCTTCGTGGGCGATGGCCATGGTGGGATAGACAAGGTTGCTTCTTCATGGACCCTTCCTGGGTGGAGCCCTACGTGGACTCACGCAGTCGTTACCCTTCGTGGGTTGAAGTCTCCATCAATGTGGATGTACAATAGCACCACCTATCGGAACCACAACAAAAACATCTATTTCTCGTATTGTGTTTGCACTCTCCAAACCCATCCCTTTACATTCTTGCAAGTTGCATACTTTACTTTCCGCTACTCATATACTCTTTGCATGCTTGCTTGAATTGTGTTAAGATTGCTTGACTTCTGCTAAGTTGTTAAAATCTGCCAAGAACTAAAATTGGGAAAAGGTTAAGTTTTTATTTGGTCAAGTAGTCTAGTCACCCCCCCTCTAGACATACTTTCGATCGTACACTCCCGCATGGACGACATGATGGTATGCTCCATCCGCAAGTTCACCACCATCAAGAAGCGTGCGAACGGCCTTGACGTACTGCTCCAGCCCGCGCGCCCAGGATCTTCATTGCCTGCCACCCTCATCAGCCTCCATAGTGATGAACTCTTTCAAGCCCAGGTGGCCCTGCAGGTGCCGGAGATCGCGATGAAGAATGTGCACATCGAGGTCGCGCTCGCCGCACAGCGCCTTGCCATGAAAGAAACCGTCGACCTGCACATCCATGTCTATGAGGAAATCGTCTACATAGGCCACAACAAGGCCAGCAAGGATAGAAAGACGTTGGCCTTCTTCCAGCGGCTGGAATCTTTGGACGCCATTGTTCAGAAGCACGTCGACCTAGCCACGAAATCCGCTGCTACTTAGCCGTCATTCGATGGGCCAGTGCCCTGAGTCGAGGAGGTGGACGTCATCGATGGATGCATCTTTGTTCTTGCCTCCTATAACCAGCACTACATCGCCTCATGGCTTTAATGTTTTATTAGTGTATGGCATTTTTATTCCAGTCGTAACATTTTCACTGTGAGGTGGGGCCACAGTTGAGCAAACCAACCATCGGCAAATCCCCACCCCGCCCATCGCGCGTCGGTTGAGTTTAGAATTAGAAGAGAGAAACGATGGAGAAGAGCTAGCTATAGCACAGACGCTGTTGTTAGATGGGACTCGTGTTGATAGAATAGGAGTACTAAGCACTCACACCTCTTTTTTAGGGCAATACTAGTCGTATGTCTAGTACCACTAGTTGGGTGCGTGCGATCTATAGCTGTCATCACTTTATGTCTCCTTTTCGAACCGCAAATATGCTTCATAGTACATATTTTTTCACGCATTTTCCTCCTATATGTACTCCTAGGCTATTTCCACGTGCTCACATTCGCCGACATGTGGGACATAGAGCATCTGGGTCGTAGTGCATGCACGACTCAGAGCATATGCAACCATGCCAGCGTACTTTACATTTCAGACCTCACAAATTACATGCAAACCCCCCGCGGAAGAATAAATAAATGAATGAATTACTACATGAAACCAGATTATTTTCGTAGAAATCGGAGCACGTTCATTTAATATTTGACATAACACATTTATAAAAAAATGACCGGACCTAAACCAGTCTAAGGGCCTCTTTAATTCGTAGGATACTGAAAACACAGGAATGGGGAAAGTATGATGGCGATGAACCGAGATGAGTAGTAGTATTGTACATGCTACAGACTAGGCTTTAGCACATTTTTTTTATGGCCATATCACCACATTGTTTTCTATAGCCTATCGCCTGCTGGTTCATTGGGCTGACTTGGTTTGCACTCCTCTGACGTGTGTAGTAGTACTAGTATATACACTATATATACCGCATGATTCTTTGCTCCTTCTTAGTTCGACATGTGGGAGAGCCAGCATCCAGGTCGACGTGTCATGCACCAAATTAGGGCTCCTTTGATTCGAAGGAATTTCATAGGATTTCTGGAGGATTAAAACCCTTAGGATTTTTTCCTATGTTGGTCCTTGGATTCATAGGATTGAATCCCACGGGAATATTTCCCTGTGGAATATTTTGTACTATATTTCATAGGAAATCTAACATCCACTAACCTCTTTTTACAATTCCTCGGTTTTTCCCCTGCCATCAAACACTATTCTATAGGATTCAAGTGGGCATGCTACTCCAACCCTATACTTTTCCTTTACCTACGTTCTAAAATCCTACGAATCAAAGAAGCTCCTAGAGTGGGGAACGGAAGGGGGCATCACTGCTACATCTTGAGCTTGCATTGGTTTTCCTTGAAGAGGAAAGGGTGATGCAGCAATAGTAGCATAACTATTCCCTCAGTTTTTGAGAACCAAGGTATCAATCCAGTAGGAGGCTCCTCAAAAGTCCCACGCACCTACACAAACAAACAAGAACTCACAACCAACGCAATAAAGGGGTTGTCAATCCCTTCACGGCCACTTGCGAAAGTGAGATCTGATAGAGATAATATAATAAGATAAATATATTTTTGGTATTTTGTGATATAGATTGGAAAAGTAAAGATGCAAATAAAAGTAGATTGAAAGATTATATGATAAGAGATGGACTCGGGGCCATAGGTTTCACGATAGCATAAGTATTACGGTGGGTGAACAAATTACTGTCGAGCAATTGATAGAAAAGCGAATAATTATGAGATTATCTAGGCATGATGATGTATATAGGCACCACGTCTGTGACAAGTAGACCGACTCCTGACTGCATCTACTACTATTACTCCACACATCGACCGCTATCCAGCATGCATCTAGAGTATTAAGTTCATAAAGAACAAAGTAACGCAGTAAGAAAGATGACATGATGTAGAGGGATAAACACATGCAATATGTTATAAACCCCATCTTTTTATCCTCGATGCCAACAATACAATACGTGCCTTGCTGCCCCTGCTGTCACTGGGAAAGGACACCGCAAGATTGAACCCAAAGCTAAGCACTTCTCCCATTGCAAGAAAGATCAATCTAGTAGGCCAAACCAAACTCATAATTCGAAGAGACTTGCAAAGATAACTTAATCACACATAAAAGAATTCAGAGGAGATTCAAATATTTCTCATAGATAAACTTGATCATAAACCCACAATTCATCTGATCTCGACAAACACACCACAAAAAGAGTTAGATCGAATAGATTTCCAAGAAGGTCGAGGAGAACTTTGTATTGAGATTCAAAGAGAGATAAGAAGCCATTCAGCTAATAACGATGGACTCGAAGGTCTGTGGTAAACTACTCAAAATTCATCGGAGAGGCTATGGTGTTGATGTAGAAGCCCTCCGTGGTTGATTCCCCCTCCGGCGGAGCACCGACGAAGGCTCCAAGATGGGATCTCGCGGATACAGAAGGTTACTGTGGTGGAAATAGTTTTTCGTGGTCGCCTCTGTTGTTCTCAGGGTACGTGGGTATATATAGGAGGAATAAGTAGGTCGGTGGACGCCCGAGGGGCCCACGAGATAGGGGGCGCACCTAGTAGGGTGGGAGCCCTCCACCCTCATGGCCTCCTCGATTGTTTCTTGACTTGCACTCCAAGTCCTCTGGATCACGTTTGTTCCAAAAAGATCACTCCCGAAGTCCGTTTGGACTATGTTTGATATTCCTTTTCTTTGAAACACTGAAATAGGCAAAAAAGCAGCAATACGGGCTGGGCCTCCGGTTAGTAGGTTTGTCCTAAAAATGATATAAAAGTGTAAAGTAAAGCCCAAAAACATCCAAAACAGGTAATATAATAGCATGGAACAATCAAAAATTATAGATACGTTGGAGACATATCAAGCATCCCCAAGCTTAATTCATGCTCGTCCTCGAGTAGGTAAATGATAAAAACAGAATTTTGATGTGGAATGCTACCTAGCATAATTCTCAATGTAATTTTCTTTATTGTGGCATGATTGTTCAGATCCAAATGATTCAAGATATAAGCTTATAAAGCATAAAAATAATAATACTCGAAGCATACTAACAAATAATCATGTCCTATCAAAATAGCATAGCCAAAGAAAGCTTATGCCTACAAAATCATATAGTTGGGCCATGCTTCATTTTCATTACATAAAACACTCCCATCATGCACAACCCCGATGACGAGCCGAGCAATTGGTTCATACTTTTTAACGCGCTTCAGGTTTTTCAACTCTTACGCAATACATGAGCGCAAGCCATGGACATAGCACTATGGTGGTATAAGGTGGTGGTTGTGAGGACAAAAAAGGGAGAAGATAGTCTCACATCAACTAGGCATATCAACGGGCTATGGAGATGCCCATCAATAGATATCAATGCGAGTGAGTAGGGATTGCCATGCAACGGATGCACTAGAGCTATAAATGTATGAAAGCTCAACAAAAGAAACTAAGTGGTTGTGCATCCAACTCGCTTGCTCATGAAGACCTAGGGCATTTTGAGGAAGCCCATCATTGGAATATACAAGCCAAGTTCTATAATGAAAAATTCCCACTAGTATATGAAAGTGACAACACAAGAGACTCTCTATCATGAAGATCATGGTGCTATTTTGAAGCACAAGTGTGGAAAAGAGATAGTAGCATTGTCCCTTCTCTCTTTTTCTTTTATTTTTTATTTATTTTGGCCTTTCTCCTTTTTTTATTTGGCCTTTCTCTTTTTTTTTGTGGGCTCTTGGGCCTCTCTTTTTTTAAGTCCGAAGTCTCATCCCGACTTGTGGGGGAATCATAGTCTTCATCATCCTTTCCTCACTTGGGATAATGCTCTAATAATGAAGATCATCACACTTTTATTAATTTACAACTCAAGAATTACAACTCAACACTTAGAACAAAATATGACTCTATATGAATGCCTCCGGCGGTATACCGGGATATGCAATGAATCAAGAGTGACATGTATGAAAATTATGAAGGTGGCCTTGCCACAAATACGATGTCAACTACATGATCATGCAAAGAGCAATATGACAATGATGGAGCGTGTCATAATAACGGAACGGTGGAAAGTTGCATGGCAATGTATCTCGGAATGGCTATGGAAATGCCATAATAGGTAGGTATGGTGGCTGTTTTGAGGAAGGTAAATAATGGGTGCATGATACCGGCAAAAGTTGCGCGGCACAATAGAGGCTAGCAAAGTGCAAGGGTGAGTGTGCGTATATCCATGGACTCACATTAGTCATAAAGAACTCATACACTTATTGCAAAAGTCTACTTTCCCTCGAAGCAAAGTACTACTATGCATGCCCCTAGAGGGATAGATTGGTAGGAAAAGACCATCGCTCATCCCCGATTGCCACTCATAAGGAAGACAATCAAAAGAGCACCTCATGCAACAAATTTGTCACACAACTTTTACCATACGTGCATGCTACGGGATTTGCCAACTTCAACACAAGTATTTCTGAATTTCATAATTACCCACTAGCATGACTCTAACATTACCACCTTTATATCTCAATACAACTATCAAGCATCAAATTGATCCTAGTGTTTAATGCACTTTCTATGATAGTTTTTATTATACCCAACTCGGATGCTCATCATTCTAGGACCAAATTCATAACCATAGAAAATACCATGTTGTTCTAAAATACTCTCAAAATAATGTAAGTGAAGCATGAGAGATCAACAATTTCTTCAAAATTAAGCCACCGCCGTGCTCTAAAAGATATAAGTGAAGTACTAGAGCAAAAACTATCTAACTCAAAAGATATAAGTGAAGCACATAGAGTATTCTAATAAATTCTAATCCAGTGGGCTTCTCCCAAAAGGTGTGTATGGCAAGTATGATTGTGGAAAACTAAAAAGCAAAGACTAATATCATATAGACGCTCCAAGCAAAACACATATCATGTGGCCAATAAAAATATAGCTCCAAGTAAAGTTACCGATAAACGAAGACGAAAGAGGGGATGCCTTCCGGGGCATCCCCAAGCTTAGGCTTTTGTCCATTCTTGAATATCTTGGGGTGCCATGATCATCCCCAAGCTTAGGCTCTTGCCACTCCTCATTCCATAGTCCATAAAATCTTTACCCAAAACTTCAAAACTTCACAACACAAAACTCAACAGGAAATCTCATAAGCTTCGTTAGTGAATGAAAGAAAAACCACCACATAAGGTACTATAATGAACTCATTATTTATTTATATTGGTGTTAAACCTACTGTAATTCAACTTTTCTATGGTTCATATCCTTACATACTAGCCATAGATGCATCAAAATAAGCAAACAACATACGAAAAATAGAATATGTCCAAAAAAAACAGTCTGTAGCAATATGTAACTCTCGAACACTTATGGAACTCTAAAAATCTTACCAAAATAGGAAGTCCTGGTTGATTTGTCTATTGATCTACAACAAAAATGATCAACGCAAAAGCACATTTCTGTGAATTACTAAAAATATTTTCGTGCGTGCAAAGTTTCTGTTTTTCAGCAGGATCAAATTAACTATCACCATAGGTTATACTATAGGTTCTACTTGGAACAAACACTAAATAAAACATAAAAACACATCTAAACAGAAATAAAAAACACAAATAAAATTGGGTTGCCTCCCAACTAGCGCTATCGTTTAACGCCCCTAGCTAGTTATAAAAGCGAGGATAGATCTAAGTAGTGCCATCTTTGGCACTCAATTCTTCAATAGAGCACTTATAATCCCTAGGAGTTTCTTTCTTTTTAGTAATGATTAAGCTCCTAGGTAAGAAATCAAGAAATTCGTTTGTAGCAAAAGGTTCCTTAATGATAGCAAGAAAATTGGGGTGAACACCAATTGATTTGAGATCGGCACTTCCTTTACTAGAAGATTCACCCTTATTTTTAGGAACATACATGACCTTGGAAAATTTGGTAGGAGGAGTTGGGGTATTTTTCACAGATGAAAAGGCAGACCCTAAGTTGGTGATAATGTCTTCGAGTTTACGAATTCTTGTAGAATCTAGATCTATTCTTTCAATAACTATAGGTTATTTTTCTTTAAAAAAATTCAAGGTAACACCAACCCTAGATCCATATTGGGTTATTTGATTGTGGATCTTTTTATCCAAGTTTTCAATTAAGTCAACAGTGGCAACTTTATTTTCAATAATTTCAAGCCTTTGCATCACATGTTCCAAATTTAAAACAATTCCTTTAACCAAAAGATGGGGTGGACCAAACAAATGTAACATAGCATTATAAGAATCAAAAGTATGGCTACCCAAGAAATTCCGTCCGGAAATGGTACCAAGGATATATATATATTCCAAGGAGTAATGCCCACATAAAAATTGCGAAGAAGAACGGAAGTGGATTGCTTCCTAGTAGATCTATTTTGAGCATTGCAAATTCTATGCCAAGCATCTTTCAAATTTTCTCCCTCCCTTTGTTTAAAATTGAGAACTTCATGATCGGGTGTATTGATGATAATAGGAGGACTAGCCATAGTGACTAGCACACAAAAAGGCAAGTGAAAGAGAGAGGAGATTGGGAAAGAGAGGGCGAATAAAACGGCAAGGGTGAAGTGGGGGAGAGGAAAGCGAGAGGCAAATGGCAAATAATGTAAATGCAAGGGAGATGAGTTTGTGATGGGTACTTGGTATGTCTTGACTTGAGCGAAGACCTCCCCAGCAACGGCGCCAGAAATCCTTCTTGCTACGTCTTGAGCTTGCGTTGGTTTTCCTTGAAGAGGAAAGGGTGATGCAGCAATAGTAGCGTAAGTATTTCCCTCAGTTTTTGAGAACCAAGGTATCAGTCCAGTAGGAGGCTCCTCAAAAGTCCCACGCACCTACACCAAAAAACAAGAACTCGCAACCAACGCAATAAAGGGGTTGTCAATCCCTTCATGGCCACTTGCGAAAGTGAGATCTGATAGAGATAATATAATAAGATAAATATATTTTTGGTATTTTATGATATAGATTGGAGAAGTAAAGATGCAAATAAAAGTAGATTGAAATCTTATATGATAAGAGATAGACCCGGGGGCCATAGGTTTCACTAGTGGCTTCTCTCAAGATAGCATAAGTATTACGGTGGGTGAACAAATTACTGTCGAGCAATTGATAGAAAAGCGAATAATTATGAGATTATCTAGGCATGATCATGTATAAAGGCATCACGTCCGTGACAAGTAGACCGACTCCTTCCTGCATCTACTACTATTACTCCACACATCGACCGCTATCCAGCATGCATCTAGAGTATTAAGTTCATAAAGAACAGAGTAATGCATTAAGAAAGATGACATGATGTAGAGGGATAAACTCATGCAAGATATGAACCACATCTATTTATCCTTGATGGAAACAATACAATACGTGCCTTGCTGCCCCTGCTGTCACTGGGAAAGAACACCGCAAGACTGAACCCAAAGCTAAGCACTTCTCCCATTGCAAGAAAGATCAATCTAGTAGGCCAAACCAAACTGATAATTCGAAGAGACTTGCAAAGATAACTTAATCACAAATAAAAGAATTCAGAGGAGATTCAAATATTTCTCATAGATAAACTTGATCATAAACCCACAATTCATCGGATCTCGACAAACACACTGCAAAAAGAGTTACATCGAATAGATCTCCAAGAAGATCGAGGAGAACTTTGTATTGAGATTCAAAGAGAGAGAAGAAGCCATCTAGCTAATGACTATGGACCCGAAGGTCTATGGTAAACTACTCACAACTCATCGGAGAGGCTATGGTGTTGATGTAGAAGACCTCTGTGGTTGATTCCCCCTCCGGCGGAGCGCCAGCGAAGGCTCCAGGATGGGATCTCGTGGATACAGAAAGTTTCGGTGGTGGAAATAGTTTTTCATGGTCGCCTCTAATGTTCTCGGGGTACATGGGTATATATAGGAGGAAGAAGTAGGTCGGTGGACGCCCGAGGGGCCCACGAGATAGGGGGCGCACCTAGTAGGGGGGCGCCCTCCACCCATGTGGCCTCCTCGATTGTTTCTTGACTTGCACTCCAAGTCCTCTGGATCACGTTTGTTCCAAAAAGATCGATCCCGAAGGTTTCATTCCGTTTGGACTCCGTTTGATATTCCTTTTCTTCGAAACACTGAAATAGGCAAAAAAAAACAGCAATACGGGCTCGGCCTCCGGTTAGTAGGTTAGTCCCAAAAATGATATAAAAGTGTAAAGTAAAGCCCAAAAACATCCAAAACAGGTAATATAATAGCATGGAACAATCAAAAATTATAGATACATTGGAGATGTATCAATCACCCCGATCGTGGCGCCAGTAATTCATGACTATAGTGAGTAGTCATATCACAAGACCCCGTCTTTCCAGCAGTAACATGCCGTCAAATCGCACAACCCTACCTTTCGAGCAGTAAGTTGAATCCGCTACTCCATCACCCTCCTCACCTCTCTGTCAAAGCACCTACGTGAAAACTGTCGCGCCTACTGCCCCGGAAAAGCCCCGCCCTCAGCTTTTAACTACGCGAAAATAGTCTGAGCTTGTTCGTTCTATATAAATACTAGTATTGTATGTTTATTCACCTGTGGGGTTGTTCAATGAATGGAGGGCTAGGGAGCACAAGTGAACAATACTACTACTAGTAAGTAGGAGTCGTACAGTTAGTCACGTTAAATAGAGAATTTCTTTTCTTTAATGCCACGTACACAAATTAAAACACTTGTTGTGGAGAGAAAAAGATAACCACTCCACTATATATATAGCCAGGGACCTGAGCGCTTGCTTTACTAGGGTTGCTCTCTTCATTCTCTCATGCTCTCTAGATCTAAACAAGACAGCGGTAGCGGCATTTTCTCTCTGCTCACTGCTGGTCACAGATCCGACCGGATCCCTTCGGCCGATGTTTGTAGAGGACTAGGTGCATCGTTCACGCGGTCATCATCGGTGAGGGAGGAAACCCACAGCTACCTGCAGGTCCCGATCCATCTGCCCATGCCGTTCTCTCCGACACAGCATCGACTGGGGAGGTCCTCCGACCCTTCTTCCTCCCTGCTGTATTGTGCGTAGATCCAACCTGCCGCCACCGGCATTCCGACGACCCTCAGGTATAAGTTCTTCGATAGCGGCCTTGCTATACTGCCCCAGCTCCCCACGTGTCTGCATGTGCATCTTTTTCTACTTCCATCAGCTCTTCCTAATCCACCTAAATTTTTAGAATTATTGGAGGTAAAGCTACTTCATGCAGTCGAATCTAGGACTTGGGTAAAACAACGAAGAAACGGGGTAAAGTCGTAGCATGAATCTAGGACTTGATTCAAAGAGGAAATAACAGGGAGAAAGTAGTAGAGACCAGATACCCAAGCTGGATAAGGGAAAACATAGTACAAACTGGATAAGGAATAGATCTATTATTGGTTGAAAAAAGGATAGAAAGTGGCGGCTGGTGGACAAGTCAACAGAGTATGTCCTGGATTAGATTTGCTGCCCTCACATAGTAAAAGGTCTCCAGGGTTAGATTTGCTTCCCTCACGTAGTAAAAGGTTTCGAGGGTTAGATTTGCTGCCCTCACATAGTAAAAGGTTTCCAGGATTAGATTTGATGCCCTCATAGAGTATGAACAAACTCGACATCACCACTTTATGCCTCCTTGTAGGTACATTGTGCTGATGCATCCACTATCGCATGTCCTTATACCAAATTTTTGATGTTGTTAATGTAAGGGCACATGTAAAATGAAGCGATCACACCGTTACCTTAAGGACATGTCTAACCAGTGTTATTGTTAATCTAATGCCTCCAGTGATATGATGCAATTAAACTGTGTTACAAATGGTACTCCTGCTGTTTACCCTAGTATGATAAGTAAGTTGCTTATTTACGCTGCTGAGTGTCCTGGTGTCCCCACGGTCCCATGTCCTTAAACCAACTCTTTCGCTGCTGTTGATCTATTGTATCTGGTAAACAAGCAATGCCACCACCAAAGTAATCCCATATTTGACGAATGTCATTGTTGATCATAATGCTTCTGGTAACATGAAGCATTGTTGACGCTTTAAAATTTCTACTATCCTTGCGTGATTGCCATGAACATAATCAAGATGTTTCTTTTCATTTTGTGTATGTTTCGTATCTTGTTATTGAACAGCAATTATTTTCTTTCTATCTTTTTGTGCAGATAGGGATATCCATTTCACCTTGTTGCTATTGTGACCTTTTGGTGAACTGCACAAAACACTTTTTTTTGGAATGAGTGTCTTGTGCAGTTCAACTAAAATGTCACGTGGGCAACATCTCTTAATTTTGATGGAACTGCACAAAACGGTGATTGGAGTTTCCAAAATCTCCATCAAATTCTGCTGGTAATCTCCTGCAACATTTTATTAGCCTTTGCAAGATGAGCCGTCACCGTCACCACAATGGCACTTTATTGTAGTGGAACTGCATAAAAGGATAAGAAAATTATAGTTGCACCTTACATGAGAAGGACAACCAACCTTAATGTTCCTCAATTTTTGTGCAACTACTAAAGAAGAACCTGCCAGCTCATGAGGGCAAGTACTTCTTGCTAGCTGAATGATACAATCTTTGCTTCTTCATTTCAGGTGAACTGCAGAAAAAGTGGCATGAATTGAATCATCGAGTGGAGCTGTAGGTTGACTTCAACTAGTGCCACTATTATAGTAATCATGCTCTTTCTTATCTATGTTGTGCAAACAGGAATACTCAACTAAAGATGTTGCGATGGTCAAGAGCATTCGCCAAGTTCTTAGGTTGTATGACACGGCTTGCCAAGATGGATTTAATCCCGATATTCACTTTATCAAAAGGCTCTAATGGATTGGTTCTGAATCTTCCAAGTTGGGAATCAATGAGATGTGTAGGCATCTTTGTTTTACTTATTATTTGATTCTTATTTGTTGGTTGTGAATCTTGCAAGCTGGGAATCAATGAGATGTGTAGGCATTTTCTTGTACTTATTATTTGAATCCTATTTGTTGGTTCTGAATCTTGCAAGCTGGGAAACACGGCATGATGATGTAGAGGACAACAACCATAACAAATAGTTCAAACTTGGTAGTATTATCTGTGTGAAAGTGCGACAAATGTGATGATCGTGTGCGTCCTGAGAATAATAATTCTAATTGTTGTGCATGTTGATCCTGTGGCACTGATAGAACGAGCCAATGCATTGCTTGTTTTAAGCATATATTTTAAATAAACCTAATTAAATTTAAGTAAAGTGACCACTAACACTTGTTATTACAGTACCAATACAGACCCGCTCGTGAACCGACATGTGGCCGGAATAGGTTTCTTAATGGAGGTGTTTGAATGCGCCGAGGGTGCATGTTCTACCGGGCGTGCAACGGGCGAAGGAGGGGTTGTAACTGTTGTCGACTTTACACACTCAGTTTGCTGTTGAATCCAGTTCCCCAAGAGCTGAAGAGCGAACTGTTGTTGCCGCCTACCCACTCATTCACTTGAAGAGACTCCAATGGCAATCTGAGGGATGAGCCTGCTGGATATGGACTTCAGCAAGGAGTTAACCTTTGAGTTTGTCGTTCAGTCCCATGGCTACACCAACGATCCAGACTCGGTGAAGCTCAGCCTCGCCGAGTTCAAGCAGTACCTACAAGATGAGAATGCACAAGGTTGCAGGACTAGACCTTGTGCCCATCCATTCGTCTCCTGACAGGGACCAGCGGATCGTCGTCGCCCAGGTATGCATGCGGGACGAGGTTCTTGTCTACCACTATTGTAGGGCCATCAGAGGTTTTGGAGCATTTGGTCGTTTCATAGGCAATGCCGACTCCACATTCGCTATGGTGGAGAGAAGGAAGAACGCGACGATTCGGTCATCTGGTGCAACAAGCTTGTCGACATCCAGAAGCAATACAAGATCATTGGGAACTAGCAGGAAAAGGACTCCATGGTTGACCTCGCTGAGACCATCATCGACCCCTGCTACGCCAACATGAAAGAATACAACGATACCAAGGACCAGAACACGTGGGAGGTACCTCTGAATCTAGCCTACATAACCTATGCGGCCTAGGACGCATACGCATGCTACAACATGTATAGGCGGATCTTGGACATGAGGGTGTGTTTGCTTCTAGTAACCAACGAGTACACGGATAGCCGCAACATCATGATCAAGCGTGCCAGGAAGGTCTAGGATTTTCAAATACTTAGGCGAAACGGATTCGCAGCTAAGCCCCCGAGTGGGAGGCTGGGTCACCACTCGGCAGGATTTTTTGTTTTTACCAGCTTAGGCGAAACGGATTCGCAGCTAAGCCACCCACTGGGGGATTTCTCATCTAAACAAAATTAACAACAATCACTGGGAAAATTATAACACTCTTGTCTTTGATAAATAAACTATAGAAGTACTTTTATTACATCTCATACGAGTGAATACTTAAGTGTAAAAGGGGCAGAGCAGCTCCGCGTTCCAAGCTCGTGGCTCGTCGATCTGGCGATCAACATTGTAAAGGCGGTACACTCCATTGTGGAGGACTTTGGTGACGATGAAGGGACCTTCCCACGTAGGAGCAAGCTTGTGTGGCTTCTGCTGATCCTCTCAGAGAACTGGAATCTCCTTCTTGGAAGGCTCGACTCTTCACGTTTCTGGCATGGAATTGACGCAAGTCCTATTGATAGATAGTCGATCGGATCATGGCCATCTCTCTTTCTTCTTCTAGAAGGTCGGCTGCGTCCTGTCGGCCTTGCTCTGCTTCATCTTCAGTGTAGAGTTCGACTCAGGGTGCATTGTGAAGCAGGTCACTCGGCAGGACTGCTTCAGCTCCATAGACCAGGAAGAACGGAGTTCTCCCAGTCGATCTATTAGGAGTGGTCCTTAATCCCCAAAGAACTGACGGAAGTTCGTCGACCCATGCGCCTGCCGCGTGCTTGAGATCGTGCATCAGTCGGGGTTTCAGTCCTTTGAGAATTAGACCATTTGCTTGTTCTGCTTGCCCATTCGACTGGGGGTGAGCGACTAAAGCATAGTCGACTCGTGTGCCTTGAGATGCACAAAAGGCTCTGAATTCATCGGAATCGAAGTTTGACCCATTATCAGTGATGATGCTGTGCGGAACTCCATACCTGAATACCAACTCTTTGATGAAGCTGATAGCAGTGCCAGCATCCAGATTCTTGATAGGCTTAGCTTCAATCCATTTGGTAAACTTGTTGACTACTGCTAGCAAGTGAGTGAAGCCGCTCCTGCCAGTTCTCAGTGGTCCAACCATATCTAATCCCCAAACAGCGAAGGGCCAGATGAGTGATTGATTGGAGTAAAACTGACATCCTTCACACTTGTCGACTATCTCCTTTGCCATTTCATTTGCTCTTGGCCAGTAAAATCCCGCTCGGTATGCTTTAGCCACAATGGTCCGAGAGGACGCATGATGACCACAGGTCCCCGAGTGGATATCGTCAAGGATTATCCGACCTTCTTCTGGCGTTATACATTTCTGACCGACTCCAGTCGCGCTTTCTCTGTACAACTGTCCCTTTATCACGGTAAAGGCTTTGGATCGACGGACGATCTGTCGAGCCTCTTCTTCATTCTCTGGGAGCTCTTTCCTTAGGATATACGCGATGTACGGCTCTGTCCAGTCAGGAGTGATGACCAGAGCTTCCATGATCAGGTCGACCATCGCTGGAACTTCAACTTCAGTCGGATATGTGACACTTTTTGGCTATGGAGCTTCTTCGGTGAAAGGATCCTCTTGAACTGATGGAGTATGGATGTGTTCCAAAAACACATTATCGGGAATGGCTTCTCTCTTGGAACCTATCTTTGCCAAATCATCAGCCGCTTGATTTTTCAGTCGGGGTATATGATGGAGCTCTAACCCTTCAAATTTCTTCTCAAGCTTTCTCACTACATTGCAGTAACCAGTCATGGCTGGACTTCTGACATCCCACTCCTTCATCACCTGATTAACCACCAAATCTGAGTCGCCATAGACCATGAGGCAACGGACGCCGAGTCAAATGGCCATACGCAACCCATACAAAAGTGCTTCTTATTCTACTTCATTGTTGGAGGAATCAAAGTGGATCTGGAGCACATATCTGAGCTTATCTCCTCGGGGGGAAACCAACACTACCCCAGCACCGGAACCATTCAGCATCTTAGAACCGTCAAAGAACATGGTTGTCAGGTCCCCGACTCGATGTCACATCGATCTAGCCGGTAACACCTCATATCACTTTGCGGCCTCACGCACGGTATCCCCACGGGTGTCGCCTTACCTTTGCCCGGGACCGTTTGCGCATTTTGGCTCACGTATATGATAGTGTCGCTAGCATCCATATGATAAGGAGCCCGGGCTGACATGACTAGTCGTAAACCCCAAGTGGCGCAGACTTACAGGGACAGGCATCCATGACCCAGCTTCGAACGTGTCGGTCAACAGCAAGTGGGTCCGGGCTGTAGCACTGGGCTAGCAGGACTCCGGTAAACCGGGCTGTAGCGGGCTAACAGGACTCCGGTACTCAATGCGTGACGTTTCCCCGAAGGGACAGACACAGGAACGAAGAAGGACACATGCCGGCCAGCCTAAGTGTTCCAGAGCAGTAGCAAGCTACCATGGCTCAGCGGTAACACTAGGAGACATTTCCCGGTAAGAGAGGCTACTAAAGATAAACAACTAGATAGTCAGATCCCACACATACCAAGCATTTCAATCATACACACAATATGCTCGATATGTGCAAATACAACGAAGCATCACAACATGACTCTACGACACAAGTACTTTATTTAAGGCTCAGGGAGCCATACATAACATACACAAGGGTACGGGTCTCACGACCCAGCATTCAAGTCATACAGTCATACAAACCAGCAGCGGAAGTAACTTGTCTGAGTACAGACAACTAGTAAAAACAAAAGAGGCTTGGAAAGCCTAGCTATACTACGTGGTCCTTCACAAGCTCAGGATCACCACCTGGGCCTTTAGCCTACTCGTTGATGTCAACGTCTGCGTAGAACCCATCAGAAGGGGTTGCAGCGTCTTCTGTAAAATGTAAATTATAGCAACATGAGTACAAAGGTACTCAGCAAGACTTACATCAGAACCTACATACATGCATATTATCAAGAAGGGTTGGTGGAGTTATTGCAGCAAGCCAGCTTTGACTCTTGGCTAGGCTAACCTACGAGACTCCGACTCGAAATGGTTTTGCGTACACGAGTCCACTACTCACCACTTCAATACACTACCGAGGATCCGCCTCCGTCTTCCTACGGAAGAGCCATCCTCGGCACTCACACTTATCTTGAGGCTTTTAGTAGTTTCCATTTACTTGTCTATGAACTGTATAGGCAACCAAGTAGTCCTTTACCGCGGACGCGGCTATTCGAATAGATCATGATAACCCTGCAGGGGTGTACTTCTTCATACATGTTTCCACCACTTAGCGTCTGCACACGACATGTGCTCGGCAGACTTCAAGCGAAAGCCGACGTGGGTGTCGACCACGACCTACCTAAACACTTAAGTCTCTAGTCCAGGTTTATCGCCTATCCAGGTTCCATCCGCAGGGAGTCCGGCCGAGGTTTCCCATATGGCCCCGAACGATGTGAACAGGGTTCCCGAGATACCTAACGGGTATTCGGTACACCGTGCCACGTACCTACCGCATCACAGCCCACCCCTACGGTCAGCGCTGTCCACGGCCTCCAGTAGGCTACAAACACCAGAAACTACTTGCAACTCCTGGACAGAGAGCTAGGGTGATTAAGAAGTCGAGCGAGGTCATATTTCAGGGCCCAATGCATGGTAGTAGCTGTATCTTAAATCACACATACAGATCTCAGTGCTTAGGGTCGGCTTCAATGAAACAACCCACCATGTACTCCTACATGGCCTCTCATTGATACCTTTACCAAATCGTGTTCACCACACCACTCTCATTACCGACATAATCATTTCACTCTAGCCATCACCCAGATGAACCAGACCTGACACGACTCTATGCATAGCAGGCATAGCAAGGTAGGAACAACACATACATATGGCTCAATCAACTCCTACACATGCTACTGGGTTTCATCTAGTTACTGTGGCAATGACAGGTCATGCAGAGGAAATGGGTTCAACTACCGTAACACACAGCAGTTTCAAACGCGTTGTCTTAATGCAGTAAAAGAGAGCAGGAGCGAGAACATGGGATTGTATCGATATGATCAAATGGTTGGTTGCTTGCCTGATGGTTCGATGCACTGATATGGTTCTTCGTTAGGGTAATCACGATGCTCCTCGGAGACAGAACCTGTCGCAAGGGACACCGATACACCACCATCACCAAACAATGTGCAATAATATGATGCATGCATGAAACATGGCAATATGAGTGTGTTGGGCTAATGCAACTAAAACCAGAGGGGTTTGAACCAATTTGAATCAAAGATTCAAATTTCAAACTCAAACATGGCCTTTTAAAGTGCTTTTCCTTGTTCTGCATTAAACATCAAGTTAACTTGTTTAGTCATGCATGAAAATAGTACAGATGGATAGATTGGATTTTTCTGATCATTTTTCATATATAATTTGTCTGATTTGGAGTTACAGAATAAAAGTTATGAATTTTTGAAGTTTAACTTATATTCTGGAATTTCTTATATTAGAATAATTCCAGAAAATCATTATTGCATTAGCCTGATGTACGTTAGCAGGTCAACGGAACACGTCAGGGTCAAACCTGACAGTGGGTCCCGCATGTCAGGGTGATTATTTTAATTAAAGTTTAATTAAAACTAATCCTGTTTAATTAACAGGGCTGGGCCCCACCTGTCATTGACTCAGGGGAGTCAACCAGGGCCCACCCGTGGTCAAAGTCAATGCCAGCGGCGCCGGCGTTTAGCCGCCGGCGAGCCCGACGCGGCGGCGAGAGTGGTTTTGGCCGTTTCGGCCACCAAATGGGTCGCGGAGACCACCGGAGTGGAGCTGAGGACAAGCCGCAGCTCTTGGTGGAGTCCGTTGGGGTCGGGGTGGCCGGAGTTGGCGCCGGCGACGACTTTGGCGGCCACCGGGGTTCGGCCGAAGATGAACTTGGCGCTAGAGGGGTCGGTGAGGCTCGGGAAGTGGCTAGCTAGGTGCTGCGGAACTCGGTGAGTAAGATGGACACCAGCTTGTGGCCGGAGGGTGGCCGGAAGCACGTCGGCGACGAGATCCGCGGCGGTGCGGGCGTGTGATCCTCGTGCGGTGGCTACACGGCTCGAGAATGGGAGAGGGAGGGTCGGAGGAGTAGCTAGGCTCACAGCGCTCCCGTAGAGGCCACCGGCGGGGTCGGGGACGAGCTGAGGCGGCGACGGCGTTGAAGGGGATCTCCGGCGACGGCGAGCTCGGGCGAGGTCGGTGCAGTGGTCTCGGGCCGCACGAGCACACGGGGCTCGGCTAGCTCGATGAAGTGGACGGCGGCGGAGCTCCTGGACACGGTGGCACGGCGTGGGGTGGATGGAGGGCGTGGCTACGGCGAGGGGGTGACGGCGATGGCGTCGGCCATGGCTGGGGCGTGCGAGGGGGAGGAGCTGGAGAGGAGAGGGGGTGTCTGGGGGGTTCGGGGGAGAGAGGGAGGCCGGTTCACGGCGTTAGCCGGGCGAGGGAGGCGGCGAGGCGGCGAGCAGGTGCGTGGCACCCATGCGGTGCTCGCCGTCGAGCACCTGCCTGCCTGCCTGGCCGGCAAGCAGCTCGCTGGCGCGGTGCTGGGCTGGGCCGGCAGGTGGGCCGGGTGCTGGGCGACAGGTAAGCCTTTTTCATTTCTTCTGTTTTCTGATTTTCTTTTTTAATATTTCTGCAACTTTGTTGAATTAAATAAAATACCTAGGCAACTCCAAAAATCACCAAACTACTCCTGGTCCATAGTTGGATTATTTCCAACATGAAACATTTTAGTTTGGAGTTATTTGAGCATTTAAATATTTTATATAATTTTAAATGCCCAAATTCAAATATTTATGATTTAATTCAAAAACCCTAAGTTGGCCTAGAAAAATGTGCACCACTTTTGGCAGAGGTTCTGAACCAAGACAAAAATGATGGGCATTTTAGAAGGGCATTTCAGGTTCATTGAAAATTATTTTTAGTAAACCCTAATTGGTTTCAGAGGGGACTGGGGGTTCTGTCATCCCCATTTCAGGTTTCTGATGAAAGAGTAAACATGATGCAACACTCTAATGCATGACTAGCTAGGGTGTGACAACTCACCCCCACTCAAAAGAATCTCGTCCCGAGATTTGGGTTCCTCCGGGAAGAAGGCGGGATACTCAAGTCGAAGACGATCCTCCCTTTCCCAAGTTGCTTCATCCTCAGAATGGTGCAACCATTGAACTTTGAGAAACTTGATATTATGACGTCGAGTGGTACGCTCAGCCTGATCGAGGATACGAATGGGGTACTCTCGATATGTAAGATTATCTTGGAAATCAAGCGTTTTGTGGTCCACTCCACGGATAGGATCCGAGAAGCAACGCCTGAGTTGAGAAACGTGGAAGACATCGTGGACTCTGGAGAGGTGCGGAGGTAGTTCCAACTGGTAGGCAACTTCTCCTCGTTTGGCGAGAATGCGAAAAGGTCCAATGTAACGAGGAGCCAATTTGCCTTTGATACCGAAACGATGGGTTCCCTTCAGAGGGGTAACCCGAAGATAAACCTTCTCGTCAACCTCGAAAGTCATAGCCTTATGTTTTCGGTCATATTGACTCTTTTGACGGGATTGGGCTGTTTTCAACTTTTCACGAACGATGCGAACTTGTTCTTCTGCTTCTTGAATCATATTCGGGCCAAAGAATTGTCTTTCCCCGGTCTCTGACCAGTTAAGGGGTGTTCGACACCGTCGTCCATAGAGAACTTCAAAAGGGGCTTTACCCAAGCTAGATTGATAGCTGTTGTTGTAAGCGAATTCGGCAAATGGAAGGCACTTCTCCCAATCCATTCCGAATGAGATAACAGAGGCTCGAAGCATGTCTTCTAGAATCTGGTTAACGCGTTCTACTTGACCACTCGATTGAGGGTGAAAAGCGGTGCTAAAGGAAAGGCGGGTTCCCATAGTGTTTTGGAAACTTTCCCAAAATCAAGAGGTGAAAAGACTTCCTCGATCCGAGTTAATTTCCAAAGGAACACCATGGAGAGACACTATTCGGGAGATGTATAAGTCTGCCAGCTGACTAGCGGTTATACTCTCACGAACAGGTAGGAAATGGGCTACTTTGGAAAGACGATCGACAACGATGAAGATAGCATTATTCCCTCTCTTGGTCCTGGGAAAACCGGTAATGAAATCCATACCAATTTTATCCCATTTCCATTCAGGAATAGCTAGGGGTTGAAGGGTGCCAGCAGGCCATTGATGCTCTGCTTTTACACGATGACAGACGTCGCAATTAGCAATATACTGAGCAATTTCTCTCTTCATCCTGGTCCACCAGAACCTCTGGCGTAGGTCCTGATACATCTTGGTACTACCCGGATGAATGGTGAGAGGAGATTCATGAGCCTCCTTAAGGATTAACTGCCGTAGATGCTGGTTCTTGGGAACCACTAGACGGTTCTCAAAGTACACAACACCATGATCATTTGTAGAGAAACAACTAGCACCTCCGCTAGCAATGTTCTCTTTGATTTTAGATATTCCCTTATCTCGCTTCTGGGCAGCGATGATTTGATCTGTAAGAGTAGGTTTCGCCACCAAGGTGGAAAGAAATCCTTGAGGAACAATGTGAAGGTTAAGCTTCCGAAATTCCTCATGGAGAAGCGGTTGACTTTGTTGTAACATCAGGTTGTTACAATAAGATTTACGACTTAGTGCATCAGCCATGACATTGGCTTTCCCTGGGGTGTAAGTAATTCCTAAGTCGAAATCTGTGATCAACTCAACCCAACGTCTTTGCCTGAGATTCAAATCCGGTTGGGTGAAAATGTACTTCAGACTTTGGTGATCGGTGAATATTTCGCAACGGTTACCGAGGAGGTAATGTCGCCAGGTCTTAAGTGCATAGACTACGGCTGCAAGCTCTAGATCATGAGTAGGATAATTCTCCTCATGTGGGTGCAATTGCCGTGAGGCGTAAGCAATTACGTGTCGATCTTGCATGAGGATGCAACCTAGTCCTTGTCGCGAGGCGTCGCAGTAAATAACAAAGTCCTTGGAGAAGTCTGGTGGTACCAGTACGGGAGCAGAGGTCAGGCGTCTTTTCAATTCCTGAAAGCTGTGCTCACATTGTGGAGTCCATTCGAACTTCTTATCTTTCTTGAGGAGTTCGGTTAGAGGTTTGGCAACTTTGGAGAAGTTCTCGACAAAGCGACGACAATAGCTCGCTAAGCCCAGAAAACTCCAAACTTGCTTGACCGATTCAGGTGGAGTCCAATTAAGGACAGCTTGAACTCGCTCAGGGTTGACAGCAATACCTTTACCAGATATTACATGACCCAGATAGGTCACTTCTGTCAACCAAAATTCACATTTGGAAAACTTGGCATAAAGACGGTGCTCTCGAAGTTTCTTCAACACTAGCCTTAGATGTTCGACATGTTCTTCCTCGTTCTTGGAGTAGATGAGTATATCATCGAGATAAACTACGACGAATTTATCCAAATACTCCATGAAGATTGAGTTCATTAACCGAGAAAAGGTGGCTGGAGCGTTGGTTAAACCGAAGGACATGACGGTGTACTCGTATTGGCCATAACGAGTAACAAAGGCCGTTTTAGGATGTCCCCGTTTCTGATTTTGATTTGATGGTAGCCCAACCTCAAATCCATCTTGGAGAAGACTGAGGATCCAGCGAGCTGATCATACAGGTCGTTGATCCTGGGGAGCGGATATTTGTTCTTGATTGTGACCAAATTGACAGGTCGGTAATCTACAACCATCCGGTCCGTACCATCCTTCTTCTTGACGAAGAGGACGGGGCAAGCCCACGGAGATGAGCTAGGTCGGATGAAACCCTTTTTCAAGGACTCATCGAGTTGTTTCTTAAGCTCGGCTCGTTCTAGTGGTGCCATCTTGTAGGGTCTTCTAGCAATCGGAACGGTTCCTGGAATGAGGTCTATTACGAACTCAACATCCCTGTCAGGTGGAACACCTGGCAATTCCTCTGGGAAGACATCCGGGAAGTCACGGACTACCGGAACGTCCTCAAGGTCTGGCAAAGGGCTGCCGTTAAGAGAATATAACTGTCGCTTGGCTATTCGGGTCAAGACATTGACTATCTTCCCCGAAGGATGGGTGAGTTGAACAGTCCTAGAGAAGCAATCAATTTTGGCTTGATGAGCTGACATCCAGTCCATACCCAAAATGATATTAATATCTGAAGATTTAAGGGCTATCAAAGATGCGAGGAAAACTAGTCTGTCGACTTGGATTTCATTTCCATGGCTTACTCTAGAAGTTTGCCATTTGGATCCCGGAGTTTGAATTACCATAGAGATTGGCATGTCACAGAATGCGATGTTATGCAAACGAGCATAATTTTCGGATATAAAAGAATGAGAGGCTCCTGTATCGAAAAGAACAGATGCCAGGTGGCAATTAACAAGAAGCGTACCAAGAACGACGTTGGGATCCTCTTGAGCTTCCTCGGCAGAGATACAGTTGACATGGCCACGTGTAGCGGTGGCCGGCTTGGCGTGGAACACTTTTCCTGTCGGCTTGCCACGGCCAACAGCTTTAGCAGATTGGTTGGGGTTGGTCTGGGGACACTCACGCATATAGTGGCCAGATTCCCCACACTTGAAACAAGTCACGGAACTGGTACGTGGAGGAGCATTGTTGGTTGGACCCCCACAGGGCTTGGCTGGAGCAGACTGTTGAACAGGGCGAGGCGCCTGGAAAGATGGCCTCGGTGTGAACCTGGGTGGCAGGGCGGTGTTGGGCACCCACACGCGGTGCTTATGAGGACCAGCACCGGATGAGGAACCCATGTCATGGCCATGCTTGCGTGTTGCGTCATAATCAGTCTGACCAGTCTCAGCACTGATGGCCTTGTTAACAAGTTTCTGAAAAGATGTGCACTCATGCAGACGGAGGTCGCGGCGAAGCTCAGGACTAAGTCCCTTATGGAACCTTGCTTGCTTCTTGGCATCAGTAGACACTTCCTCAGTTGCATATCGTGCGAGGTTACCAAACTCCCTGCTGTAAGCATCCACAGAAAGTCGACCCTGAGTGAAACTGCAAAATTCCTCACGTTTACGGTCCATGAGACCCTCCGGAATGTGATGTTCACGGAAAGCCTCACTGAATTCAGCCCAAGTAGTGACATGGCCCGCTGGGCGCATAGCTCCATAATTCTCCCACCATAGACTGGCGGGGCCTTCAAGATGATATGCAGCAAAGGTGACCTTGTCAGCCTCAGCTACTAGCGCGGAACGCAGCTTGTGAGAGATACTGCGAAGCCAATCATCAGCGTCGAGAGGCTCGACGGAGTGATGGAACATGGGTGGATGTAATTTGATAAAATCACTGAGTGACACCACGTTAGTCCTCTGATGGTGTGTTGTGTTCTGTTCAATACGCTCCAACAAACGGTTGGTTTCCCGCTTGTTTCTTTCGGCTTCCATCATAACCTCGGCTAGGGAAGGAGGATGAGGCAGATTTGCATTCCTGACTTCACTGCCTTCGGCCTGCTCTTGAGGAGCAGGGTTTGTGCGCGTGTTGACCATCCTAGGTAAACAAGACAATGATTTAGTCAGGATGATAAAATTCTGACATAGGATACAAAATGTAAGGAATAACTCAAAATGCAAGATGATCATCCGTATGACATGGTAGATACAGAAACTGCTTCTTTATTCCATCGTCATACCACCATACAGGGTTTAGTACAAGACCAAACAAAGTACTATTACGGTGAAAAGGGATTACATCTCATCGGAGGCATCTCAAGCTCCTATACATTATTTTTCTACACCTCCGGAAAGAGTACAAACTAGGTCATACCCCACGAGTCACGCGGGACGATAGTCGACACAGATAGTGCGAACTAGTGATACTACCACTAACTCAGACCGATCCGTAGTAGTCCTCGTAGAAGTCACCTCCATAGCCTGGAAGCTCAACATGATCATCCGGAAACAGATGATCTCGCGGAGCTTGTGGACCATAGGGACTAGGATGAGGTCTTGGACCAACAGACGGTGGCCTGCGGGGACCGCGAGGTGGGGTGATGCCTCCTACATCACGCCAACCCATCACGTCTGGCAGAGCAGATCTCACAGGATAGAGATCGCGCATATCCGAATATCCAGCTTGCACCGCCGGTGCGAACCGAGTCAATGTGGCCCAGTGGTCAGCACGGGTATTGAAAAGCTCTAACCTCAAGGCCCGATTTTCACGGTCCTTATCCTCGAGCATCTCAGCAGTGGTGCGAGTCCGTGAATCCTCCTGAGTGGTGTCAGCATAGATAGCCTGGAGATACCCTTGTGCTCCCGGAAGTGATCCTGGCATATACCGGAAATCAGAGTCCCGAAATAGTCCAGATCTGACTCGCATGATGGTCATCATAGAGTAGGCGGCGTCCTGCACAGCCATCTCAATAGTAACCCCGAGTCACAGATCCGACCGGATCCCTTCGGCCGATGTTTGTAGAGGACTAGGTGCATCGTTCACGCGGTCATCATCGGTGAGGGAGGAAACCCACAGCTACCTGCAGGTCCCGATCCATCTGCCCATGCCGTTCTCTCCAACACAGCATCGACTGGGGAGGTCCTCCGACCCTTCTTCCTCCCTGCTGTATTGTGCGTAGATCCAACCTGCCGCCACCGGCATTCCGACGACCCTCAGGTATAAGTTCTTCGATAGCGGCCTTGCTCTACTGCCCCAGCTCCCCACGTGTCTGCATGTGCATCTTTTTCTACTTCCATCAGCTCTTCCTAATCCACCTAAATTTTTAGAATTATTGGAGGTAAAGCTACTTCATGCAGTCGAATCTAGGACTTGGGTAAAACAACGAAGAAACGGGGTAAAGTCGTAGCATGAATCTAGGACTTGATTCAAAGAGGAAATAACAGGGAGAAAGTAGTAGAGACCAGATACCCAAGCTGGATAAGGGAAAACATAGTACAAACTGGATAAGGAATAGATCTATTATTGGTTGAAAAAAGGATAGAAAGTGGCGGCTGGTGGACAAGTCAACAAAGTATGTCCTGGATTAGATTTGCTGCCCTCACATAGTAAAAGGTCTCCAGGGTTAGATTTGCTTCCCTCACATAGTAAAAGGTTTCGAGGGTTAGATTTGCTGCCCTCACATAGTAAAAGGTTTCCAGGATTAGATTTGATGCCCTCATAGAGTATGAACAAACTCGACATCACCACTTTATGCCTCCTTGTAGGTACATTGTGCTGATGCATCCACTATCGCATGTCCTTATACCAAATTTTTGATGTTGTTAATGTAAGGGCACATGTAAAATGAAGCGATCACACCGTTACCTTAAGGACATGTCTAACCAGTGTTATTGTTAATCTAATGCCTCCAGTGATATGATGCAATTAAACTGTGTTACAAATGGTACTCCTGCTGTTTACCCCAGTATGATAAGTAAGTTGCTTATTTACGCTGCTGAGTGTCCTGGTGTCCCCACGGTCCCATGCCCTTAAACCAACTCTTTCGCTGCTGTTGATCTATTGTATCTGGTAAACAAGCAATGCCACCACCAAAGTAATCCCATATTTGACGAATGTCATTGTTGATCATAATGCTTCTGGTAACATGAAGCATTGTTGACGCTTTAAAATTTCTACTATCCTTGCGTGATTGCCATGAACATAATCAAGATGTTTCTTTTCATTTTGTGTATGTTTCGTATCTTGTTATTGAACAGCAATTATTTTCTTTCTATCTTTTTGTGCAGATAGGGATATCCATTTCACCTTGTTGCTATTGTGACCTTTTGGTGAACTGCACAAAACACTTTTTTTGGAATGAGTGTCTTGTGCAGTTCAACTAAAATGTCACGTGGGCAACATCTCTTAATTTTGATGGAACTGCACAAAACGGTGATTGGAGTTTCCAAAATCTCCATCAAATTCTGCTGGTAATCTCCTGCAACATTTTATTAGCCTTTGCAAGATGAGCCGTCACCGTCACCACAATGGCACTTTATTGTAGTGGAACTGCATAAAAGGATAAGAAAATTATAGTTGCACCTTACATGAGCAGGACAACCAACCTTAATGTTCCTCAATTTTTGTGCAACTACTAAAGAAGAACCTGCCAGCTCATGAGGGCAAGTACTTCTTGCTAGCTGAATGATACAATCTTTGCTTCTTCATTTCAGGTGAACTGCAGAAAAAGTGGCATGAATTGAATCATCGAGTGGAGCTGTAGGTTGACTTCAACTAGTGCCACTATTATAGTAATCATGCTCTTTCTTATCTATGTTGTGCAAACAGGAATACTCAACTAAAGATGTTGCGATGGTCAAGAGCATTCGCCAAGTTCTTAGGTTGTATGACACGGCTTGCCAAGATGGATTTAATCCCGATATTCACTTTATCAAAAGGCTCTAATGGATTGGTTCTGAATCTTCCAAGTTGGGAATCAATGAGATGTGTAGGCATCTTTGTTTTACTTATTATTTGATTCTTATTTGTTGGTTGTGAATCTTGCAAGCTGGGAATCAATGAGATGTGTAGGCATTTTATTGTACTTATTATTTGAATCCTATTTGTTGGTTCTGAATCTTGCAAGCTGGGAAACACGGCATGATGATGCAGAGGACAACAACCATAACAAATAGTTCAAACTTGGTAGTATTATCTGTGTGAAAGTGCGACAAATGTGATGATCGTGTGCGTCCTGAGAATAATAATTCTAATTGTTGTGCATGTTGATCCTGTGGCACTGATAGAACGAGCCAATGCATTGCTTGTTTTAAGCATATATTTTAAATAAACCTAATTAAATTTAAGTAAAGTGACCACTAACACTTGTTATTACAGTACCAATACAGACCCGCTCGTGAACCGACATGTGGCCGGAATAGGTTTCTTAATGGAGGTGTTTGAATGCGCCGAGGGTGCATGTTCTACCGGGCGTGCAACGGGCGAAGGAGGGGTTGTAACTGTTGTCGACTTTACACACTCAGTTTGCTGTTGAATCCAGTTCCCCAAGAGCTGAAGAGCGAACTGTTGTTGCCACCTACCCACTCATTCACTTGAAGAGACTCCAATGGCAATCTGAGGGATGAGCCTGCTGGATATGGACTTCAGCAAGGAGTTAACCTTTGAGTTTGTCGTTCAGTCCCATGGCTACACCAACGATCCAGACTCGGTGAAGCTCAGCCTCGCCGAGTTCAAGCAGTACCTACAAGATGAGAATGCACAAGGTTGCAGGACTAGACCTTGTGCCCATCCATTCGTCTCCTGACAGGGACCAGCGGATCGTCGTCGCCCAGGTATGCATGCGGGACGAGGTTCTTGTCTACCACTATTGTAGGGCCATCAGAGGTTTTGGAGCATTTGGTCGTTTCATAGGCAATGCCGACTCCACATTCGCTATGGTGGAGAGAAGGAAGAACGCGACGATTCGGTCATCTGGTGCAACAAGCTTGTCGACATCCAGAAGCAATACAAGATCATTGGGAACTAGCAGGAAAAGGACTCCATGGTTGACCTCGCTGAGACCATCATCGACCCCTGCTACGCCAACATGAAAGAATACAATGATACCAAGGACCAGAACACGTGGGAGGTACCTCTGAATCTAGCCTACATAACCTATGCGGCCTAGGACGCATACGCATGCTACAACATGTATAGGCAGATCTTGGACATGAGGGTGTGTTTGCTTCTAGTAACCAACGAGTACACGGATAGCCGCAACATCATGATCAAGCGTGCCAGGAAGGTCTAGGATTTTCAAATACTTAGGCGGAACGGATTCGCAGCTAAGCCCCCGAGTGGGAGGCTGGGTCACCACTCGGCAGGATTTTTTGTTTTTACCAGCTTAGGCGAAATGGATTCGCAGCTAAGCCACCCACTGGGGGATTTCTCATCTAAACAAAATTAACAACAATCACTGGGAAAATTATAACACTCTTGTCTTTGATAAATAAACTATAGAAGTACTTTTATTACATCTCATACGAGTGAATACTTAAGTGTAAAAGGGGCAGAGCAGCTCCGCGTTCCAAGCTCGTGGCTCGTCGATCTGGCGATCAACATTGTAAAGGCGGTACACTCCATTGTGGAGGACTTTGGTGACGATGAAGGGACCTTCCCACGTAGGAGCAAGCTTGTGTGGCTTCTGCTGATCCTCTCGGAGAACCGAATCTCCTTCTTGGAAGGCTCGACTCTTCACGTTTCTGGCATGGAATCGATGCAAGTCCTGTTGATAGATAGTCGATTGGATCATGGCCATCTCTCTTTCTTCTTCTAGAAGGTCGGCTGCGTCCTGTCGGCCTTGCTCTGCTTCATCTTCAGTGTAGAGTTCGACTCGGGGTGCATTGTGAAGCAGGTCACTCGGCAGGACGGCTTCAGCTCCATATACCAGGAAGAACGGAGTTCTCCCAGTCGACCTATTAGGAGTGGTCCTTAATCCCCAAAGAACTGACGGAAGTTCGTCGACCCATGCGCCTGCCGCGTGCTTGAGATTGTGCATCAGTCGGGGTTTCAGTCCTTTGAGAATTAGACCATTTGCTTGTTCTGCTTGCCCATTCGACTGGGGGTGAGCGACTAAAGCATAGTCGACTCGTGTGCCTTGAGATGCACAAAAGGCTCTGAATTCATCGGAATCGAAGTTTGACCCATTATCAGTGATGATGCTGTGCGGAACTCCATACCTGAATACCAACTCTTTGATGAAGCTGATAGCAGTGCCAGCATCCAGATTCTTGATAGGCTTAGCTTCAATCCATTTGGTAAACTTGTTGACTACTGCTAGCAAGTGAGTGAAGCTGCTCCTGCCAGTTCTCAGTGGTCCAACCATATCTAATCCCCAAACAGCGAAGGGCCAGACGAGTGATTGATTGGAGTAAAACTGACATCCTTCACACTTGTCGACTATCTCCTTTGCCATTTCATTTGCTCTTGGCCAGTAAAATCCCGCTCGGTATGCTTTAGCCACAATGGTCCGAGAGGACGCATGATGACCACAGGTCCCCGAGTGGATATCGTCAAGGATTATCCGACCTTCTTCTGGCGTTATACATTTCTGACCGACTCCAGTCGCGCTTTCTCTGTACAACTGTCCCTTTATCACGGTAAAGGCTTTGGATCGACGGACGATCTGTCGAGCCTCTTCTTCATTCTCTGGGAGCTCTTTCCTTAGGATATACGCGATGTACGGCTCTGTCCAGTCGGGAGTGATGACCAGAGCTTCCATGATCAGGTCGACCATCGCTGGAACTTCAACTTCAGTCGGATATGTGACACTTTTTGGCTATGGAGCTTCTTCGGTGAAAGGATCCTCTTGAACTGATGGAGTATGGATGTGTTCCAAAAACACATTATTGGGAATGGCTTCTCTCTTGGAACCTATCTTTGCCAAATCATCAGCCGCTTGATTTTTCAGTCGGGGTATATGATGGAGCTCTAACCCTTCAAATTTCTTCTCAAGCTTTCTCACTACATTGCAGTAACCAGTCATGGCTGGACTTCTGACATCCCACTCCTTCATCACCTGATTAACCACCAAATCTGAGTCGCCATAGACCATGAGGCAACGGACGCCGAGTCAAATGGCCATACGCAACACATACAAAAGTGCTTCTTATTCTACTTCATTGTTGGAGGAATCAAAGTGGATCTGGAGCACATATCTGAGCTTATCTCCTCGGGGGGAAACCAACACTACCCCAGCACCGGAATCATTCAGCATCTTAGAACCGTCAAAGAACATGGTTGTCAGGTCCCCGACTCGATGTCACATCGATCTAGCCGGTAACACCTCATATCACTTTGCGGCCTCACGCACGGTATCCCCACGGGTGTCGCCTTACCTTTGCCCGGGACCGTTTGCGCATTTTGGCTCACGTATATGATAGTGTCGCTAGCATCCATATGATAAGGAGCCCGGGCTGACATGACTAGTCGTAAACCCCAAGTGGCGCAGACTTACAGGGACAGGCATCCATGACCCAGCTTCGAACGTGTCGGTCAACAGCAAGTGGGTCCGGGCTGTAGCACTGGGCTAGCAGGACTCCGGTAAACCGGGCTGTAGCGGGCTAACAGGACTCCGGTACTCAATGCGTGACGTTTCCCCGAAGGGACAGACACAGGAACGAAGAAGGACACATGCCGGCCAGCCTAAGTGTTCCAGAGCAGTAGCAAGCTACCATGGCTCAGCGGTAACACTAGGAGACATTTCCCGGTAAGAGAGGCTACTAAAGATAAACAACTAGATAGTCAGATCCCACACATACCAAGCATTTCAATCATACACACAATATGCTCGATATGTGCAAATACAACGAAGCATCACAACATGACTCTACGACACAAGTACTTTATTTAAGGCTCAGGGAGCCATACATAACATACACAAGGGTACGGGTCTCACGACCCAGCATTCAAGTCATACAGTCATACAAACCAGCAGCGGAAGTAACTTGTCTGAGTACAGACAACTAGTAAAAACAAAAGAGGCTTGGAAAAGCCTAGCTATACTACGTGGTCCTTCACAAGCTCAGGATCACCACCTGGGCCTTTAGCCTACTCGTTGATGTCAACGTCTGCGTAGAACCCATCAGAAGGGGTTGCAGCGTCTTCTGTAAAATGTAAATTATAGCAACATGAGTACAAAGGTACTCAACAAGACTTACATCAGAACCTACATACATGCATATTATCAAGAAGGGTTGGTGGAGTTATTGCAGCAAGCCAGCTTTGACTCTTGGCTAGGCTAACCTACGAGACTCCGACTCGAAATGGTTTTGCGTACACGAGTCCACTACTCACCACTTCAATACGCTACCGAGGATCCGCCTCCGTCTTCCTACGGAAGAGCCATCCTCGGCACTCACACTTATCTTGAGGCTTTTAGTAGTTTCCATTTACTTGTCTATGAACTGTATAGGCAACCAAGTAGTCCTTTACCGCGGACGCGGCTATTCGAATAGATCATGATAACCCTGCAGGGGTGTACTTCTTCATACATGTTTCCACCACTTAGCGTCTGCACACGACATGTGCTCGGCAGACTTCAAGCGAAAGCCGACGTGGGTGTAGACCACGACCTACCTAAACACTTAAGTCTCTAGTCCAGGTTTATCGCCTATCCAGGTTTCATCCGCAGGGAGTCCGGTCGAGGTTTCCCATACGGCCCCGAACGATGTGAACAGGGTTCCCGAGATACCTAACGGGTATTCGGTACACCGTGCCACGTACCTACCGCATCACAGCCCACCCCTACGGTCAGCGCTGTCCACGGCCTCCAGTAGGCTACAAACACCAGAAACTACTTGCAACTCCTGGACAGAGAGCTAGGGTGATTAAGAAGTCGAGCGGGGTCATATTTCAGGGCCCAATGCATGGTAGTAGCTGTATCTTAAATCACACATACAGATCTCAGTGCTTAGGGTCGGCTTCAATGAAACAACCCACCATGTACTCCTACATGGCCTCTCATTGATACCTTTACCAAATCGTGTTCACCACACCACTCTCATTACCGACATAATCATTTCACTCTAGCCATCACCCAGATGAACCAGACCTGACACGACTCTAAGCATAGCAGGCATAGCAAGGTAGGAACAACACATACATATGGCTCAATCAACTCCTACACATGCTAGTGGGTTTCATCTAGTTACTGTGGCAATGACAGGTCATGCAGAGGAAATGGGTTCAACTACCGTAACACACAGCAGTTTGAAACGTGTTGTCTTAATGCAGTAAAAGAGAGCAGGAGCGAGAACATGGGATTGTATCGATATGATCAAATGGTTGGTTGCTTGCCTGATGGTTCGATGCACTGATATGGTTCTTCTTTAGGGTAATCACGATGCTCCTCGGAGACAGAACCTATCGCAAGGGACACCGATACACCACCATCACCAAACAATGTGCAACAATATGATGCATGCATGAAACATGGCAATATGAGTGTGTTGGGCTAATGCAACTAAAACCAGAGGGGTTTGAACCAATTTGAATCAAAGATTCAAATTTCAAACTCAAACATGGCCTTTTAAAGTGCTTTTCCTTGTTCTGCATTAAACATCAAGTTAACTTGTTTAGTCATGCATGAAAATAGTACAGATGGATAGATTGGATTTTTCTGATCATTTTTCATATATAATTTGTCTGATTTGGAGTTACAGAATAAATGTTATGAATTTTTGAAGTTTAACTTATATTCTGGAATTTCTTATATTAGAATAATTCCAGAAAATCATTATTGCGTCAGCCTGACGTCAGTAGGTCAACGGAACACGTCAGGGTCAAACCTGACAGTGGGTCCCGCATGTCAGGGTGATTATTTTAATTAAAGTTTAATTAAAACTAATCCTGTTTAATTAACAGGGCTGGGCCCCACCTGTCATTGACTCAGGGGAGTCAACCAGGGCCCACCCGTGGTCAAAGTCAATGCCAGCGGCGCCGGCGTTTAGCCGCCGGCGAGCCCGACGCGGCGGCGAGAGTGGTTTTGGCCGTTTCGGCCACCAAATGGGTCGCGGAGACCACCGGAGTGGAGCTGAGGACAAGCCGCAGCTCTTGGTGGAGTCCGTTGGGGTCGGGGTGGCCGGAGTTGGCGCCGGCGACGACTTTGGCGGCCACCGGGGTTCGGCCGAAGATGATCTTGGCGCTAGAGGGGTCGGTGAGGCTCGGGAAGTGGCTAGCTAGGTGCTGCGGAACTCGGTGAGTAAGATGGACACCAGCTTGTGGCCGGAGGGTGGCCGGAAGCACGTCGGCGACGAGATCCGCGGCGGTGCGGGCGTGTGATCCTCGTGCGGTGGCTACACGGCTCGGGAATGGGAGAGGGAGGGTCGGAGGAGTAGCTAGGCTCACAGCGCTCCCGTAGAGGCCACCGGCGGGGTCGGGGACGAGCTGAGCCGGCGACCGCGTTGAAGGGGATCTCCGGCGACGGCGAGCTCGGGCGAGGTCGGTGCGGTGGTCTCGGGCCGCACGAGCACACGGGGCTCGGCTAGCTCGATGAAGTGGACGGCGGCGGAGCTCCTGGACACGGTGGCACGGCGTGGGGTGGACGGAGGGCGTGGCTACGGCGAGGGGGTGACGGCGATGGCGTCGGCCATGGCTGGGGCGTGCGAGGGGGAGGAGCTGGAGAGGAGAGGGGGTGTCTGGGGGGTTCGGGGGAGAGAGGGAGGCCGGTTCACGGCGTTAGCCGGGCGAGGGAGGCGGCGAGGCGGCGAGCAGGTGCGTGGCACCCATGCGGTGCTCGCCGTCGAGCACCTGCCTGCCTGCCTGGCCGGCAAGCAGCTCGCTGGCGCGGTGCTGGGCTGGGCCGGCAGGTAGGCCGGGTGCTGGGCGACAGGTAAGCCTTTTTCATTTCTTCTGTTTTCTGTTTTTCTTTTTTAATATTTCTGCAACTTTGTTGAATTAAATAAAATACCTAGGCAACTCCAAAAATCACCAAACTACTCCTAGTCCATAGTTGGATTATTTCCAACATGAAACATTTTAGTTTGGAGTTATTTGAGCATTTAAATATTTTATATAATTTTAAATGCCCAAATTCAAATATTTATGATTTAATTCAAAAACCCTAAGTTGGCCTAGAAAAATGTGCACCACTTTTGGCAGAGGTTCTGAACCAAGACAAAAATGATGGGCATTTTAGAAGGGCATTTCAGGTTCATTGAAAATTATTTTTAGTAAACCCTAATTGGTTTCAGAGGGGACTGGGGGTTCTGTCATCCCCATTTCAGGTTTCTGATGAAAGAGTAAACATGATGCAACACTCTAATGCATGACTAGCTAGGGTGTGACAATGGTCCAGTGCTCCGAGTGAACCTGAGTCGGTAGTTGTTGTTCAAACCACTCGGTGATGAAATCAGCTACTGCTTGGGACTTGATGGCTTTCTTTGCCTCAAACTTGATATCAAGGGGAAGGAGTTCAATCGCCCATTTCGCCATTCGGCCAGTTGCATCTCTGTTGTGGAGAATCTCTGACAATGGGGCGTTGCTGACGACTGTAATGGAATGGTCAGAGAAGTAATGAGCAACCTCTGTGTGGTCATATAGATCCCATATACAAGCTTCTGATAATGAGGGTATCTTTGCTTTGAGTCAATACTTTAGAAAGATAATAAACTGGCCGCTGAACTTTGAAGGCTTTTCCTTCTTCTTCCCGCTCGACCGTAAGTACTGTACTGACGACTTGTCTTGTGGCTGCAATGTAAAGTAGCAAAGGCTCTTTGCTGATTGGGGCAGCAAGTACCGGCTGGGTGGAGAGCAGAGCTTTTAGCTCTGCAAATGCTGCAACAACTTCTGGAGTCCACTCGAACTTGTCTGACTTCTTCATCAGTCAGTAAAGAGGCAATGCCTTTTCACCGAGGCGAGAGATGAATCGACTTAAAGCGGCCAAGCATCTAGTAAGCTTCTGGACATCGTGCACACGCACAGGGCGTTTCATTCGGAGTATAGTACCAACTTTTTCTCGGTTGGCGTCGATTCCTCGTTCGGAAACAAGAAAACCGAGTAACTTTCCGCCAGGAACTCCGAATGTGCACTTTGATGGATTAAACTTGATATCATACCTCCTGAGATTGGCAAATGTTTCAGCAAGGTCAGTCAACAGGTCGGAACCCTTCCGTGATTTGACCACAATATCATCCATGTACGCCTCCACATTCCGACTGATTTGAGTGAGCAAACACTTCTGAATCAACCTCATGAACGTGGCTCCGGCATTTTTAAGGCCGAATGGCATGGTGACATAGCAGAAGCACCCGTATGGAGTGATGAAAGCTGTTTTGATCTCGTTGGGTCCATACAGATGGATCTGATGGTAAACGGAATAGGCATCTAAAAAAGACAGGAGCTCACATCCCACAGTCGAGTCGACTATTTGGTCGATGCGGGGGAGAGGAAAATGATCTTTCGGGCAGGCCCGATTGATATGTTTGAAATCAATGCACATGCGAAGTGACTTGTCCTTCTTGGGGACCATGACAACATTGGCAAGCCACTCAGAGTGGTAAATCTCTCGGATAAACTCTGCTGCCAGGAGCCGAGCCACCTCCTCGCCAATGGCCTTTCTCTTCTGGACGGCGGACCGTCGAAGCTGTTCCTTGACAGGTTTCACTTTTGAGTCGACTCGTAGACGATGCTCAGCCAGCCCTATGGGAACACCCGGCATGTCAGCAGGCTTCCATGCGAAGATGTCCCAGTTCTCACGGAGGAACTGGATGAGCGCTTCTTCCTATTTAGAGTCGAGTGTTGTGGAGATATGAGTTGGAGCAGCACTGGGGTCGGTCGGGTGAATGTGAACGGGCTTCATTTCACCGGACGACTGGAACACTGACTCTATGGCGGGCTTCTTGGCCCGTAGTAAATCACTTGGATCTGCAGTTTTCTGGTATTCCTGCAGCTCTACCACTGTTATCTGAGCATCGACGATCTTTGAGCCCTTCTGAAAGCACTCTTCTGCCTTTTTCCGATTGCCAGTAATGGTGATCACACCCTTGGGACCAGGCATCTTCAATTTGAGGTACACGTAACATGATCGAGCCATGAAGTGTGCATAAGCGAGCCTGCCTAAAATAGCATGATAAGCACTCTGGAAATCCACAACTTTAAACGTCAACTTTTCTTTGTGGTAATGCTTTGAATCACCGAAAACCACATCAAGAGCAATTTGGCCGAGTGACTCGGCCTTCTTCCCAGGAATGACTCCATGGAAACTCATGTTGCTGGTACTGAGTCTGGACATCAATGCCCATCCCTTTTAGCGTCTCTGCATACAATATATTCAGGCTACTGCCAGCATCCATCAGAACTTTAGTCAGTCGAGTGCCTTCGATGACTGGGTCGACCACCAAAGCTTGCCTCCCAGGGGTGGCTATGTGTGTTGGATGATCAGACTGGTCAAATGTGATGGCGGTCTGAGACCATTTCAGATAACTGGGTGTCACCGGAGCAACCATATTCACCTCACGGTTGATAACTTTCAACCGACTTTTGCTTTCAACATCAGCAAAAATCATCAGGGTGGAATTGACATGGGGGTATCCTTCATCACTGTCCTCTTTGTCCTCAACTTTGTTCGACACCTTTTCCTTATCTTTGGGTTGTTTCCCCTGAAATTGCTGGATCAAGAGCTGACACTGCTGAGTGGTATGTTTCAGGTAAATGAAGTTACCCTCCTCATCTTTCTTCGTGTGGATGTGTCACGGCAAATCCATCACGTCATTTCCTTCCTTGTCCTTCACCTTCTTAGGGTTCCAAGATCCTTTGGGCTTCCCTTTAAACTTTCCCTGAGTCACGGCCAAGGCTTCTCCAGGAGCAGCTGGCTCGGATTTCCGCTTTTGCTTCCGACTGGAGTTTCCTCCCCCGGTTTCATGAGCGGTTGGCTTGTACTTGCCACTCCGGAGTCGATCGTCTTCTTCACCATTGGCATATTTGGTGGCAATCTCCATCATTTGACTAAGAGTCGTGTCTCTAGTCCGACCGAATTTCAAACTTAGCTATCTATTCTTAACGCCTTCCTTGAAGGCACAGACTACCTGGTGATCAGATACATTCTCCACCGTGTGATGCAATGTGATCCACCTCTGGATGTAATCCCTCAGAGTCTCATTCGAATTTTGCACACAAACCTGCAGCTCTGTCAACCCTGCTGGTCGCTTGCAAGTTCCTTCAAATGTTCTAACAAACACTCGGGCAAGATCTTCCCAGGTGTAAATACTGCTAGGTGCCAAATGATTCAGCCATGCTCTGGCCGAGCCCTCCAACATAAGAGGTAGGTGTTTCATGGCCACCTCATCATTGCCGCCACCAATCTGAACAGCCACTTGGTAGTCCTCAAGCCAAGTATCGGGCTTGGACTCGCCGGTGAACTTGCTGACTCCAGTCGCCAACCTGAAGTTGGGAGGAATCACCGCGGCCCTGATGGCTCTGCTAAAACACTCTGGTCCTGAGACGTGAACTCTGCTGCTGGTGGGCACATCTCTGTCATGGCCTTCTCGGTGAGCTCTGTTCTGATCGACCAAACCTTGAACGATAATGGATCTCTCATCAAAGTCTGGTTCTCTGGGGTCGACTGGAACCCTTTGCCCAACACTGTGTTGGCGTTTGTCATCTTGTTGTCGAGGAGCGTATGACCCACCCCTTGGGGGAGGAGTAGGCCCTCGACATCGATCATGGCGATTGAATTGGTTGTCATACTGATCACACCGACCTCCGCGTCCCTCACGCCTCGGGGGCGATCTCGGGCTATGGGCCAACTGGACTATACTCGCAGCAAGGGATCTGCTATGAATCCTGTTTCGCGACTGCGATACAGCTGAATTCGGATCTCCTGCTACTCGGAGTAAATCTCTGATCTCCATCAAGCCTCTGACTGGGAGGGCTGAATTGACTCTACTATACGGGTCGCAGCCGCTAGATTTTGAATCGGAGTTTGATATACCTGAGTTGGTGGTGGAAAGAGTTGACGTCGACTGGAGTCTGGGACCCGTTGCCGTGCACGCTCGTCGAGTGCTCGCTTGAGATTCTCCAGTCGAGTGCACTCAGCCAAGTTGGCCAAACGCGTGTCCTCCAAGGCACAAGCCTCGGGGGTTTCTCCGACGATAGGAGTATGCAGCGCATCCATGTTCCGACAGCGAAGCTCTTCCCTTTGCAGCGACGTGAGGGGCTCAGGCTGATATTCTTCGTGGGCGTGCGTCGGATTGCCTCCGCCATCAACTTCATCGGTGTGGGGAAAACCGGGAGGACTGCGTGGTCCATTGACCATCAGAACCTCCGCCGCCGGATCACTGTTGTCGCACTCGGATGCAGTCTCTACGGAGCCAGTTGATAGGTCGAACAGGCTGTAGAGAGATTCGTCGGGCTCGATCGCCGCGACTTGGGGGGTGGCCGACTGGCGGGCCACCGCGTGCCTCACCCACCGTGAAGCCTCGACCGACCGGAGCGCTTGCGCTAGCGGGAGACAGGGAGAGAGGACGACACAAGGGTCGGCCAATACGGGGTCGACGGTTGCCGCGGGAGGACGACGCGGACACACGCGCTAAAGTGCGTCGCCCCGCGGACGGGAAGCGCGTCGATGTCGAGTGGAGCCCCCTGAAGCCAAATTGTCGGGGTTTCAGTCCTTTGAGAATGAGACCATTTGCTCGTTCTGCTTGCCCATTCGACTAGGGGTGAGAAACTGAAGCATAGTTGACTCGTGTGCCTTGAGATGCACAAAAGGATCTGAATTCATCGGAATCGAAGTTTGACCCATTATCAGTGATGATGCTATGCGGAACTCCATACCTGAATACCAACTCTCTGATGAAACTGATAGCAGTGCCAGCATCCGAATTCTTGATAGGCTTAGCTTCAATCCATTTGGTAAACTTGTCGACTGCTACTAGCAAGTGAGTGAAGCCGCTCCTTCCAGTTCTCAGTGGTCCACCCATATCTAACCCCCAAACAGCGAAGGGCCAGACGAGTGGAATGGTCTTCAAGGCTGAGGCGGGTTTGTGCGATAGATTGGAGTAAAACTGACATCCTTCACACTTGTCGACTATCTCCTTTGCCATTTCATTTGCTCTTGGCCAGTAAAATCCTGCTCGGTATGCTTTAGCCACAATGGTCCGAGAGGACGCATGATGACCACAGGTCCTTGAGTGGATATCGTCAAGGATTATCCAACCTTCTTCTGGCGTTATACATTTCTGACCGACTCCAGTCGCGCTTTCTCTGTACAACTGTCCCTTTATCACAGTAAAGGCTTTGGATCAACGGACAATCTGTCGAGCCTCTTCTTCATTCTCTGGGAGCTCTTCCCTTAGGATATACGTGATGTACAGCACTGTCCAGTCGGGAGTGATGACCAAAGCTTCCATGATCAGGTCGACCTTCGCTGGAACTTCAACTTCAGTCGGATCTGTGACACTTTTTGGCTGTGGAGCTTCTTCGGTGAAAGGGTCCTCTTGAACTGATGGAGTATGGATGTGTTCCAAAAACACATTATTGGGAATGGCTTCTCTCTTAGAACCTATCTTTGCCAAATCATCAGCCGATTGATTTTTCAGTCGGGGTATATGATGGAGCTCTAACCCTTCAAATTTCTTCTCAAGCTTTCTCACTGCATTGCAGTAACCAGTCATGGCTGGACTTCTGACGTCCCACTCCTTCATCACCTGATTAACCACCAAATCTGAGTCGCCATAGACCATGAGGCAACGGACGCCGAGTGAAATGGCCATACACAACCCATACAAAAGTGCTTTGTATTCTGCTTCATTGTAGGAGGAATCAAAGTGGATCTAGAGCACATATCTGAGCCTATCTCCTCGGGGGAAAACCAACACTACCCCAGCACCGGAACCATTTAGCATCTTAGAACCATCAAAGAACATGGTCCAGTGCTCCGAGTGAACCTGAGTCGGTAGTTGTTGCTCAATCCACTCGGCGATGAAATCAGCTACTGCTTGGGACTTGATGGCTTTCTTTGCCTCAAACTTGATATCAAGGGGAAGGAGTTCAATTTCCCATTTCACCACTCAGCCAGTTGCATCTCTGTTGTGCAGAATCTCTAACAATGGGGCGTCGCTGACGACTGTAATGGAATGGTCAAAGAAGTAATGCGCAACCTTCTTCGTGGTCATATAAATCCCATATACAAGCTTCTGATAATGAGGGTATCTTTGCTTTGATGGAGTCAATACTTCAGAAAGATAATAAACTGGGCGCTGAACTTTGAAGGCTTCTCCTTCTTCTTCCCGCTCGACTGTAAGTACTGTACTGATGACTTGTCCTGTGGCTGCAATGTAAAGTAGCAAAGGCTCTTTGCTGATTGGGGCAGCAAGCACCGGCTGGGTGGAGAGCAGAGCTTTTAGCTCTGCAAACACTGCATCAGCTTCTGGAGTCCACTCGAACTTGTCTGACTTCTTCATCAGTCGGTAAAGAGGCAATTCATTCAGCTTCTGGACATCGTGCACACGCACAGGGCATTTCATTCGGAGTATAGTACCAACTTTTTCTGGGTTGGCATCAATTGCTCGTTCGGAAACAAGAAAACCGAGTAACTTTTCGCCAGGAACTCCGAATGTGCACTTTGATGGATTAAACTTGATATCATACCTCTTGAGATTGCCAAATGTTTCAGCGAGGTTAGTCAATAGGTCGGAACCCTTCCATGATTTGACCACAATATCATCCATGTATGCCTCCACATTCCGACTGATTTGAGTGAGCAAGCACTTTTGAATCATCCTTATGAACGTGGCTCCGGCATTTTTAAGGCAAAATGGCATGGTGACATAGCAGAAGCACCCGAATGGAGTGATGAAAGCTGTTTTGATCTCGTCGGGTCCATATAGATGGATCTGATGGTAACCGGAATAGGCATCTAAAAGGACAGGTGCTCACATCTCGCAGTCGAGTCGACTATTTGGTCGATGTGGGGGAGATGAAAATGATCTTTCATATGTTTGAAATCAATGCACATGCGAAGTGACTTGTCCTTCTTGGGGACCATGACAACATTGGCGAGCCACTCGGAGTGGTAAATCTCTCGGATAAACTCTGCTGCCAGGAGCCGAGCCACCTCCTTGCCAATGGCCTTTCTCTTCTGGACGGCGGACCGTCGAAGATGTTCCTTCACAGGTTTCACTTTTGAGTCGACTCGTAGACGATGCTCAGCCAGCCCCCTGGGAACACCCGGCATGTCAGCAGGCTTCCATGCGAAGATGTCCCAGTTCTCACGGAGGAACTGGATGAGCGCTTCTTCCTACTTAGAGTTGAGTGTTGTGGAGATATGAGTCGGAGCAGCACTGGGGTCGGTCGGGTGAATGTGAACGGGCTTCGTTTCACCGGACGACTGGAACGCTGACTCTGTGGCGGGCTTCTTGGCCCGCAATAAATCACTCGGATCTGCAGTTTTCTGGTATTCCTGCAGCTCTACCACTGTTATCTGAGGATCGCGATCTTTGAGACCTTCTGAAAACACTCTTCTGCCTTTTTCTGATTGCCAGTAATGGTGATCACACCCTTGGGACCAGGCATCTTCAATTTGAGCTACACGTAACATGGTCGAGCCATGAAGCGTGCATAAGATGGCCTGCCTAAAATAGCGTGATAAGCACTCTGGAAATCCACAACTTCAAACGTCAACTTTTCTTTGCGGTAATGCTTTGAATTGCCAAAAACCAAATCAAGAGCAATTTGGCCGAGTGACTCAGCCTTCTTCCCAGGAATGACTCCATGGAAACTCATGTAGCTGCTACTGAGTCTGGACATTGGAATGCCCATCCCTTTTAACGTCTCCGCATACAATATATTCAGGCCACTGCCACCATCCATTAGAACTTTAGTCAGTCGAGTGCCATCGACGACTAGGTCGAGCACCAAAGCTTGCCTCCCAGGGGTGGCTATGTGTGTCGGATGATCAGACTGGTCAAATGTGATGGTGGTCTGAGACCATTTCAGATAACTGGGTGTCACCAGAGCAACCATATTCACCTCATGGTTGATAACTTTCAATCGAGTTTTGCTTTCAACATCAGCAAAAATCATCAGGGTGGAATTGACATGGGGGTATCCTTCATCACTGTCCTCTTTGTCCTCAACTTTGTCCGACTCCTTTTCCTTATCTTTGGGTTGTTTCCCCTGAAATTGCTAGATCAAGAGCTGACACTGCCGAGTGGTATGTTTTGGGTAAATGAAGTTACCCTCCTCATCTTTCTTCATGTGGATGTGTCACGGCAAATCCATCACGTCATTTCCTTCCTTGTCCTTCACCTTCTTAGGGTTCCAAGATCCTTTGTGCTTCCCTTTAAACTTTCCCAGAGTCACGGCCAAGGCTTCTCTAGGAGCAGCTGGCTCGGATTTCCGCTTTTGCTTCCGACTGGAGGTTCCTCCCCCGGTTTCGTGAGCGGTTGGCTTGTACTTGCCACTCCGGAGTCGATCCTCTTCTTCACCATTGGCATATCTGGTGGCAATCTCCATCATTCGACTAAGAGTCATGTCTCCAGTCCGACCGAATTTCAAACTTAGCTCTCTGTTCTTAACGCCTTCCTTGAAGGCACAGACTGCCTGGTGATCAGATACATTCTCCACCGTGTGATGCAATGTGATCCACCTCTGGATGTAATCCCTCAGAGTCTCATTCGACTTTTGTACACAAACCTGCAGCTCTGCCAACCCTGCTGGTCGCTTGCAAGATCCTTCAAATGTTCTGACAAACACTTGGGCAAGATCTTCCCAAGTGTAAATGCTGCTAGGTGCCAACTGATTCAGCCATGCTCTAGCCGAGCCCTCCAACATAAGAGGTAGGTGTTTCATGGCCACCTCATCATTGCCACCACCAATCTGAACAGCCACTCGGTAGTCCTCAAGCCAAGTATCGGACTTGGACTCGCCAGTGAACTTGCTGACTCCAGTCGCCAACCTGAAGTTGGGAGGAATCACCGCGGCCCTGATGGCTCTGCTAAAACACTCTGGTCCTGAGACGTGAACTTTGCTGCTGGTGGGCACATCTCAGTCATGGCCTTCTCGGTGAGCTCTGTTCCGGTCAACCAAACCTTGAACGATAATGGATCTCACATCAAAGCCTGGTTCTCTGGGGTCGGCTGGAACCCTTCGCCCAACACTGTGTTGGCGTCTATCATCTTGTTGTCGAGGAGCGTATGACCCACCCCTTGGGGGAGGAGTAGGCACTCGACGTCGATCATCATACTGATCACGCCGACCTCCACGTCCCTCACGCCTTGGGGGCGATCTCGGGCTATGGGCCGACTGGACTGTATTCGCAGCGACGGATCTGCTGTGAATCCTGTTTCGCGACTGCGATACAGCTGAATTCTGATCTCCTGCTGCCCGGAGTAAATCTCTGATCTGCATCAAGCCTCTGCCAGCCTCTGACTGGGATGGCTGAATTGACTCTGCTATACGGGCCGCAGCCGCTAGATTTTGAATCGGAGTCTGATATACCTGAGTCGGTGGTGGAAAGAGTTGACGTCGACTGGAGTCTGGGACCCGTTGTCGTGCACGCTCATCGAGTGCTCACTGGAGGTTCTCCAGTCGAGTGCGCTCAGCCAAGTTGGCCAAAAGCGCGTCCTCCAAGGCACAAGCCTTGGGGGTTTCTCCGACGATAGGAGTATGCAGCGCATCCATGTTCTGGGGGCGAAGTTCTTCCCTTTGCACCGATGTGAGGGGCTCGGGCTAATATTCTTCGTGGGCGTGCGCCGGATCTCCTCCGCCATCAACTCTGTTGGTGTGGGGAAAACCGGGAGGACTGCGTGGTCCATTGACCATCAGAACCTCCGCCGCCGGATCACTGCTGTCGCACTTGGATGCAGTCTCTACGGAGCTAGTCGACAGGTCGAACAGGCCGTAGAGAGATTCGTCAGGCTCGATCGCCACGACTTGGGGGTGGCCGACTAGCGGGCCACCACATGCCTCACCCACCGCTGAAGCCTCGACCGACCGGAGCGCTTGCACTGGCAGGAGACAGGGAGAGAGGACGACACAGGGGTAGACCGATACGGGGTCGACGGTTGCCGCGGGAGGACGCCGCGGACACGCGCGCGAAAGTGCGTCGCCCCGCGGACGGGGAGCGCGTCGATTTCGAGTGGAGCCCCCTGAAGCCAAGCAGAGTCGTCAGCGATGAATGTGAGCGCACCGAGATGGATCTCGCGGCCCTCAACCAAAACTCCGCCTGAAACCATGATGAAGGAGATCGGAACGATTGCAACTTCTCCAATAAGTCGCTAAGACACCTGCCCCACGGTGGGCGCCAACCGTCATGGTTCTAAGCCTGACAGTAGAATAGGGGGTAGGTATGGAGAGGCAAGATCCTAGCTATGGAGTAGTTGTATACGCAAGAGATTTATGAGTTCAGGCCCTTCTCGGAGGAAGTAATAGCCTTACGTCACGGAGCCCGGAGGCGGTCGACTGGATTACATGCGTATGAGTTACAGGGGTGCAAACCCTTTACACTGAGGAGGGGGTGGCCTATATAGAGTCCGCCAGACCCCTCCGGCCCTCAGTTATGCAGGGTTTAAAGTACATTAAGATCTGGCGTTACTGGTAACGTCATATATAAAGTGCTATGATGACCATAAAGACTACTTAATGACATACCGTTTGTGTCCAGAGTGACTCTAGATCTCCTGGTGGTCGAGTGAGTGGCTTCATGGTCGAGCGCCTTCGAGTTCGTCGAGTGGAATTCTTCCAGGTCGACTGAAAGGTAGTTTCTTCTAGAGATGTCCCTAGGAAGGTCTATAAAATGGTTGGACGAATGACAGGTTTAACAGAACCTTATGTATATAATAGAAACAACATAAGGTTCTGTTAAACCTGTCATTCGTCCAACCATTTTATAGACCTTCCCACTTATTTTATTTTTCGTTTTAATTAATCCTATATCTGAATTTTCTGCCACTTTCTTTTTCGATGTAATATGAGTTTTCTCCTAGTACTTTTTCCTAGAACCAACTCAACGGTCCCACGTCTAGCCTAAAAAATAATAATACCCAACGTCCTATTAACGTATCAAATTAAAATGATATCTTATTCCGTAGATCGAAAGTTCTTACAAAATAATAATAATAATTGTTTAGAGATAACTTGGCAAGTTAACTCCTAGTGATTGCGTACATAAGCTTGCAAAGATTTTACTGACCAGTGCAGTAATAGACGTGTAATCATGTGTTTATGTGTTTATAACATTTCTCCGTCCAGGCCAACATGATATTTTCACCCAGCCCAGCAAGTCTGCGGATTTTGAGAAAAATGCAAATGGGCTTTAAATTCTACCATAATATATAAACAGGCTGCATAGATGCTACATCATTGTTTCACCCAGCCCACCAAATGGACTAAAAACAAATGCATTGGCTGACATGTGGGCCACTAGGTCGAAGCCTAAGCACTTTCGTAAAAAATAAAAATACAAAGGTCGAAGCCTAAGCAAGGCGTTGGATTTACATCCAACGGCCGGCATTCTTCTTCAATATCTCGTATTCTTCCCCCCAGCGCTACCGAGACCGCCTCCTCTAGCCTCTGGCGTCCAGCGGCACTGTTTTGCGTGCCTGGCAGCGAAACACTACCCCGTCGATGGCCAGGCCATCCCTCCACTCCTCCACACCTCCTGTTATTCTCTGCCGAGTGTAGGCCCACCCCGCACCCAAACCAGTCAAGTTTCCCACTCCTCTCCGTATGCGACTCCACTACCGCGTCTTCCCCATCTTTGAAGAATTCCAGTCTAGGGCCTCGCGGTCGTCCACCAGCTTGGTGCGCTCTGCACGGTGTGGTCAACATGGTCAACAAACGAGAGTCATCGAAATATGATTGTATGTGGAGGGGCTAACAGTGGGGATGCACCACGCCCATGGACGAATGCATGCAACTGCATCCTTTTTACCCTAAAAACAATGTTTTCTCCCCCTGGCAGCTGGGACCCACCAGCTACATCTTCGCACGCAAGGAAGTGCGTCCTTATTACGGGCAAAAAAATGATTCTTCCCCCTGACAGATGAGACCCACCAGCTATATCTTCGCACGCAAGGAAGTGCGTCCTTATCCTCCCTGGGAGCTGGGACCCACCTAGTCGAAGCGTACGTAGCGTTGTCTATGTACATACCGGTCGATCCGTCTGTCTGCCATGATGAACCAACCGTGTACACATACATACAACCAGATACCAAAAAATACGACCATGTACGTACATACGGGCAGGGTCTCGAACGCATAGTTGCACAAACATACGACCAGGGCTCGTGTACATGGAGAGGCTATGGACAGCAGCAACGGTGTCCTGTTCATTAGAAGCGAACCATCTGGGTCAGAACAGAGAAACTGCATCTTGTTCATGGGGAGGCAACAGAATGTGTCGTGTTCATCGGGAGGCAACGGAATACCTCGTGTTCATGAAGAGCCAATTGGCTTGGACGGAACAGCCGAAACAAGGTCTGGCGTACCGCAGAATGGAGGAAACGGCCTTCTGTTCGACCGCGTATGGTCAAAACAGGGTCATGTTCATCAGGAAGGGTCTGGCATACCGTAGAACGCAGGAAATAGACTTGAGCTTGACCATGTACGGTCGAAACGGGGTCCTGTTCATCGGGAAGGGTATGGTGTACCACAAAACGGAGGAAACGGACTTGTCTTCAACCGCGTATGGTCAAAATGGGGTCCTGATGTTCGGGAGGGGTGTGGCGTACCGCAAAACGGAGGAAATGGACTTGTGTTGGAGCGCCTACGGTAGAAACTGGGTCATGTTCATCCATCGTCTACTGCCTCGCTCCAGCCTCTACGGCTACTATTCATCGACCGTCGACTTCCTCTAGCCTCCACCTGCTACTGTTCATCCACCCTCGACTTCCTTCAGCCTCCACCAGCTACTGTTCATCCACGGGGTCCTGTTCATCCAGCCTTCACCGACTACTATTCAACCAGCACTCCACGGGGTCCTGTTCATCAACCCTCCACCAGGTACTTTTCATGGAGCCTCCACGGGGTCCTATTTATCGACCCTGCGTCGGCTACTGTTCATGGAGCCTCCACGGGGACCTGTTCATCCACTCTCCACCAGCCTCCTCGATCGGGGTCCTGTTCATCCAGTGGCAACTGCCTCTACTATCACGGGATCCTATTCATCCAATCTCCGCCTGGAACTGTTCATCAAGAGGCAGCTTTGATCGGCTTCAGTTAGCAGCAGTAGCGAAGGAATCACTCGGGTTTAGTTAACAGCAAGCGGTCGATCGGGGTTCAGTAACGTAGCTAGTGCAATCGCTTAGGTTCAGTTAGAGCCACACATGCGCATACTTGTACGAGAGAAACACGCAAACCTCCGTGCATCGCTTGGCCCCGACCACCCACCATAACCGGGAACTCCCCAAAATTTTCCTCGCCCTCGCTTCTACCACGATTTTCCGACATGGACGGCCCAAAGAATGTCCTGCAGGTGCGTCTCCGAGTCGCACAAGAAAAAAAGCCCATTTTCTATCATGATTTTCTTCATAGAAGTAGTATCCCACCACATCTATAACGATACCAGGTTTGTCACAATTATCATCATAGAAGTGTCATAAGCATGACAGGAAAAAAATTCGTTCGGCCCGAAATGTCACGGATGTGTCTTTTTTTGTAGTGCTTCCCCATCTGTGCCGTGGAAAACCTCCTCACCGGCGCCATGGGCGTTTCGACAATATGGCATGACAAGAAGAAAGAAGGAGGAGCAAGCAGCAAGGAGACGGAGATGAGCAGGGGGCTCCGCCCCCTTCCATTTATAGACAGAGCGAGGCCAACCGCCATCCTCCCACGGTTGTCAAGGCTATGTTGGGAGGTGGAGATGCGCATGTCCCATCCAGCGCCACGTGTTGACGTGGCCCGTTGGAGATTGGGGCCCGCGACGCTTCATCCTTGCCCTTTGGCTTCGCCTCGAAGCCAAGTCCAAGCGCGCCTTGGACCCGGGGGCTACTGTTGGTGTTCTTGGAACCAGGGTACCTAGACTTGCATGCCTGCGGCCCGTGGCGTGGCCCCATCAGCAGCCTGGTACGACCCGTCTTCATCAACTTCAAGACAAGACCATCGCGAGGGGCCAAGCCTCGCGAAGCGGACGACGCCAAGACCTCCGGAGGGAGCAGCCTTGTCAGGCTAGCTCCTGGGGAGCGGAGATTCCTATGCAAGCACCCATCACATGAGGTCCGGATGACGCAAGCCATGACGACCAGAGCCAGGCGGGCGCCAGCGGGCGCAAAGCAGCAGGTTTTCTCTTTGGTGCTAAGGAGGCAAGCGCAGGCATGGAGTCCCAAGGAATCCTCCAAAGGTTTCCATTCTCGTGCTACAAGACCAAGACCGCCAGGGCGGAAGGACTGATGTCATCGCCGAGCCCACCATGGCGTCACTAGCAGGAGGTTTGTAGGCGAAGACCACCTTTCGTCAAGATAGGATCTACTTCTTGTCCCCTTCCTAATTGTCCGTTGTGGAATCCCTTCCCGCCTACATTTCGGGGGAAGAGGATCGAGGCCTCTATATATATATATAGGTTAGCTACCACCATAGAGGGGGTGATCCAATCCAGAGCCTCATCATCACACACCCAAGCCTTAGGAGCTTGTTCTTCCTCTATACTAGTTCATCCTCAGCTCCTCGTGAGGCTAATCCACACCAAAGCAGGAGTAGGGTCTTACACCTAAGCTTGGGGGAGTACGTATTTCCACCGACATTACATTTATGTTCACATATTTCATTCTAGTTGTCGGTGTCCATACTTTTTCATTGTATTATCCATGCTAGGTTTGTTTTCTCGCCTTCTGCTTGTGTGTTTGAAAGACTTTGAGAAAATCCAAAAAATATTTCCTGCATCTTGATTTTTTAGTGTAGTTAGATGTAGTACTTAAAAAGAAAATGCAAAAAGATTTCCTTGTTCTTCTTTTGCTTGTTGGGAGCTCTCCCTTGTAAATAGTTTTTCTCGTTTTTGTTTTTGTTTCTTTAATTTGCTTTCTTCCCGAAACCAAAAACTCCAAAAATATTTCAGTGTGTTCTTTGAATTTCTTTTCTTTTCATTGAGTCATACCAAGGAGAAGACCACGATGAAAATGTTGAGTAGCTCTCATATGCATTATTGTTGATCTAACAGAGAGCCTATATTACCTTGTCTTCTCCCTTTGAATAAAATGTTTGCAGATTCTAGCTTAGTCCACGGCACTCTTGCACTATTATCATTTTTTCATATCGTTCGATCGTGCAAGTGAAAGGCAGTAATGACGATATTTGATGAACTGGCTATGGCAGACAGAAACGGGTATGAACTCAACTCGTTCTCTTTTTGTAAATATGTTTAACCTAGTATCCATGATTCAGCCTATCATGATCAAACATGTTTGCAATGACAATGAGAGATTATATTTTCTCATGGCAAGCTTAAGTAGCTAGGAGTGGATAATGATTTATCTTGGGTGTCAACATTGCATTAAAATGATTGTGATGTAGTATGATGATATGGTATCCTCCTCTGAATGTTCGAGTGGTTTGACTTGGCACATGTTCATGCATGTAGTTGAACCAAAACCAACATAGCCTCTATGATATTTATGTTCATGGTGTTCATATCCTCCTCTTGCTAGTATCCAATGTTACTTATGCATAATGCATGTTCATGACTGAGGGAGTCCGGGATTAAGGGGTCCTTGGACAACCGGACTATATACTTTGGCCGGACTGTTGGACTATGAAGATACAAGATTGAAGACTTCGTCCCGTGTCCGGATGGGACTCTCCTTTGCGTGGAAGGCAAGCTTGGCGATTCGGATATGTAGATATCCTTCTCCGTAACCGACTCTGTGTAACCCTAGCCCCCTCCAGTGTCTCTATAAACCGGAAGGTTTAGTCCATAGGACAACAACAATCATAATCATAGGCTAGCTTCTAGGGTTTAGCCTCTACGATCTCGTGGTAGATCAACTCTTGTAATACTCATATCATCAAGATCAATCAAGCAGGAAGTAGGGTATTACCTCCATCAAGAGGGCCCGCCTCCTGTTACCATTGGCCTTAGACGCACAGTCCGGGACCCCCTACCCGAGATCCGCCGGTTTTGACACCGACATTGGTGCTTTCGTTGAGAGTTCCACTGTGCCGTCGCGATAAGTCTGTTGGAAATATGCCCTAGAGGCAATAATAAATTAGTTATTATTATATTTCCTTGTTCATGATAATCGTTTATTATCCATGCTATAATTGTATTGATAGGAAACTCAGATACATGTGTGGATACATAGACAACACCATGTCCCTAGTAAGCCTCTAGTTGACTAGCTCGTTGATCAATAGATGGTTATGGTTTCCTGACCATGGACATTGGATGTCGTTGATAAAGGGATCACATCATTAGGAGAATGATGTGATGGACAAGACCCAATCCTAAGCCTAGCACAAAGATCATAGTTCGTATGCTAAAGCTTTTATAATGTCAAGTATCATTTCCTTAGACCATGAGATTGTGCAACTCCCGGATACCGTAGGAATGCTTTGGGTGTACCAAACGTCACAAAGTAACTGGGTGGCTATAAAGGTGCACTACAGGTATCTCCGAAAGTGTCTGTTGGGTTGGCACGAATCGAGACTGGGATTTGTCACTCCGGTTGACGAAGAGGTATCTCTGGGCCCACTCGGTAGTACATCATCATAATGTGCACAATGTGACCAACGGGTTGATCACGGGATGATGTGTACGAAATGAGTAAAGAGACTTGCCAGTAACGAGATTGAACAAGGTATCGGCATACCGACGATCGAATCTTAGGCAAGTACAACACCGCTAGACAAAGGGAATTATATACGGGATTGATTGAATCCTCGACATCGGGGTTCATCTGATGAGATCATCGTGGAACATGTGGGAGCCAACATGGGTATCTAGATCCCGCTGTTGGTTATTGACCGGAGAACATCTCGGTCATGTCTGCATGGTTCCCGAACCCGTAGGGTCTACACACTTAAGGTTCGATGATGCTAGGGTTATAAAGGGAGTTTGTATGTGGTTACCGAATGTTGTTCGGAGTCCCGGATGAGATCCCGGACGTCACGAGGAGTTCCAGAATGGTCCGGAGGTAAAGATTTATATATGGGAAGTCCTGTTTTGGTCACCGGAAAATTTTCGGGTTTTATCGGTAACGTACCGGGACCACCGGGAGGGTCCCGGGGGTCCACCAAGTGGGGCCAGCATCCTCGGAGGGCTGCATGGGCCATGTGTGGGAGGGGACCAGCCCCAGGTGGGCTGGTGCGCCCCCCCACAAGGGCTCATGGCGCCTAGGGTTTGGGGAGGGGGGCGCACCCACCTAACTTGGGGGGCAAGTTTCCCCTCTCCCCCCCTTGGCCGCCCCGAGATGGGATCTAGGGCTGGCCGCCACCCCTAGGGTGGAACCCTAGGTGGGGGCGCAGCCCCCCCTCTCCCCCTATATATAGTGGAGGCAAAGGGGCAGCCCAACACAGGAAGTTCTTCTCAAGTTCTGGCGCAGCCCTCCCCCTATCCCAAGTCCTCCTCCTCTCCTGCGGTGCTTGGCAAAGCCCTGCAGGATTGCCACGCTCCTCCATCACCACCACGCCGTTGTGCTGCTTCTGGATGGAGTCTTCCTCAACCTCTTCCTCTCTCCTTGCTGGATCAAGGCATGGGAGACGTCACCGGGCTGTACGTGTGTTGAACGCGGAGGTGCCGTCCGTTCGGCACTAGGATCTCCGGTGATTTGGATCACGACGAGTACGACTCCTTCAACCCCGTTCTCTTGAACGCTTCCGCTTAGGATCTACAAGGGTATGTAGATGAACTCTCCTTCCCCTCATTGCTAGTCTCTCCATAGATAGATCTTGGTGACTCGTAGGAAAATTTTGAATTTCTGCTACGTTCCCAAATAGTAGCATCATGAGCTAGGTCTATTGCATAGATTCTATGCACGAGTAGAACACAAAGTAGTTGTGGGCGTTGATTTTGTTCAATATGCTTACCATTACTAGTCTTATCTTGATTCAGCGGCATCGTGGGATGAAGCGGCCCGGACCGACCTTACACGTACACTTACGTGAGACAGGTTCCACCGACTGACATGCACTTGTTGCATAAGGTGGCTAGAGGGCGCCAGTCTCTCCCACTTTAGTCGGATCGGATTCGATGAAATGGGTCCTTATGAAGGGTAAATAGCAATTGGCATATCACGTTGTGGCTTTTGCGTAGGTAAGAAACGTTCTTGCTAGAAACCCATAGCAGCCACGTAAAACATGCAAACAACAATTAGAGGACGTCTAACTTGTTTTTGCAGGGTATGCTATGTGATGTGATATGGCCAAGAAGAATGTGATGAATGATATGTGATGTATGAGATTGATCATGTTCTTGTAATAGGAATCATGACTTGCATGTCGATGAGTATGACAACTGGCAGGAGCCATAGGAGTTGTCTTTATTTATTGTATGACATGCGTGTCATTGAACAACGCCATGTAATTACTTTACTTTGTTGCTAACCGGTAGCCATAGTAGTAGAAGTAATAGTTGGCAAGACAACTTCGTGGAGACACGATGATGGAGATCATGATGATGGAGATCATGGTGTCATGCCGGTGACGATGATGATCATGGAGCCCCGAAGATGGAGATCAAAAGGAGCAAAATGATATTGGCCATATCATGTCACTTTTTGATTGCATGTGATGTTTATCATGTTTTACATCTTATTTGCTTAGAACGATGGTAGCTTAAATAAGATGATCTCTCATTAAAATTTCAAGAAAGTGTGCCCCCTAACTGTGCACCGTTGCGAAAGTTCATTGTTTCGAAGCACCACGTGATGATCGGGTGTGATAGATTCTAACATTCACATGAAACGGGTGTAAGCCAGATTTACACACGCGAAACACTTAGGTTGACTTGACGAGCCTAGCATGTACAGACATGGCCTCGGAACACAAGAGACCGAAAGCTCGAGCATGAGTCGTATGGTAGATACGATCAACATGAAGATGTTCACCGATGATGACTAGTCCGTCTCACGGGATGATCGGACACGGCCTAGTTGACTCGGATCATGTAATCACTTAGATGACTAGAGGGATGTCTATCTGAGTGGGAGTTCATAAGATGAACTTAATTATCCTGAACATAGTCAAAAGATTCTTGCAAATTATGTCGTAGCTCACGCTTTAGTTCTACTGTTTTAGATATGTTCCTAGAGAAAAATTTAGTTGAAAGTTGATAGTAGCAATTATGCGGACTGGGTCCGTAAACTGAGGATTGTCCTCATTGCTGCGTAGAAGGCTTATGTCCTTAATGCACCGCTCGGTGTGCTGAACCTCGAACGTCGTCTATGGATGTTGCGAACACTTGACATACACGTTTTGATAACTACGTGATAGTTCAGTTAAACGGTTTAGAGATAAGGCACCAAAGACGATTTCGAAACATCGCGGAACATGTGAGATGTTTCAAGGGCTGAAATTGGGATTTCAGGCTCGTGCCCACGTCAATAGGTATGAGACCTCCGATGATTTTCTTAGCCTACAAACTAAGGGAGAAAAGCTCAATCGTTGAGCTTGTGCTCAGATTGTCTGAGTACAACAATCACTTGAATCGAGTGGGAGTTAATCTTCTAGATGAGATAGTGATGTTTCTCCAAAGTCATTGCCACCAAGCTACTAGAGCTTCGTGATGAACTATAACATATCAGGGATAGATATGATGATCCTTGAAGTATTCGCGATGTTTGACACCGCGAAAGTAGAAGTCAAGTAGGAGCATCAATTGTTGATGGTTAGTGTAACCACTAGTTTCAAGAAGGGCAAGGGCAAGAAGGGATACTTCATGAAACGGAAAAACAGTTGCTGCTCTAGTGAAAACCCAAGGTTGAACCCTAACCCGAGACTAAGTGCTTCTGTAATAAGAGGAACGGACACTAAAGCAGAACCACCCTAGATACTTGGTAGATAAGAAGGCAGGCAAGGTCGACGGAAGTATATTGGATATACATAAAGTTAATGTGTACTTTACTAGTACTCCTAGTAGCACCAGGGTATTAGATACCGGTTCGGTTGCTAAGTGTTAGTAACTCGAAATAAAAGCTAGGGAATAAACGGAGACTAGCTAAAGGTGAGCTGACGATATGTGTTGGAAGTGTTTCCAAGGTTGATGTGATCAAGCATCGCACGCTCCCTCTACCATCGAGATTGGTGTTAAACCTAAATAATTGTTATTTGGTGTTTGCGTTGAGCATAGACATGATTGGATTATGTCTATCGCAATACGGTTATTCATTTAAGGAGAATAATGGTTACTCTGTTTATTTGAATAATACCTTCAATGGTCTTGCGCCTAAAATGAATGGTTTATCAAATCTCGATCGTAGTGATACACACGTTCATGCCAAAAGATATAAGATAGTAATGATAGTACCACTGTAACGCCCCAGATACAACTTTCCATATTCATAACTCCAACTCTTGCCTTTTCCGGAGATGCGATATGTTATTTTCTCCGTGCTGGGGTTTTTATCTTTTGTTTTGCATTTTTTTCATGTCATGCATTTCATCATCGCATCATTTGCATTGCATCGGCACTCGTTGCCATCATCGTTTTCTTTAACTTGCATCCGCATGTTTTCACAAAACTCATAACCGTTCGTAGTTGCGTTCCTCGCTTCTCTCCGTTGCCTTCGTTGACCGTTCCGAGACCAATTGGGTTTTCGCTTCTGTGACCACCTAATCTCTCATGCCAGCCCGCAGACCCCTCGCGCGCGTCCGAAAGTTGTCCCGGACCCGACCCGGGTGTTGTTACCTATGGGTCCAGATCATCCCCTAACATCTATAAAACATCTCCGTTTTATCATTTGGACTCCCTAGCCAATTCATTCTCGATCGCCCTATTACGATCGGACGGACCCAGTAGCCCCTACCCCCTAATCTCACTCACTATATTTATAAGCAGGCAAACCCTAGTTCAAGCCGTCCCATCCGCCGCCTCCTTACTCGTTTTCCTCTCCTGCCAAATCCACCACCGACCAACCCCCCCTTCTTCCTCGGGATCCCTTCCGATCCATTCCACCCAACCAGGTCGCACCGACCACCTCCCTCATTTTCAGCATCGAACCAACCCCAGGCCCCCTCGATCCACAGCTCGCCCGTCCTCCCGTGCTCGACCTCATCCCCAACCGTGCAAGCCTCCATGATCATTCCCAAGCAGGTCGTCGTTTCCTCACGCCCCCTTCTTCCCCTTTCTCTGGTTCTCCTCCTCTAACCATCTCTCTCTCTGCTGTTAATGAACCAGCGCCGGTCGCCGCCATCCCGTTCGTCTTCCAGCGAGGCCAGGCACCGACCTCCGTCGCAAGTCCCCTGCAACCGGCCGTTCGTCTCTGCTCGAGGAGCTCCAGCAACCGTGGCCCAGCTTCGCCCTAGCGTCTCCGGCCGCCCAGCCTCCTCCTCGTCGGATCTGGTGGATCCCGCCGCCCCGCCGTTCCTCCCTTGTCGCCGGAGCCCCATCAGCCACCGCCGCCTCGCTCGTCCTCTTGTTTGGGAGGACGACGCGCCCTCCGCGCGTTGACCCCTGGGCGCGCTCCTCCTGGGCATCGCAAGCAGGCCGGCCCAGCGCGCCCGTTGACCTGGCCTCGTGGGCCTAGTCCCTGCCCAGCAGCCTCCAACCCAGCAGCCTCGCGCCCTCTTGGGCCCCTCCTCCGAGCCGGCCCATGAGGCCTGGTGAGCAGCCCCACCCCTGTGCATTGATGGTCCAGCCTCAGATTCGCCCCGTGTCATTTTTTCCTGTTGCCAATTTAGCATTTATCCTATGTTTTACAGATTTACAAAAAAGTCCCTCATGTTCATGCATTTAATAACTCATAACCGTGCATCGGATTAAAATGTTTTATATATGTAAAATGCTTAGAATTTTGTCTAATTTCATAATATCAAACTTTCATCCATGTTTAAAATGTTTAAAATGATGTTTGATTAAATTTGCATAAATGCCATGTTAAAATGATTTATTTCATAACTAAATAACCGTAGATTAGAATTAAATGTTCTTTATATGTAAATGGGGTGGAAAAATGCCTAGTTTAACATGGTGGGCTTCTGTGTAACAAAAATAAAATATGTTTTAGGGCAGAACAGTACCAAATTCAAAATATGCACATGGGGATTTTTTCGGAATTGTTGTTTGATGTTTCCGGCCTCATTTAAACTTGCCTAGATAGTTAGTTTACTTATGCTTCACCTCTTGCCATGTTTAACAACATTTAATATTGTTTGGTAGCTTAAACGAGATTAAACTAAATATGTCAATGTGGTGTTTTGTCAATATGCAACTCGTTGCATATTAAGCTCCACTTAACTTGTAGTGTGGTTCGTTGCACTTTGCCATGCCATGCCTCTTTAAACCGGACATGCATCATACTTGGTTGTGCATCGTGCCATGCTTATGTGATGGTTTTTTACCATGTTTTTGTTTCTTTCCGGTGTTGCTTCTTAGTTCCGGTAATGTTGCGATTGTGAGGATTTGTTCGACTACGCCCGTTCGTCTTCTTCATTGACTCGTTCTTCTTCCTTGCGGGATTTCAGGCAAGATGACCGTCACCCTGGATCTCACTACTATCATTGCTATGCTAGTTGCTTCGTTCTATCGCTATGCTGCGTTACCTATCTTTTGCTCCTCAAGCCTCCCAAATTGCCATGAACCTCTAACCTTTGACACCCTTCCTAGCAAACCATTGCTTGGCTATGTTACCGCTTTGCTCAGCCCCTCTTATAGCGTTGTTACTTGCAGGTGAAGTTGAAGTTTGCTCCATGGTGGACAGGTTTATGTTGGGATATCACAATATCTCTTATTTAATTAATGCATCTATATACTTGTCAAAGGGTGGAAGGCTCAGCCTTATGCCTTGTGTTTTGTTCCACTCTTGCCGCCCTAGTTTCCGTCATACCGGTGTTATGTTCCCGGATTTTGCGTTCCTTACGCGGTTGGGTGATTTATGGGACCCCCATGACAGTTCGCTTTGAATAAAACTCCTCCAGCAAGGCCCAACATTGGTTTTACCATTTGTCTCACCTAGCCCTTTTTCCCTTGGGTTTCCGGAGCCCGAGGGTCATCTTTATTTTAGCCCCCCGGGCCAGTGCTCCTTCGAGTGTTGGTCCAAAATGAGCAGCCTGCGGGGCCACCTCGAGGACACTTGAGGGCTGGTTTTACTCGTAGGATGTCTCATCCGGTGTGCTCTGAGAACGAGATATGTGCAGCTCCTATTGGGATTTGTCGGTGCATCGGGCGGCTTTGCTAGTCTTGTTTTACCATTGTCGAAATGTCTTGTAAACCGGGATTCCGAGTCTGATCGGGTCTTCCTAGGAGAAGGTATATCCTTCGTTGATCGCGAGAGCTTATCATGGGCTAAGTTGGGACACCCCTACAGGGTATAAACTTTCAAAAGCCGTGCCCGCGCTTATGGGCAGATGGGAATTTGTTAATGTCCGGTTGTAGATAACTTGACACCAAATCCGATTTAAAACGCATCAACCGCGTGTGTAGCCGTGATGGTCTCTTTTCGGCAGAGTCCAGGAAGTGAACATGGTTTTGGGTTATGTTTGACGTAAGTAGGAGTTCAGGATCACTTCTTGATCATTGCTAGCTTCACGACCGTTCCATTTGCTCTCTTCTCGCTCTTATTTGCGTATGTTAGACACCATATATGCTTAGTCGCTGCAGCAACCTCACCACTTTACCCCTTTCATTTCCCATTAAGCTTTGCTAGTCTTGATACCCATGGTAATGGGATTGCTGAGTCCTCGTGGCTCACAGATTACTACAACAACAGTTGCAGGTACAGGTTATGCGATGATCATGACGCAAGAGCGATGTTTGCTTGTTTTGGAGTTCTTCTTCTGCTTCTTCTTCAATCAGGGGATAGGTTCCAGGTTGGCAGCCTGGGCTAGCAGGGTGGATGTTGTTTGAGTTTCTATTTGTGTTCCATCCGTAGTCGGATGATGCTATTGTGTATGATGTAGAGTTGTATTCATGTGGCATTGTATGCCTTATGTATGTATCCCCATCTATTATGTAATGTTGACGTAATGATATCCACCTTGCAAAAGCGTTTCAATATGCGGGTCTATCCTTGGTGGGACCTTCGAGTTCCTTTTGGATAGGGTCGCATATTGGGCGTGACAAGTTGGTATCAGAGCCTCGACCGACCATAGGAGCCCCCTTGATTGTTGGCCATTGTTGAGTCTAGAAGAAAACTATTTTGAGTCTTAGGATTATATATATCGGAGAGTAGGATTCTTTTTACTCCTTAGTCCCTTCGTCGCTCTGGTGAGGTCTCCTGACGTAGATGTTTTGTCTTTCCTCTCCTCAAATTTCACTAAAAATTTTTAGGATCACGCGGGTATCTTGGAATCGTTCCGATGGTTTTGTGACGAGAACATTGTTCTTGGTGCCTCCTGTCTTTTATGGGGCAGTGACCCGGGGAGTTGAGCTCCGAGATGTTGTCTTCACAATTTTATCGTTGCAGTTCTGGAATAGCTGAGTTTTGCCGACATTGAAAATCTCTTTTATGCAGTTGTTGGTGAGATAACCTCGACACCACCCAGTACTGGGGAGTTCGGGAGTATTGCCATAGCTCGTATAACGGATGCTTTTCGAAGGTTGAGGTACACGATTTCCAGAGTTTTCTTGGTTATATGTTGACGGATGGATACAGCTGGATGTAGGTATTGTTAGTTTGGGTGAGATATATTGCTTCCTCTGTATCCCCAACACCAGATTGCATAACCAGAAAGTTTCGGGAGTTTATAGGTGGGAATTCAAGTAGCTCCTAGAATATCTTTCCGACAGATGCATGATATGGATTTGGGTAAATCTCTATCATATGTATTTGTTTCGGCTTATTCTGCAAGCCAAATCCTTTGTTTTGTTTTATTTGTGGTATTCGAGTTGCTTCTAAGTCAAATGTGGAATCCATACCTTTCCTAAATGGTGTTCTCATATTTCTATGGGAGTACTAATCCTTTTGATCATCGAGATGGTCATGTCAATTCTTCCCAACCGGCGTGCTTCTCTTCAAGTGGATCCGATCATTTCAACATTTGAGATCAATTCTAAGTTTTCTCAACGGTATCCGTTTCATCCGTCCCCAAGTTGCCTTTGTTTTCCCGCCCTCCCACCCCTTTTTCTTCAAGGACCCAGATTTCTTAATCATGTATCCTTTTATTTGTGGGAAGTCTCTTCATTCTTTTCTTTCAATGTTCTTATCCGGTGACTTCCCATGAAGATGCTCAACAGTTTCAAGTTCATCATTCTTCATTCTCGTATTCTTCTCCGGTGGATTAATTTCAAGCTTTCAGTGTTGATCATATTCTTTTCCTCGTGTCAAACATTTTTCTCATGCCGATGCACCTCTTAATCATTTACTTCTCGCTATTCATTTGTCCTGGAGTGTTGAAGATATCTCAAAAGGCTCGTCTTTTCTTCCAAGATCCTTTCAAGCTATTTGGAGATTATTATCTCATTCAAGCCATTTAATTCAACCAGTGCAATCCTCCCCTTTGAATCAATCATTCAATGGTGTTTCTTTTGAGTGGGCCCTAACCCACAGGTCTTTTCCCAGGATCTTATCTAACTCTTCTAATTTATCCGGAGCGATTTCCAAAAGTCTTTCGAAGTTTGACGTAAGAATGAATTTTCATCAGTCATATCCCTTCTCCAAGATCGTTTTCAAAATATTTTGATCGTTGCTTCATCATTTCTATTCTTCTTTGATCTGAAGTGCCTCAACAGTTTTGGTGGTTCTCGTCATCATTCTCAACATGTGAAGACCGAAGAAGTGTTTCCTCTAAATCTTGGTCCATTCTCTTGAAGAATCATGGTTCTAGATTCATGCCATCCTCATAATTTTTTTCGATTGTGAGAATTCTTTTCACCCATCCGAAGCATTTCATGAGTTGTTTCCATTTCTTTCCTCCGAAGCCATCATGTCATAATTTTTCATTCTCAGCTTTTAGCTCTCCTTCTCCATATTCTACCAGTGCATCGTTCAAATACCCTCTAATCAGTTCATGATCTCTTCGTTCTCATGTATTTAAATCCCCTCAAGTATCTTCATTCGTTTTCCAATTCTTCCTGGTGAATTGTGCCTTTTCTACTTTCATTTTCAATTTTTACGGTGGTTCGTTCAAGATTTCACTTCCTTTGTTATCATATCAATTCATTCGTTGTTTCCAAATCCCACCGGTGGTCCCATCAATACCTTCTAAAGTTTGTGTTATATATCTATCTTAACCCTTTTTACGAGAATAAGTAGTATGCCAAATCCGTTGCTTGCCATCAATCTAAATTGGTGAAGGATAAGCATAATGTAATGCTTATTCTTGTTTCATCCAAGTGTTTAATTCCTTATTCCGGAGGTTCATCAAAATTTTTGATCTCATTTGTTCATCTTTCTTTCCGGAGTTCCAAGTTTTTCTCGGTTATATCATCGCGAAGCTCCATCTAATCAACGCAAGGATTCATCTTATTCTTTTCAAGCTTCTCTCCTTGCGACCTTATTTTATTTATCTAGAGTTCTTCGAGAGTTTCTTCATGATGGTTCGTCAAGGATTCTTTTCATTCCTCAATTGTTTTTCAAGATTTCACTCGAAGTTATGGTCCGCCAAGCTATACTCAAAATTAAACAGGGTGCTTAACACATGTTTTGTTTTGAGGAGTTCAATCATTCTTCATCTTGCATTCTGAAGTGCAATTCTTTCTATCTTATCTTTTGAGGTGGTGCTATATCGTTATTGACAATTTCCCTTCATGATTCAAGTTGTCGAGAATGAGATGTTTTAAATCCATCATTTTCTCTTTGTTAAGGAGATCGTTTCAACCTATTAATCCCTCCATTGGAGTTATCTTGGTAAAGATTTCACCTAAAGCCCTCCCTAAGGAATGTTGCTAATTATGGTGCTTATTAATGATCCAAGTTTCTCCTTCTCTTCTCGGCGAAAGAAGTTTTCATCTCTTCTTTGATCTCAAACAAGCAATTGTTTTTTGTTAGTGGTAGAATTTCACCTCAAGTGTTGAGATGTTTCCATAAGCCCACTACAAGCTTATTCTTTTCGTTATTGGTTTTGAAACAACTCTGTTCTAACCTTCTTGGAAGGGTGCTTTCCAAGTTCTTTTGTGGCAGAAGTTGGCATTTTCTTCTCCATTCTGTTATTCGAATGATCTATCTTCTATTCTTTCTTCCGGAGGCATTGTGATGTTGCTCTTTTCACTCATCATCTCGAATTGTGAGGATCATGTTTTTCGTGCTTATCCATTTAATCGGAGTGTTGTGTTTTCATTCAGGTTCTCTCATCTTATCAAGTTTTCCTTCTCTTTTCTACCGGAGTGCTGCCCAAATTCTCTTGTATACCTTGCTTCTCTTTTCAACTGGAGTGGTTTTCAATATCTATCTTATCACTAAACCTCTTGGTTCTCGTCGTATCCCTTCTTCCTCTTTTCTAACAGAGTGTTTTCAACTTTGTTCATCTTCGTTGTTTTATTTCTTTCATTTTGCTCAACCTCTCAAGGTTCATGGTTTCACTCGTTTGTCGAAGAAGCAATTTAGTTTACCTCTTATCTTCCTCTTCCGTTTTCTCTCCGGTGCCATCCTAGATCTCGGGACAAGATCCTCTCGTAGTGGTGGAGTGTTGTAACGCCCCAGATACAACTTTCCATATTCATAACTCCAACTCTTGCCTTTTCCGAAGATGCGATATGTTATTTTCTCCGTGCTTGGTTTTTTATCTTTTGTTTTGCATTTTGTTCATGTCATGCATTTCATCATCGCATCATTTGCATTGCATCGGCACTCGTTGCCATCATCGTTTTGTTAACTTGCATCCGCATGTTTTCACAAAACTCGTAACCGTTCGTAGTTGCGTTCCTCGCTTCTCTCCGTTGCCTTCGTTGACCATTCCGGGACCAATCGGGTTTTCGCTTCCGTGACCACCTAACCTCTCTTGCCAGCCCGCAGACCCCTCGCGCGCGTCCGAAAGTTGTCCCGGACCCGACCTAGGTGTTGTTACCGATGGGTCTGGATCATCCCCTAACACCTATAAAACATCTCCGTTTTCTCATTTGGACTCCCTAGCCAATTCATTCTTGATCGCCCGATTACGATCGGACGGACCCAGTAGCCCCTACCCCCTAATCTCACTCACTATATTTATAAGCAGGCAAACCCTAGTTCGAGCCGTCCCATCCATTCCATCCGTCCCATCCGCCGCCTCCTTACTCGTTTTCCTCTCCTACCAAATCCACCACCGACCAACCCCCCCTTCTTCCTCGGGATCCCTCCCAATCCATTCCACCCAACAAGATTGCACCGACGGCTTCCCTCGTTTTCAGCATCGAACCAACCCCAGGCCCCCTTGATCCACTGCTCGCCCGACCTCCCATGCTCGACCTCATCCCCAACCGCTTAAGCCCCCTTGATCCTTCCCAAGCAGGTCGTCGTGTCCTCACTCCCCCTTCTCCCCCTTTCTCTGGTTCTCCTCCTCTAACCATCTCTCTCTCTCCACTGTTAATGAACCAGCGCCGGTCGCCGCCGTCCCGTTCGTGTTCCAGTGAGGCGAGGCACCGAGCTCCGCCGCAAGTCCCCTGCAACCAGTCGTTCGTCTCTGCTCGAGGAGCTCCAGCAACCGCGACCCATCTTCGCCCTAGCATCTCCGGCCGCCCCAGCCTCCTCCTTGTCGGATATGCTGGATCCCGCCGCCCCAGCCCCTCCTCCTCGTCGGATCTGGTGGATCCCGCCGCCCCGCCGTTCCTCCCTTATCGTCGCAGCCCCATCAGCCACCGCCGCCTCGCTCGTCCTCTGGTTCGGGAGGACGGCGCGCCCTCCGCGCGTTGACCCCTGGTCGCGCTCCTCCTGGGCATCGCAAGCAGGCCGGCCCAGCGCGCCCGTTGACCTGACCTCGTGGGCCTAGTCCCTGCCCAGCAGCCTCCAGCCCAGCAGCCTTGTGAGAAGCCCCGCCCCTGTGCTTTGATGGGCCCCTCCTCCGAGCCGGCCCATGAGGCCTGGTGAGAAGCCCCGCCCCTGTGCTTTGATGGGCCAGCCTCAGATTCAGCCTGCGTCATTTTTTCCTGTTGCCAATTTAGCATTTATCCTATGTTTTACAGATTTACAGAAAAGTCCCTCATGTTCATGCATTTAATAACTCATAACCGTGCATCGGATTAAAATGTTTTATATATGTAAAATGCTTAGAATTTTGTCTAGTTTCATAATATCCAACTTTCATCCATGTTTAAAATGATGTTTGATTAAATTTGCATAAATGCCATGTTAAAATGATTTATTTCATAACTAAATAACCGTAGATCGGAATTAAATGTTCTTTATATGTAAATGGGGTGAAAAATGCCTAGTTTAACATGACGGGCTTTATTTTTCTGTTTAACAACAATAAAATATGTTTTAGGGCACAACAGTACCAAATTCAAAATATGCACATGGGGATTTTTCCGGAATTGTTGTTTGATGTTTCCGGCCTCATTTAAACTTGCCTAGATAGTTAGTTTACTTATGCTTCACCTCTTGCCATGTTTAACAACATTTAATATTGTTTGTTTGCTTAAACGAGATTAAACTAAATATGTCAATGTGGTGTTTTGTCAATATGCAACTCGTTGCATATTAAGCTCCACTTAACTTGTAGTGTGGTTTGTTGCACTTTGCCATGCCATGCCTCTTTAAACCGGACACGCATCATACTTGGTTGTGCATCATGACATGCTTATGTGATGGTTGTTTACCATGTTGTTTGTTTCTTTCCGGTGTTGCTTCTTAGTTCCGGTAATGTTGCGATTGTGAGGATTTGTTCGACTACGCCCGTTCGTCTTCTTCATGGACTCGTTCTTCTTCCTTGCGGGATTTCAGGCAAGATGACCGTCACCCTGGATCTCACTACTATCATTGCTATGCTAGTTGCTTCGTTCTATCGCTATGCTGCGTTACCTATCTTTTGCTCCTCAAGCCTCCCAAATTGCCATGAACCTCTAACCTTTGACACCCTTCCTAGCAAACCATTGCTTGGCTATGTTACTGCTTTGCTCAGCCCCTCTTATAGCGTTGTTAGTTTTAGGTGAAGTTGAAGTTTGCTCCATGGTGGACAGGTTTATGTTGGGATATCACAATATCTCTTATTTAATTAATGCATCTATATACTTGGTAAAGGGTGGAAGGCTCAGCCTTATGCCTGGTGTTTTGTTCCAGTCTTGCCGCCCTAGTTTCCGTCATACCGGTGTTATGTTCCCGGATTTTGCGTTCCTTACGCGGTTGGGTGATTTATGGGACCCCCATGACAGTTCGCTTTGAATAAAACTCCTCCAGCAAGGCCCAACATTGGTTTTACCATTTGCCTCACCTAGCCCTTTTTCCCTTGGGTTTCCAGAGCCCGAGGGTCATCTTTATTTTAGCCCCCCCGGGCCAGTGCTCCTTCGAGTGTTGGTCCGAAATGAGCAGCTTGCGGGGCCACCTCGGGGAAACTTGAGGGCTGGTTTTACTCGTAGGATGTCTCATCTAGTGTGCCCTGAGAACGAGATATGTGCAGCTCCTATCGGGATTTGTCGGTGCATCGGGCGGCTTTGCTGGTCTTGTTTTACCATCGTCGAAATGTCTTGTAAACCGGGATTCTGAGTCTGATCAGGTCTTCCTGGGAGAAGGTATATCCTTCGTTGATCGCGAGAGCTTATCATGGGCTAAGTTGGGACACCCCTACAGGGTATAAACTTTCGAAAGTCGTGCCCACGGTTATGGGCAGATGGGAATTTGTTAATGTCCGGTTGAAGATAACTTGACACCAGATCCGATTTAAAACGCATCAACCGCGTGTGTAGGCGTGATGGTCTCTTTTCGGCGGAGTCCGGGAAGTAAACACGGTTTTGGGTTATGTTTGACGTAAGTAGGAGTTCAGGATCACTTCTTGATCATTGCTAGCTTCACGACCGTTCCATTTGCTCTTTTCTCGCTCTTATTTGCGTATGTTAGCCACCATATATGCTTAGTCGCTGCAGCAACCTCACCACTTTACCCCTTTCCTTTCCCATTAAGCTTTGCTAGTCTTGATACCCATGGTAATGGGATTGCTGAGTCCTCGTGGCTCACAGATTACTACAACAACAGTTGCAGGTACAGGTTATGCGATGATCATGACGCGAGAGCGGTGTTTGCTTGTTTCGGAGTTCTTCTTCTGCTTCTTCTTCAATCAGGGGATAGGTTCCAGGTTGGCAGCCTGGGCTAGCAGGGTGGATGTCGTTTGAGTTTCTGTTTTTGTTCCATCCGTAGTCAGATGATGCTATTGTGTATGATGTATTGTTGTATTCGTGTGGCATTGTATGCCTTATGTATGTATCCCCATCTATTATGTAATGTTGACGTAATGATATCCACCTTGCAAAAGCATTTCAATATGCGGGTCTATCCTTGGTGGGACCTTCGAGTTCCTTTTGGATAGGGTCGCATATTGGGCGTGACAACCAACTACTTGTGGCACTGCCATGTAAGTCATAAAATGCATGAAGAAGCTCCATGTTGATCGATCTTTGGACTCACTCGTTTTTGAAAAGTTTGAGACATGCGAACCATGTCATTTGGTGTATACGCATGAAGAAACTCCATGCAAATGGACCATTTGGACTCACTTGATTTTGAATCACTTGAGACATGCAAATCATACCACATGGGCAAGATGACTGAAAGTCTCGTTTTCAGTAAAATGGAACAAGAAAGCAACTTGTTGGAAGTAATACATTTTGATGTGTGCAGTCCAATGAGTGCTGAGGCATGTAGTGGATATCGTTATGTTCTTACTTCACGGATGATTTGAGTAGATACTGAGTATATTTACTTAATGAAACACAAGTCTGAATTATTGAATGGTTCAAGTAATTTCAGAGTGAAGTTGAAGGTCATCGTGACAAGAGGATAAAATGTCTATGCTATGATCATAGAGATGAGTATCTGAGTTACGAGCTTTGGCACGCAATTAAGACTTTGTGGAAATTGTTTCACAATTAATACCGCCTGGAACACCATAGTGTGATGGTGTGCCCAAACATCATAGTTGCACCCTATTGGATATATATGGTGCGTACCATGATGTCTCTTATCGAATTACCACTATCTTTCATGGGTTAGGCATTAGAGACAACCGTACTCACTTTAATAGGGCACCACGTAATTCCATTGAGACGACACCGTTTGAACTATGGTTTGGAGAAACCTAAGTTGTCGTTTCTTAAAAGTTTGGGGCCGCGACGCTTATGTGAAAAAGTTTCAGGTTGATAAGCTCGAACCCAAAGCGGATAAAATGCATCTTCATAGGACACCCAAAACAGTTGGGTATACCTCCTAATTCAGATCCGAAAGCAATAGGGATTGTTTCTAGAAACGGGTCCTTTCTCGAGGAAAAGTTTCTCTTGAAAGAATTGAGTGGGAGGATGGTGGAGACTTGATGAGGTTGTTGAACCATCACTTCAACTAGTGTGTAGCAGGGCACAGGAAGTTGTTCCTGTGGCACCTACACCAATTGAAGTAGAAGCTTATGATAGTGATCATGAAACTTCGGATCAAGTCACTACCGTACCTCATAGGGTGACAAGGATGCGTACTACTTCAGAGTGGTACAGTAATCCTGTCTTGAAGGTCATGTTGCTAGACGACAATGAACCTACGAGCTATGGAGAAGCAATGGTGGGCCCATATTCCAACAAATGGTTAGAAGCCATGAAATCTGAGATAGGATCCATGTATCGGAACAAAGCATGGACTTTGGTGGACTTGCCCGATGATCGGCAAGCCATTGAGATAAATGGATCTTTAAGAAGAAGACGGACGTGGACGGTAATGTCACCATCTATGAAGCTTGACTTGTGGCGAAGAGTTTTTCACAAGTTCAAGGAGTTGACTACGATGAGATTTTCTCATCCGTAGCGATGCTTAAGTCTGTCGGAATCATGTTAGCATTAGCTGCATTTATGAAATCTGGCAGATGGATGTCAAAACGAGTTTCCTTACCAGTCTTCGTAAGTAAAGGTTGTATGTGATACAATCAGAAAGGTTTTGTCGATCCTAAGGATGCTAAAAGGTAATGCTGGCTCCAGCAATCCTTCTAAGGACTGGAGTAAGCATCTCGGAGTTGGAATGTACGCTTTGATGAGATGATCAAAGATTTTGGGTTTATACAAAGTTTATGAGAAACTTGTAATTCCAAAGAAGTGATTGGGAGCACTATAGCATTTCTGATGAGTATATGTTGTTAACATATTGTTGATCGGAAATGATGTAGAATTTCTGGAAAGCATATAGGGTTGTTTGAAAGGTGTTTTTCAATAGAAAACCTGGATTAAGCTGCTTAAACATTGAGCATCAGGATCTATGAGGATAGATCAAAAACCGCTAAATGGTACTTTCAAATGAGCACATACCTTGACATGATCTTGAAGGTGTTCAAGATGGACCAGTCAAAGAAGGAGTTCTTGCCTGAGTTGTTAGGTATGAAGTTAAGAGTTAAAGCTCGATCACGGTAGAAGAGAGAGAAAGGACGAAGGTCGTCCCCTATGCTTCAGATGTAGGCTCTATAGTATGCTATGCTGTGTACCGCACCAGAAGTGTGCCTTGACATGAGTCAGTCAAGGGGTACAAGAATGATCCAAGAATGGATCATTGAACAGCGGTCAAAATTGTCCTTGGAGTAAATAAGGACATGTTTCTCGATTATGGAGATGATAAACAGTTCGGTGTAAAGGGTTACGTCGATGCAAGCTTTAACACCTATCCGAGTGACTCTGAGTAGCAAACCGGATACATATAGTGGAGCAACCATTTGGAATATCTCCAAGTGGAGCGTGGAAGTAGCATTTACAATATGACCTAGAGATTTGCGAAGTACATACGGATCTGATTTTTGCAGACCCGATGACTAAAACCTCTCTCACAAGCAAAACATGATCAAACCCCAGAACTCATTGAGTCTTAATCACATGGTGATGTGAACTAGTTTAGTGACACTAGTAAACTCTTTGGATGTTGCTCACATGGCGATGTGACCTGTCAATGTTAATCACATGGCAATGTGAACTAGATTATTGACTCTAGTGCAAATGGGAGACTGTTGGAAATATGCCCTAGAGGCAATAATAAATTAGTTATTATTATATTTCCTTGTTCATGATAATCGTTTATTATCCATGCTATAATTGTATTGATAGGAAACTCAGATACATGTGTGGATACATAGACAACACCATGTCCCTAGTAAGCCTCTAGTTGACTAGCTCATTGATCAATAGATGGTTACGGTTTCCTGACCATGGACATTGGATGTCGTTGATAACGGGATCACATAATTAGGAGAATGATGTGATGGACAAGACCCAATCCTAAGCCTAGCACAAAGATCGTAGTTCGTATGCTAAAGCTTTTCTAATGTCAAGTATCATTTCCTTAGACCATGAGATTGTGCAACTCCCGGATACTGTAGAAATGCTTTGGGTGTACCAAATGTCACAACGTAATTGGGTGGCTATAAAGGTGCACTACAGGTATCTCTGAAAGTGTCTGTTGGGTTGCCATGAATCGAGACTGGGATTTGTCACTCCGGTTGACGGAGAGGTATCTCTGGGCCCACTCGGTAGGACATCATCATAATGTGCACAATGTGACCAAGGGGTTGATCACGGGATGCTGTGTTACGGAATGAGTAAAGAGACTTGCCGGTAACGAGATTGAACAAGGTATCGGCATACCGACGATCGAATCTCGGGCAAGTACAATACCGCTAGACAGAGGGAATTGTATATGGGATTGATTAAATCCTCGACATCGTGGTTCGTCCGATGAGATCATCGTGGAACATGTGGGAGCCAACATGGGTATCCAGATCCCGCTATTGGTTATTGACCGGAGAACATCTCGGTCAAGTCTGCATGGTTCCCGAACATGTAGGGTCTACACACTTAAGGTTCGATGACACTAGGGTTATAAAGGGAGTTTGTATGTGGTTACCAAATGTTGTTCGGAGTCCCAGATGAGATCCCGGACGTCACGAGGAGTTCCGGAATGGTCCGGAGGTAAAGATTTATATATGGAAGTCCTGTTTTGGTCACCGGAAAAGTTTCAGGTTTTATTGGTAATGTACCGGGACCACCGGGAGGGTCCCGGGGGTCCACCAAGTGGGGACACCATCCTCGGAGGGCTGCATGGGCCAAGTGTGGGAGGGGACCAGCCCCAGGTGGGCTGGTGCACCCCCCCACAAGGGCCCATGGCGCCTAGGGTTTGGGGAGGGGGGCGCACCCACCTAACTTGGGGGGCAAGTTTCCCCTCTCCCCGCCTTGGCCGCCCCCCAGATGGGATCTAGGGCTAGCCGCCGCCCCTAGGGTGGAACCCTAGGTGGGGACGCAACCCCCCCTCTCCCCCTATATATAGTGGAGGCAAAGGGGCAGCCCAACACACGAAGTTCTTCTCAAGTTCTGGCGCAGCCCTCCCAAGTCCTCCTCCTCTCCCGCGGTGCTTGGCGAAGCCCTGCAGGATTGCCACGCTCCTCCATCACCACCACGCCATTGTGCTACTGCTGGATGGAGTCTTCCTCAAGCTCTCCCTCTCTCCTTGCTGGATCAAGGCATGGGAGACGTCACCGGGCTATACGTGTGTTGAACGCGGAGGTGCCGTCCGTTCGGCACTAGGATCTCCGGTGATTTGGATCACGATGAGTACGACTCCTTCAACCCCGTTCTCTTGAACGCTTCCGCTTAGCGATCTACAAGGGTATGTAGATGCACTCTCCTTCCCCTCATTGCTAGTCTCTCCATAGATAGATCTTGGTGACTCGTAGGAAAATTTTGAATTTCTGTTACGTTCCCCAACAAAGGCTTGATGTCTCCCAATCATCTTCAATGACGCGGTGCAGGGGGAGGTTTTCCTTCCTGAACAGATCTTCGTATTCGGCGTCTTCATACTGTGGGCCAACTCTCTTGGCCATCTGGAGCAGATCGATAGCTACGCCCCTGGCCATCAGGTCAGGTTTGGAAGCTTGAACTATACTGCAAACATCCGCGGAGACTTGATCTTCGACAGATTCGAGCCCGTGTTAGGTGCGCCGAACAGTCACGACGAGCATGACTTAGATCTTCCATCAGACAGTGTTCGGGAGATCGCACCTGCGGCGGCCCCGGGAATTAATCTGGAGCAGATTGTGCCATCCGAGGACGGGTGGATGGACCCCGCCACGGAAGCCGTACACTCATCGACCTTGGAGTCGAACACTGACCCCACCTCCAATGAGGTCGGTATCACCGGACCCCGAACTCATCTCAGGCTACAGGATCTGAACCGCGTACGTCTGTGCCTATCGAATCTGATTGGGCACTGGTCATGGAGTTCACCTCCGCGGATATCTTTCAGCACTCGCCCTTGGGTGATGTGCTAAATTCATTAAGGTCTCTCTCCTTGTCAGGAGACTCTTGGTCGAACTATGTCCGGCTCGAGTGGGAGTGGACGACGAAGAAATCGTTCCCCACCCACCACCCACTTAATAGCCACTATCGATGACTTAACCGACGTGCTTGACATCAGCTCCGAAGACATCGACGATATGGACGACGATGCAGGAGAAGAACAGGAACCACCGCCTATAGGGCGCTGGACAGCCACCTCATCATATGATATATACATGGTGGACACCCCCAAAGAAAGCAATGGCGATGAGGCAACGGAAGATAATCCTCTAGAGAAGCAATCTAGGCACCCCGCCATAGCAAAAATAGTGATACCGGCACAAGACATGATAACAATCTGTATGGTGCCGAAGACGAAAACAATCCTGCCCAGCCAGGCTTCAAGCAGGCCGAGCAAGAGGATGGGCAAGCTAGCCCCAAGGAACAGGTAACATATGGAGAATCAGAGGATGATAATTACATGCCCCTCTCCGAAGACAAAGCAACAAAGAATTCATCGTGCCTGAGGATACCGTCGAGCAGGAGCGCTTCAAGCGCCGGCTGATAGCCACTGCAAAAAGCCTAAAGAAAAAGCAGCAACAGCTTCAAGCTGATCAAGATCTGCTAACTGATAGATGGACCGAGGTCCTGGCTGCTGAGGAATACGAACTCGAGCGCCCTACCAAAAGTTACCCAAAGCGCAGGCTGCTACCTCAACTAGAGGAGGAAGCATTAAAGCCCACACTACCAGCGCATGATGCGGCTGACCGACCACCCCGTGGTCGAGACAAAGCAGCGTACCAGCCCGAAGTCCAGACCGCACCCCGTCGCCAATCAAACAATAATACTAAGGCCTGGGGCTACACGAAGGACCTGCGAGACGTATTGGAAAACAAAGTAGGACAGTCAAGATCGATCTACGGATCACAGGGGCACGCCACAACGCGTCACAATGACCGTCATGCAGGATACAATAAACAGAAGTCCGGCCGGGCCGAATACAACAGACCAGACTCATTTGAACTACGTCGGGATGTAGCCCAGCATAGAGGCACTGCACACCCCCTATGCTTCACTGATGAAGTAATGGATCATGAATTCCCAGAAGGGTTTAAAACCGTGAACAATTGAATGATATGATGGCACAACAGACCCCGCGGTATGGATTGAAGATTTTCTCCTACACATTCACATGGCCCGCGGCGATGACGTACATGCCATCAAGTACCTACCACTTAAGATCAAAGGACCGGCTCGGCATTGGCTGAATAGCCTGCCAGCAAGCTCCATTGGCAGTTGGGTGGACCTGGAAGACGCATTCCTCGACAACTTCTAGGGCACTTACGTGCGACCACCAGATGTTGATGACTTAAGTCACATAACCCAACAGCCCGGGGAGTCAGCCAAGAAATTCTGGACTCGGTTCCTAACTAAAAAGAACCAAATTGTCGACTGTCCGGATGCCAAAGCCTTAGCAGCCTTCAAGCATAACATCCGTGACGAATGGCTCGCCCGACACCTCGGCCAAGAGAAGCCAAAGTCCATGGCAGCCCTCATGACACTCATGACCTACTTTTGCGCGGGCGAGGACAGCTGGCTGGCTCGTAGCAACATCACACCAAAAAACTCCAGCGATCCAGACGCCAGAGATAGCAACGGCAAGCCACGACGCAATAGACACAAGCGACACAACAATGGCGACAACGCCGAAGACACGGCAGTCAATGTCGGATTCATAGGCTCTAAATCCGGACAGCGGAAAAAGCCATTTAAAAGAAACAGTCCGGGCTCGTCCAATATGGACCGCATACTCGATCGCTCATGTCAAATTCACGGCACCCTCGATAAACCAGCCAACCATACCAACAAAGAATGTTGGGTGTTTAAACAGGCCGGCAAGTTGAATACCATAAACATGGAAAAGGGGCCGCATAGCGATGACGATGAGGAGCCCCGTCCGCCGAACACAGGAGGACAGAAGAAATTCCCTCCCCAGGTGAAAACGGTGAATATGATATACGTAGCCCATGTTCCCAAGCGGGAACGGAAGCGTGCACTAAGGGACGTCTATGCGATGGAGCTAGTCGCCCCAAAGTTCAACCCATGGTCATCTTGTCTGATCACTTTCGATCGCAGGGACCATTCTACCAGTATCCGTCATGGCGGTTCGGCCACATTGGTCCTCGACCCCATCATCGACGGATTCCATCTCACGCGAGTGCTTATGGATGGTGGCAGCAACCTGAACCTGCTCTATCAGGATACAGTGTGCAAAATGGGCATCGACCTCTCAAGGATCAAGCCCACAAAAACCACCTTTAAATGTGTCATACCAGGTGTGGAGGCCTGTTGCATGGGCTCAATCACACTGGAAGTGGTCTTTGGATCTCCGGACAATTTCCGAAGCGAGGAGTTAATCTTCGACATCATCCCCTTCTGCAGTGGCTATCATGCACTGCTCGGATGAACCGCATTTGCCAGATTCAATGTGGTACCGCATTATGCATACCTCAAGCTCAAAATGCCAGGGCCTCGCGGGGTTATAACAGTTAATGGAAACATAGAGCGCTCGCTCCGTACGGAGGAGCACACTGCGGCCCTCGCGGCGGAAGTACAAAACAGCCTTCTTAGGCAAACAGCCAATTCGGTGATAAAGAAACCGGACACCGTCAAGCGAGTCCGGAGTACCCCGCAACAGGATCATCCGGCACGTCCAGAGCTCGACTAGAAATTCGGCCTCCGTCCTAGTCCCAATCAAGGGGTGAAATTTGTGCCGCGTGTACATAATTACGCACTTAAAATACCATGGGCACAGGCGGAGGCACGGCTAAGACACGACCCACAATGCGGTTCGACCCCCCAGGATTCACGCATCTTTACACCTTTTTTCTTCCAGGCCCCTATCTTCGGGAGGCTCTTCCGTTAGACTGATTATCAGACACATAGCGGGACGGACACACCAAGAAGACAAGAAGCTTTGGCGTACAAGGGATTCCTCAGGTGGTCTCTGATAACGATCGTTATACCTGTTTTACATACCCGCACACAGCTTGCTTCTGATCAGGATGTGTCAAACAGTCCTATTTTGCTTATCGCACTACTTGTATACGTACGCTTTGACGTATTATTTGAATAACAAGGGAAAATAGTGTACATTGTCAGCTTACTATTACATTTATTTACCCCTTTCCTTTACTGCTTATTTATTACACCCGTGCATTTTGGTACGTCTAGTCTGCTAGGGGCTTAAGTGTACCCCATAACATGGCAAGAAAAGTCCGAACACTTTTGACAGTGCGGCACCCCAAACTTATAGCATTATATGCATCAGCTCTGAATCATGTCTTGGGTCAATAGTTGGGTTTGCCCGGCTCCTATGTTTTGGTACCTTACGTTCCGCTATATCGGCTAAGGTAGCGCAGGGAGAACTACTGTGATTATGTCTCGGTTCTTCCGGACGAGCACATCACTAGAGAAAGCCGAAAACTGATTTTTTTTCCGCTGGTCGCTGTTCGAGAGGTCTCAAATCCTTAAAGATTTTTTCCGCTTCAGGCGAGGAATCGGCCTTGTCCAATTTAGGCGTGTATAGCGCCCCAAGTTCGGCCTTCCAAATACTAGGGGCTTCGTCAAAATTTAAAATTGTAGACTTCTATGGACAAGTGAGAGTGATAAAGCTGTATAGTATGATTGCCTTGTTCGCTGCGCTAAACACCTCCTTAAAAGGACCAAAAATTTGGATAAAGAGTGTTTATATTTATCCCGAACACCCCAATACTAGTTACATGGGGGCAGAAGCCAACGACTAGCCAACTCTCAATATTTTATAAACGGACGCACAGAAGGTAATATTTTAAATTAGCAAGCGCCATATAGCGCACATGAACTGGTTTTCATATTAAAAGGATGGTATGAGTACATTCATTCAAATATTACATCCTTAGCACATTCATCCGCCACAAGGCAGGCACCCTTAATGACATTGTCATAATACTGTTCGGGGTGGCGATGCTCCTTGCCCTTCAGTGGCCCCTCTGTCACCATCTTCTGGCATCCATCTTCGCCCAGTGCACTTTCGCACGGGCAAACACCCTGCGTGCACCTTCAATGCAGACGGACCGCTTAATGACTTCGAGCCGCGGACAGGCATTTACCATCCGCTTGACAAGGCCGAACTAGCTGTCGGGCAGGGGCTCGCCAGGCCATAGCCGGACTATGAGGTCCTTCATGGCCAGTTCGGCCTCCTTGTGAAGTTTGGCCAGTTGCTTCAGCTGATCGCTCAAAGGCATTGGATGTTCGACCCCAATATACTGGGACCAAAACAACTTATCCATTGAGCTCCCATCCTCAGCTCGGTAGAACTCTGCGACATCAGAGATGTTGTGCGGCAGATCTGCGAATGCTCCTCGAGAGCTCTGAATTCGGGTAAGTAAAAGGAAAGTCTCCTTCACATGCTTGCTTTGCATAATGAATGCCTTACCCGCTGCTATCTTCTTGGCCGCCTCAATCTCCTGGAGGACCTTCTGGACTTCGACCTTGGCGTCTTGCACGCTTTGGAGGGCCTTCGTAAGCTCCGACTTTTGTGTCTTGGAGTCACGCTCCAAGGACTCGAATTTTTTGAGAAGTCCAGGAGCTCTTGCTGGACCTCATCAACCCGAGCCTCCTGCTTTTCGCGTTCGACGCGCTCCTTGGCCGCTTTGTCTTCGGCCTCGGACAATGCCTTCTTAAGGGCCGCCACTTCGGTCGCGGCCCCTATTATATACATGATGCTTCTATTAGCATCAACAAATTTTCCTTTATATGACATTCAGACAGGGTATCACTTAACTTTGTTCTCCTAGAGCTGCCTCTTCACGAGGCCGAGCTCTTCCTCGGCCCGCCTCAGGTCCATCTTCAATCCGGAGACCTCCACAGTACGGGCGGCAGTGGCGAGCAGCAATGCCTGCTTATTCACATAGACATAATATGATTAGACTCATGTGGAGGTTATTTGATCCTCTGTTCGGCCTTCCTTTCCGAACACCAAATAGAGCGTCAGGGGCTACTGTCTACACTGTGATATTTCCTCATAATTTAATTACTTACCTCAAAGCCTGTTAAGAGGCTGGTGCAGGCTTCGGTTAATCCACTTTTGGCGGACTGAACCTTAGCAATCACCGTACTCATAAGAGTACGGTGTTCTTCATCAATGGAAGCGCCTTGAAGCGTTTCCAGCAAGTTGTCCGATGCCTCTGGATGGACAGAGGTCATCGGCACAGGCAGCTCACCCCCCTTAGCGAGGGGCTTCCTGCCTGAAACCGGAACCACGGGAGGTTCTGGCGTAGTATCCGGCTAGGGGCCAAGCTTGCTGCGGCCCCCCTCATCAGAATCCATGGGGATCTCCCACCCCCCCCCCCATGTGCCCGGCATCGGGGGTTTCGCCTTGAGGCGCCTCCAGAACTATCTCCCCCAGGCCCGGTATCCTATGAGACAACACTTTGGTGTCGTCCGCGGGCCGGGGACTGGAGGCCTTCGGGAGCGAATCGTTGTTCATCTCCGACGAGCTCAAAGACCCATCCGAGGAGGATAGGTCATGCGGGCTTTGGACGGACTGCACGAACATATTTTAACATGATAAGCAGCCATAAAGCTAAACATGTCAGAAGTATTATGGTATCCGGATACTTACGACTTCGCCAGGGGCTTGTCTCTGGGTAGCCACTCCTCGTTGCTGTTGGCGGCTGTTGTGGAGTGGTCCGGAGGGAGGGTCCTTCCCTTCTTGGACCCTTCAGCCTCCCCGGATGGGGCGGCCTTCCTTTTCTTCTGCCCCTCGGTTTGTTAAAAAATATTGAGAAGGTTCCTCCAACTCAATCCCAAATTAATAATAATCAACCCAACAAATTATTTAAGTAACGTGATGAGATCAACATGATAATCCAAGAACCAGGTACTCAAAATGTCCATAACCGAGGACACGACTAATCATGATTAGTTTATACACTCTGCAGAGGTTTGCGCACTTTTCCCCATAAGACTCAATCTCCTCCATTGAATTTCTCGCACTTCATGATGTTTGAGAAACGGATGACCGAGACACAGTCTTTCAGAAGCATTAACTCTTTACTCTGGGTAGACAGTACCACCTACACCCCTCTACATCTGCTAGTCTACCTCTTCAAGAGCTCATGCAACATACTCAACTATGCCAGAGCCCATAATGGCTTGTGGCTGCACACGGAAGTTTCTAGCATGAACAATCTTATGATCCCTTTGAGCCTGGGTGGCATTCCATAGGATGATCACACTGGTACTCCGGGATCCCCTTGGCTAAGTACTAGGTTCTCCAGGTGCCCTGACAACCACTGGGTACTTCAGGGTGCGTTAACCAATCCACCCAGATGTTTATTTAAGTAGCCACCTTAAGTTAACCATTAATTAACAATACTCACATATGTCATGGATACACTCACCCAATCCACGTCTACGAGCATAGCATAGCAATCCTGAGCATAACGTAGAAGTAACTCCCAAAGGTTTGATAACAAAAAGACAATAGGTTCTACCTCATCATCTACTTCCCAAACCCACATGTTAATCAGATCCTAACCATGCAATGTTTGAGGGTTGAAACTAATGCATAAAAAGTGGGTAATGAAAAGTATGATCAAATTGTGAACTTGCCTTGTACGGTTGATGAAGATTCGTCGCACTCATAACTCGTGATAGATCTACTCATCACACTCCGATCAATCTGTCGTAAGCAAGCAATAGTAACCACACATAAGCAATCATGCAAAAGAATCAAAGAAAAGATCTCAGAAAGCTTCGAAAACCAACAATTAACTCTTGCAACAGAAACAATTTCTAATAGTACCAAAATTAGGTGGATTTAGCCTTATCAGAAAGTTCAGGTCAAGAGTTTCGATTAGCAAAAAGAATCAACTAAAACGGAGTTATAAAACTCAAGTTACAGATGAAACAAGATCGAATACTAATCTAAAATAAACTCAAATTTTAAAGTTGTCAAAAGCATGTTTAAGTTGGTTTACTAGACAGAGGGGATCGTTACGAAGATTTAGGCGTTGGTTTTATCAAAAATGAAGGCACGGATAAAAAGATATGATCAAAAGAAATTTGAGTATGAATCTGAACAAATTTCAAATTTTGAAAGTTGCAAAAAGTTTATTTGATAGGTTCATTAGATAGGTGGAATCAATACGAAAATATTGGCGTTGGTTTCGTCTAATTTGGATGAACGAGTAAAATTTGTGGCTATTTGAAATATCAGGGCCAAGGTATTTTACGAAAGACTAGTCCTAAAATATAAATACAGAGACTAATTTATAAATCTAATTATTCTATCGTACACTATTCTAAAAGTTAATAAGTTATGAAAGTATATATAAAAAAGAATACGAAGAAAGATACCTATTAGATAGAGAAAAGACAACTTCAGAGAGAGGAGACAACTTCTAGAAGTCCTGCCGGAGAGGAGAAATATATTTTTTCTTTAATGAATCTAGTCAAACCAAAAATATTGATTTAACCCGACTCGGATGATTTTTGGAGGCTTTATGTGTCTATATTTATATTTATAGGTGGAAAAGAGGCTTAGAGATCAAAGGCTAGGCAATGTGGGACTAAATGTAGACGAACAAATAAAATAAACGGGGAACCGCGTGGGCTAAAAATCACCACGGGCCGGCTGCGCGCGCTCATACACGACGCTGCATTTTTTTGCAATTAAAAGAAACTATGAAGGAAAAAAATATGGGGAAGAATTATGGCCGGCTGGGCCTGGCCCATTTAGGAGAAAAAAAATGATGGGGCGCCAGATGCTATTATGCAGCGCATCTGGGCGATGGTTAGTTCTAGGCGCACGCGCATTTAAAAAAATAAAAACAGAAAAGGTAAAACTGAAATAACGAAAATATTAGTAAAATCGACATAGGCATATTATACATCAAAATTTTCAGAAAAAGATTTTCTACATGTTGAACATTTTCCTAACGTCAAATAAAGTCCTCAAAAATTTAAATAAAGTAAAGAGTGCTACTGATTTATTTAAAACCCAATAAAATCATTTTAAAAATACCGAAAATATTTCAAATTTATTTATCTCCAATTTTTTGATGTAGGGAATCATTTTACCCTATTTTCCATAAATTCTATTTTTGGAGAAAAATAATTTCAATAAAAACCAAATAACTCCAAATTGAAAAATAACTTCAAAGAGACTTTAAATTTGATTCTTTTAAACTCCCAACTCATATTTCATAGGATTTTAAGAAGTCATTTGATCTTCTCTCATGAAAATCATTGAGTTGCATAAAGTTTGTGAGTTTGAAATATTTCCAAATGAGATTCAAACAGTTTTCAAAAACCCTTTCATTTATTTAAATGGAAGAAGTCATGTCATCTTCTCTCTAGGGTTTTGTGATGAAAAGAATTTGAATTCATGGAGATCATAAATGCAAGATGAAAGTTTGGGAAAGTCCTTTTATTCCCTCTCATTTAACTTTCAAAAAGTTTCTAAATTCACTCAATTTCACACAAGCAACCACACCACAATCAAACAATCAATCAAAACTATTTATTTAATATAAAATTCCAAAATTTAGAATTTTGCGATGTTACAGGTAATGAACATACAATGCACTTTCGGAAGAAACAATTCCAAGTGAATGGTATTAATGTTATTGAAAAATCTCCGATGCTCACTATTGAAAGTTTTCAATTACCTGTACTTATTGCCAAAAAGAAATATGAAATGCATATTGTTGGGGACATGCATATCCCCGTTGAGGTACCTTACTGTTTTACGAAAGTTCTTCGGTTTCATGCTAACCAAAGCTGGTTGTTAATAAGACTTCATCCACCTTATTAATGGATCATTTTTTAGAGGTATGAAGTTGATGAATTTAGTAAGCACAACCTTTTGCTCCCAACTTTTATTTTCTGTTTTTCTTAGTTAAATAAAATAAAATGCCATGTTTTGTCTGTTTTCTGAATTTCCCGTGCAATTAAAAAAAATGAACCAAAAATTAAAAAAATTGGAATACCCTAAAAATTTAATACGATTTTTTCTGAATATTTCTGAATTTTTAGTGCAAATTAATAACATTAGAGGGGGTGCACCAGGTGGGTACAACCCACATGGGCACGCCAGTAGCCCCAGGCGCGCCCTTGTGGGCTGTGGGCCCCATGTGGGCCCCCTCACTTATTTCTTTAGCCCATGTCATCACCTACCTCTAGAAAAAAATCACCATTTCTCTCTCTCTCTCGTGTTCTTGCTCTCAAACCCGTGGATTTTGATCTCTTTGCTCGAAGCTCGGTTTCCAAAACTGTTTTGGAGGATTGCTACTTGGTATGTGACTCCTCCATTGCACCAATTAGTTTTTGCTTTAGTGGTTTATATTTTGAATAATTAGCTACTCATGGTGTTGTTGTAGATGAGCTTGCATGTTGAATTATTAGAGTTCTAAGTAGTTTGAATGCTAAATATGGCATCTATGCATCCCTATGAGTACTTGTTACCAATCTTGTGAAGTTTTGTTGACAAAAATTTTGTGGACTAAAATTTTCAGAATTTTATTTATAGGAATAAGATGAGATTCTTTAGGGAGTTTGCTTCCAAGAAGAGCTCTAAGGGAGTCATTGGGGAGTCACCGGACAATGATCTCCAGACTCGGAGAAGGGCAGAGGTGTGGCCGTGCGAATGGCCTCATAATCCCTTCATGGATGGAGCCGGAAACCGTCAATAGTTCACAGAATTTGCTGCTAATGCTGGTCTCACCGACTTCTTTGCAGCTGAGTGTAAACAATACCATCTCCTTACAAATTCCTTTGTGGAAAGTTTTCATTTTATGAGTAGGAATAACCCCCCCCCCCCTGAGGTTCAGTTTAATTTATATGCTGAAACCTGTCAGATACCACTTACTAATTTTTGTGACATATGCTTAATCCCTTCTGACAGGGAAATAAGATAGACTAGACCTACAGAGTTTGAGGGCTTGTATTGTACTGTGTCAGTGGGAGATAAGAGAGGCGTGTCGAGTGTCATCGCTACTAGTTTGCAATTTCTTGTTGTGCATTATTTTGCTCTATTTATTGCAAAGTGCTTAATTGCTAGAGAGAAGGTCGGTGCACTCTATGCTTCGAACTTTTCCATTTTACGGCGTGCACTTTACGTTGATAACAATTATAGCCTAGGGGCTATTATTGCACACCATCTGCACCTCAACAAAGCCAAGGGCAAAATCCACGGCGACATTTATGCTATCGCTTAGCGAGTCACTTTAACGTTGAGATCCGCCAACATGATTATCGTTTACCCAAGGTTTATTTGGATCGCCAGGCGATGAAAGATCACCAGTTTACTGATATTAATGATTCTGTTATTAATATTCCTTACAACCTGGTTTTCACTGTGGAAAACTGTGATATTATTCCGTTGCCTGCACCCGTTTTATTTAATTCTATTGCCAGGGGCGGATACAGGATCACGCCAGATGACATTATTGCCTGCCAAAACACACAGGAAGAGGCAAAGGAGGAGCCTCAGGAGTGGGAAGCTTAGGTGCCCGCTCCACAGCACTTCAACGTGGGACCGGAGGGCTACTACGAGTGGTTATTACCAAGCTGGGCCAAAGGCCTAAGATTGGGGGAGTACGTATTCCCACCACATTACATTCATGTTCACACATTTCATTCCAGTTATCGGTGTCTACACTTTTTTATTGTATTATCCATGCTAGATTTATTTTCTCGCTTTCTTCTTGTGTCTTTGAAAAACTTTGAGAAAATCAAAAAAAATTATTTCTCGCTTCTTTTCAGTTTTTCTGTCTAGTCTAATGTAGTTGTAATGTTAAAAGAAAACCCAAAAAGATTTCCTTGTTCTTCTTTTGCTTGTTGGGAGTTCTCTCATGTAAATAGTTTCCTCATTTTTGTTTTCCCTTTTTCTTTAACTTGCTTTCTTCTAGAAAAAACGAATACTCCAAAAATATTTCAGTTTGTTTCTCTGAAATTCTTTTCTTTTCATTGAGTCATACAGAGGAGGAGACCATGATGAACATGTTGAGTGGCTCTCATATGCATTATTGTTGATCTAACAAAGATCCCATATTACCTTGTCTTCTCCCTTTGAATAAAATGTTTGCAGATTCCAGCTTAGTTCAGTGCACTTTTGCACTATTATTATTTTCATATCATTTGGTCGTGCAAGTGAAAGGCAATGATGACGATATTTGACGATCTGGCTATGGCAGAGAGAAACGGGTATGAACTCAACTTGTTCTATTTTTGTAAATATGTTTGACCTAGTATCCATGACTCAACCTATTATGATCAAACATGTTTGCAATGACAATTAGAGATTATAATTTCTCATGCCATGCTTAAGTAATTAGGAGTGGATAATGATTTATCTTGGATGTCAACACGCATTAAAATGATCGTGATGTGGTATGATGATATGGTATCCTCCTCTGAATGTTTGAAGTGGCTTGACTTGGCACATGTTCATGCATGTAGTTGAATCAAAACCAACATAGTCTCTATGATATTTATGTTCATGGTGCTCATGTCCTACTCATGCTAGCATCCAATGTTACTTATGCATAATGCATGGTCATGACCGTTTTTGCTCTCTAGCTGGCTGCTTCTCAACCTATTTGGCTATTTGCTAGCATGCGCCTGTACTAAGCGGGAATACTGCTTGTGCATCTATATCCTAAAACCCAAGTTGTTCCAGATGAGTCCACCATATATCTACCTATATGCGGTATTACCCTGCCATTCTAAGTAAATTTTCGTGTGCCGCCTCTAAAAACTTCAAATAAACATCCTTTTTTGTGTGCCTGGATTGTTCATAGTGCGACAGGAGGTAGTTGGTATCTTCCATGCTAAGCGGATTATTCTCATGATGAGTGTTTATTTACTAGTCCTTGCACGAGAGGGGCGGTAATAGGGATTCCCAATCCAAAAATCAAATTGCAAATAATTAAACAAAACTCCCCCAAGAATGATGTTGGTATGCACGATACACGTGGATTCAGTTAGCTGTGGAGTGTGTTTGTTAGTGGAAGGGGAGTAAACCTTTACTTTTACCGCTTTTGAACCGCCACTAATGTGTTTAACATGGAATGTATCAATAACTAATGGTCGCGAAGTAAACAGGAAGGGTGCATTTCTCAAAATGTCATTTATCTCTGTTTAAAAAATCTAAGCTCTGGCACCGCTGCAAATCACTGCTTCCCTCTGCGAAGGGACTACCTATTTACTTTTATGTTGAGTCACCACCTTCTCAAATAAGCGCCAGATCTGAGAGCACTATTTGTCATCCTCATGCATTGTGTATAGCTAATGTTGGATGCATCATGACTGGATCTTTTCTACCATGAATTACACTATTTAGTTGCTGCTTGAACTTTGGAGGTGTTGTGCATTTAGGTTTTGTGGTCTTAGAAAGGACTAGCAAGAAACCATTGTTGTCATATTATATCATGATTGTTTTGACAAAATGTTGTCATTTGAGATATTTTATTATTGCTTGCTAGTTGATTATGCCATTTATATTAGTTAATATAATTTTTAAGAGATATTATTGACATGGTTAGTTATAATATTTGCCGAAAACTTGGGTGCTACTTAAGCTTATTTATGTAAACAAGAGCAAAAGAGTTCATAAAAGTTTTTCTTTTTCACTTTCAGTTTATCAACTGAATTTCTCGAGGACAAGCAAAGGTTAAGCTTAGGGGAGTTGATACATCTCCGTCGTATCTACTTTTCCTAACGTTTTCGCTCTTGTTTTGGACTCTAATTTGCAATAGACCTACCTGGAATGACAATGTTTTCAACAGAACTACTATGGTGTTGTTCTTGTGTAGAAATAAAAGTTCTCAGAATGGAACGAAACTTTTTGGAGATTTTTTATACAATAAAAGAAAAATACTAGAGCCAAGAACCACCGGAGGGGGCTGAGGGAGTCCCGGATTAAGGGGTCCTCGGGCAGCCGGACTATATACATGGGCCGGACTGTTGGGCTATGAAGATACAAGATATAAGACTTCTTCCCGTGTCCGGATGGGACTCTCCATTGCGTGGAAGGCAAGCTTGGTGATTCGGATATGTAGATTCCTTTCTTTGTAACCGACTTTGTCTTACCCTAGCCCCCTACGGTGTCTATATAAACCGGAGGGTTTAGTCCATAGAACGACAATCATAATCATAGGCTAGGCTTGTAGGGTTTAGCCATTATGATCTCGTGGTAGATCAACTCTTGTAATATTCATATTCATCAAGATCAATCAAGCAGGAAGTAGGGTATTACCTCCATAGAGAGGGCCCGAACCTGGGTAAACATCCTGTTACCATTAGCCTTAGACGCACAATTCGAGACCCCCTACCCGAGATGTGCCGGTTTTGACACCGACATTGGTGCTTTCATTGAGAGTTCCATTGCGTTGTCACCAAAAGGTTTGATGGCTCCATCAATCATCTACAACAATGCAATCCATGGGGAGATTTTCCTCCCCGGACAGATCTTCGTATTCGGTGGCTTCACACTGCGGGCCAACATGCTCAGCCATCTAGAGCAGATCGATAGCTACGCCCCTGGCCATCAGGTCAGATTTGGAAGCCTGAATTGTGGCCGATATCCGTGGAGACTTGATCTTCGACGGATTCGAGCCCATGACGGCTGTCCCCTGCCACCACAATGAACATGACCTAAATCTTTCATCTGGTCGTGCTAAGGAGATAGCGCCCGTAACCGCTCTGGCCCTAGATCCAGAGCGGACGCACCGTCCGAGGACGTGAAGCTCAACCCCGCCACGGAAGCCGTAGACTCACCGGCGCTTGAGCCGCACACACACACCCTACGTCGAGCTGGGCTTGTGTCACCGGAACCTCGGATTCATCTCCAGCCGAAGGTTCTGGACCGCGTGTATCCGCGTCCATTGAACCTGATTGGGCACCGATCTTGGAGTTCAGCTCCGCAGACATCTTTCAGCACTCACCTCTAGGTGATGTGATAAACTCATTGAAATCCCTCTCCTTGTCGGGGGACTCTCGGCCGAATTATGTCCGGCTCGAATGAGAAGCAGACGACGAAGAACTTCATTTCCCACCCACCACCCACTTTATAGCCACTGTTGACGACTTAACTGACATGCTTGATTAGGACTCTGAAGACATCGACGGTAGGGACGACGATGCTGGAGAGGAGCTAGAACCACCGCCTACAGGATGTTTGATAGCCACCTCCTCGTACGGCATATACATGGCGGATACACCCAAAGAAAACAACGGCGACAATGAAAACTCAGTCGAGGATAAACCTCCTGAGATAAGCCAAAGCGCTGACATCAGCGGCGCCGCTCTAAGCCACACCGTAGTACAAACAGCAACACCGTCACAGGAGAAAACAACACTCTGGACGATGCCGTAGATAATGAAGACCCCGTTGAGCCAACCTCCGAACAGGAGGAATGGGAGGATGGGCGAGTCAACCCCAATGAACAAACCATGAATGAAGACTCGGAAGACAGTAACTACCTTCCGCTCTCCGAGGACGAAGTGAGCCTCGGCGATGAAGACTTTATCATGCCTGAGGAGCCCGTCGAGCAGGAGCGCTCTAAACGCCAGCTAATAGCCACTGCAAGGAGCCTGAAATAGAAGCAGCAGCAGCTTCAGGCTGATCAAGATCTTCTCAATGAAAGATGGACTGATGTCCTGGCAGCCGTGGAATATGGCCTCGAGCGCCCAACCAAAAGCTATCCAAAGCGCAAACTGTTACCACAGTTCGATGACGAGGCGCCGGAGCCCATCCTACCAATGCATAATGCGGCTGACCGGCCACAACGTGGCTGAGACAAAGCGGCACCTTGAGCCGAAAACCAGCCCGCACTACCTCGCCGTAGAAACGGAAATACAACAGCTCGGGGATACACACATGACCTGTGACGTGACCTGGAAAACAGAACAGGTCAGACAAGATCAATCTATGGATAGCGGGGGTGTCCCCCGATGCGACTGATGGCCATCTGGATGAACGTGACAAATATAACCATGTTTGGGCCGAAAACCGCAGACGAACTCCGTCCGAGCTACATCATGACTTGGCCCGATACAAAGGCACCGCACACCCCCTTTGCTTCACTGACGCAGTAATGGAACATGAATTCCTAGAAGGGTTTAAACCCGTGAACATCAAATCATATGATGGCTCAACAGACCCCACGGTATGGATTGAGGATTTTCTTCTCCATATTCACATGGCCCGCGGTGATGATCTTCACGCCATCAAATACCTCCCGCTCAAACTCAAGGGACCAACCAGGTACTGGTTGAACAGTCTGCCCGAAAACTCTATTGGCAGCTGGGAGGAATTGGAGGATGCCTTCCTCGACAACTTTCAAGGCACATACGTCCGACCTCCAGATGCCGATGACTTAAGTCACATAGTTCAACAGCCCGGAGAGCCAGCTAGGAAATTCGGGACTATGTTCTTAACTAAAAAGAACCAGATCGTCAACTGTCCGGATGTTGAAGCCCTAGCGGCCTTTAAACATAGCATCCATGACGAATGGCTCGCCCGACACCTCGACCAGGAAAAGCCGAAGTCCATGGCGGCCCTCACGACACTCATGACCCGCTTTTGTGCGGGCAAAGATAGTTGGCTAACCCGTAGCAATAACAACACAGGTCAACCTGGCACTTCTGAAGCCAGAAATAGCAACGGCAAGCCCCGACGCAACAGACACAAGCATCGAAACAATGGCGACAACGCCGAAGAGACGATAGTCAACGTCGGACTCAGTGGCTCTAAATCCGGTCAGCGGAAGAAGCCGTATAAAAGAAATAATCCGGTCCCGTCCAGTCTGGACCGCATACTAGATCAACCATGCCAAATCCACGGCACTCCTGATAAACCAGCAAATCATACTAATAGAGAGTGTTGGGTTTTTAAACAGACCGACAAGTTAAATGCCAGGAACAAGGAGAAGGGGTCGCAAAGAAAGGACGATGACGAGGAACCATGGCCACCGAACACAGGGGGACAGAGGAAATCCCCCCCCCTAAGTCAAAACGGAGAACATGATATACGCTACCCATATCCCCAAGAGGGAGCGCGAGCACGCACTCAGGGACGTCTACGCGATAGAGCCAGTCGCCCCAAAGTTCAACCCATGGTCATCCTGCACTATCACTTTTGATCGCAGAGACCATCCAACCAGTATCCATGATGGCGGTTCAGCCGCACTGGTCCTCGACCCAATCATTGATGGATTCCACCTTACGCAAGTCCTCATGGATGGTGGCAGCAGCCTGAACCTACTCTACTAGGATACAGTGTGCAAAATTGGTATCGATCCCTCAAGGATCATGTCAGATATCGGGTTCCGGCAAAACCCTTAAGGTTCTAACACTGGGGTGCGCACGAAGATCTCCTCCTACCAAATCTTGCTCTTAGCCTTGCCGCGATCCCTAAGCTAGATCGATGAACTCACAGCACAAGAGACACAAGATTTATACAGGTTCGGACCACCGTTGTAATGTAATACCCTACTCCTATGTGTGGTGGTGGATTGCCTCTTGGGCTGATGATGAACAGTACAGAGGAAGAACAGCCTCGCGAGAAGAGGTGTACTTGAGGTGGTGCGGTGTTCTACTTGGGAAGGATTCGATCCGTCTCTAGATGAGATGCCCTATCTACTATGGTGGCTAGCCCTATTTATAGAGGCCCTGGTCCTCTTCCCAAATATTGAGCGGGAAGGGATCCAACAACAGCCGTTTTGAAAGGGGATAGCTAGTACAAGCTATCCTGAGTAAAGGTGGTCTTCGCCTATCAAAGGTGCTAGTGATGACGCCGTCTTGGGCTCCACGGGGACCTCCGTCCTACCGTCCTGCTAGCCTTGGTCTTGTTGCACCGGAGCGGAGGTTGAAGTCATTACCCCGGCCAAGGTCTTCATGACCCGAGGCTGGGGCGAGGTCGCCCGGGTCTACCAAACGGGGGGCTCCCTCGTGATTCATTTTGAATACGATGGCGCCTCCTTGTTGTCCTTCAAAGTCTTCGACGTGGAAGGCCTCCGCCTAGAGTGCTGCCCCAGAGAAGGCAGTCAGGACATTGACGTGGCAGGGGCTAGGCCTGCCGTTCGCTTCCCCAATGGCTCCTCCGGCAGCAGCAGCGATGCTTGGGAGTCCAGCGACTCTCCTGAGATCTTAGTGACTCTGAAGATGAGCAAAGACAACTACATGCCATCGAGCTCGTGTTGTGCTCGGAGCAAGGCGACTGCATCAGGCCGTCGCGCAGCTGATCTGGATAGGGTTCGTGCCGGCCTCTCGTGGCCCACTGTTGATGATGGCGTCGGCCACGGAGGCGCGTGTAGTTAGGGATCCTTAGGATTCTCGTCTTTTGTTCCCTGCGAGGAATCGAGAAAAACACGTGGGGGCATGTAAAGAGTCTGCGATGTCCTTTATCAATGTTATCCTTATTATGAAACCGTGCAAACGCTTGTCCTGTCCCGGCTTGGTTCCCCCTTCCTAACCTCGCGAAGGCTTGGTGCTCTACGCTGACAGGTCCTGGTCCCCAGGCAGGTTGCAGCCGTCGCTGGTATGCCAGGTCGTGATGTCGTGGTCTAGGCCAGGAGGTGAGCGGCCCGAGGTCCAGTAAGAGCCCCTGAGGCATGATGCTCAGGAGGTCCCCTTTAGCGTGCAAGCGGCCGCCAAGAGGTGAGAAAGGAAGGCAACATTGCCGTCATAGAGCCGCATCAAGTGAGGATTCCGCACTGCATAGATTAGCTGTTCCAGGCGTGAAACTTATCTTGGTAATATGGAGTCGTTTCCTCGCGTTGCGCATTGCTTGTGCGCTGGCAGCTGTGGTGCAACTAGGTTAGGCCCTCACAAGCTTTCCCTTTTTTTCCACACTCTCCTTCGTGCTCTACGTCCTCAGGTCCCGGCCCTCGAGCGAGCTCAGCTGCCGCTGGTATGCCAGGTCGCGATGTCATGGCAAGGCCGGGGGGTGAGGGCTGGAGAGCTAGTAAGAGCTCTTGAGTCGTGATGCTCAGGAGCCCCCTTTTTAACACGCAAGCGAATCGCGCAGGAAAGAGAGAGAGAGCTCGTGGTGCCGCCCGATCTAGACCTGAGGAGGTTCCTGTAAATTAGCGCGAGGAAAGCACATGTTGCCATTACGATTGTCGGTCGGCCATTGGTTGCTCCGAAAGAGAAGTGAGGGCATGGTGAGGTGACGCATGCGGGGCTGCCGCGGGCCAGAGCTTGATCACTCAGATTTGTTGACGTTGCAGGGACAGACCCATGCGCAAGCGCCGTGCCAGCATGAGAAGCTCCCGTGGTAGGCGTCGATCGAGCAGGCAATAATCACAGGCAGGTTAGGCATGAAAGGCAAATCAGCTAGGGTGAACGCAAAATGGATACATGCCACTGGGTCAGGCCCGAGCGGCTTGGGGATGATGCAGCCCGAGGGGCACCCCCAGGAAGGTAAACTGAAGAAATAATAAAAAGGGATACATGCCGCAGGGACGGACCCACACGACCTGGGAATGATGCTGCCCTGAGGGTGCTCCTAGCTGAAATGAACTTTGAAGAGGTCACCTGGTTCCATTGTAGAGGGGGTGTTGGAGTAGCTGAAGGTGCGCGGTGAAGAGGCCGACCCTCACGAGCCGCCGGGGCCCTGAGCCTCGGGAGGCTCTAGGGGTCCATGTGGTTCCTTGAGGACCGTCTCCATCTCCGCTAGGATCGCGTGATGCCTAGCCTCCTGAGCCGCCAGAATGCTCCGCAGGTGACGCTGGAAGGTGCAATCCGCGTTCGGCAGGCCGAAAGGCATGCGAACGTAGCTGTGCAGCAGACCCTCGCAGCATCCCACACGTGAAGGCCAGAGGCGCTCCTGAGATGCGGCTCGGTTGAGCCCTAGGACGTTGATGCAGACATGCAGCCCACCATCCTCGCCTGGATGGTGGGCCACACCAGGCAAGCGGCGGTCGCCGCGCATGGCTCTTGCTTCCTGAAGCTCCTGAGTGGTCTAGGTGATGAACTCCTGAACGTTGGGCTTCCCACGCCCTGAGACTTCCCGAGGGAAACGTGCCGTGAAGCATGCCTCCAAGTGGTGCCCGAGCGCCTTCCTCGTGATGTTGGCAAAGTCTGAGGCCCTCCAGAAGAGAGCCCCCGACCCTGCCCGAGGAGGGCGCCGGGCGCGCCTTCCTATGCGGTGGAGGGAGGCACCCCTTGCACGGGTGCTGATCCTGACGTGGCAACTCCTGAGATGCCAACCTCCCGAGGCCTTGAGCTGAGGGTGTCTTCTTCTTCTTGGGGACTGCCTCTAGAGGGTTCTCGCCCTTGCTGTCTGGATCCTCGATTGATGCAGCTTGGAAGGCGCGCTCGAGGGAGCACACCGCATCTCTCTCTTCGCAGGGGACCGTGATAATTCCGCTGCTTCCTGGCATCTTGAGCACGTGGCAGCCGTGGTGGGTCACCGCCATGAACTTGGCTAGGGCTGGATACCCGAGGATGGCATTGTACGACAGGTGGATGTGGGCGACGTCAAAGTCGATGAGCTTGGTACGGTAGTTGTCGCGCTTGCCGAAGGTGACAGGGAGGTGGACCTGCCCTATCGGGGTGGTGGAACCGTCGGTGACTCCTGAGAAAGGCTTGGTCGGCTGGAGTTGATCGTATGGCACTTGAAGGCTGTCGAACATCTTGACGGAAAAGACGTTAAGCCCTGCGCCGCCATCGATGAGGGTCCTGGTGACTTGCACATTGCTGATGACTGGGGAGCAAAGCATCGGGAGGACGCCAGCAGTAGCTGTGCACTTGAGTTGATCTGCCGACCTGAAAGTGATGGCGCACTTGGACCACCTGAGCGGGCGCGTGGCCTCGAGCTTGGGGAGGACTGCGTTCATCTCGCGAGCAAACTGCTTGAAGATGCACTGAGAGGCTGGGGCCTGAGCTCCACCCAAGATGCAAGCGATAGCACGCGGTTCGTGGAAGACCCCAGCCCCCTCATCCTGGTGATGGTCGTCATTCCTTCTTGGCGGCGGCGGCAGAGGAGGAAGGCCTGCGTTGCCTTGTGGGCGGTCCTTGTGAGGCTAATCCCTCCAGGCGCCCTTGTGAGGCTGGTCCTGCCAGCGATCCTCGCGAGGTCGGTCGCGCCACTCCTAGCGAGGGCCACGGTCGTCCCATCGTCCTCCGTCGTGTCCTCCTCGGCCGTAGCCCCGGTCGTTGTGCTCAGGGCATCAACCGAAGCGTCCTTCTCGAACGGCCTGAGCTCCTGGCATTCGTTGGTGTTGTGGGTGTGGAGGTTGAGGTAAGTGCAGAACGGTCGGCTGCCCTTGGATGACTCCGGCTGGTCCCTGCCGTGCTTTGTGTCTAGTTCTGCTGCAAGCACGGCTGCTCCCTTGCGCTTCACGTCCTTGGCCTTGGTCTTATTTTCTTCCGGGTCAGCGGCTGGAAGCTCGAGGAAGGAGAGGCGCCCTTCTTCAGCTCTTGCGCACTTGGTCGCCAGGTTGAACAGCTCCAGGGATGTGCACATCTCCTCGTGGATGGAGAGCTCCTCCTTCATCTTGACGTCATGGACGCCATCAGAGAACGCTGAGATGATGTCCTTGTTCGTCACCTTGGGGATCTTGAGGCGGGCGTTGTTGAAGCGCTGGATGTATTTCTGCATGGTCTCCCCAGGCTGTTGTTTGATGCGCAGGTCACCCATGGCCGGGGGGCGGTCGCGAGTGCCCTGGAAGTTGGTGATGAAGTGGCTGCGCATCTTGCTCGAGGAGGAGATCGAGCCGGGAGGCAGATTTAGGAGCCATGTGCGGGCACCATCCTTGAGCGCCATGGGAAACTAGTTCGCCATGACCTTCTCGTCTCCGTTGGCCGCCTCGATGCCCAGCTCGTAGAGCTGCAAGAACTCCATGGGGTCGGCGGTACCGTTGTAGCGAGGAGGCAGGTCTGGCTTGAACTTGCCCAGCCAGGTGACGCTACATAGCTCGGTGGTGAAGGCACGACAAACTGTTGTGGTCACCGGGGCCCTTTTCTGATGCGAAGCCTGGTCTAGATGGTACCCGCGCACCGCCGCAAAGGGCAGTACGGGGTCTTGGCGCGCCGGTGCAGGGACGCAGTCTTGTCGTGCTGGTGCAGGAAGCACGGGAGCGCCTTCTTGAGGTCGAGGGATTTCTTAGCAGCTTCTTTCTTCTCGCGTGGGCGCCGGATGTGGCGGTTCGCGTCCAGGGGGCTGCACTGTTGGGGAACGTTGCAGAAAATAAAAATTTTCCTACGGTTTCACCAAGTTCCTTCTATGAGTTCATCTAAGCAACGACTGATAGGAGAGAGATGCATCTACATACCACTTGTAGATCGCGTGCGGAAGCGTTCAAGAGAACGAGGTTGAGGTAGTCGTTCTCGTCGTGATCCTATCACCGGAGATCCTAGCGCCGAATGGACGGCACCTCCGCGTTCAACACACGTACGATCAGCGTGACGTCTCCTCCGTCTTGATCCAGCAAGGGGGAAGGAGAGGTTGATGAAGATCCAGCAGCACGACGACGTGGTGGTGGATGCAGCAGAACTCTGGCAGGGCTTCGCCAACCTATTGCAGGAGGAGGAAGAGGTGTAGCAGGGAGAGGGAGGCGCCAAGACACAGGGTGCGGCTTCCCTCCCTCCCCCCTCCTTTATATAGGCCCCCAGGGGGGGCACCGGCCCTGGGAGATCCAATCTGCCAAGGGGGTAGCGGCCAGGGGGGTGGAGTGCCCCCAAGGCATGTGGGGCGCGCCCCCCACCTAGGGTTTCCAACCCTAGGCGCAAGGGGGGCCGGGGGGTGCACCAGCCCACTAGGGGCTGGTTCCCCTCCCACTTCAGCCCATGGGGACCTCTGGGATAGGTGGCCCCACCCGATGGACCCCCGGGACCCTTCCGGTGGTCCCGGTACAATACCGGGTGACCCCGAAACTTTCCCGATGGCCAAAACAGCACTTCCTATATATAATTCTTTACCTCCGGACCATTCCGGAACTCATCGTGATGTCCGGGATCTCATTCGGGACTCCGAACAACATTCAGTTTGCTGCATAGTCATAGTCATACAACCCTAGTGTCACCGAACCTTAAGTGTGTAGACCCTACGGGTTCGGGAGACATGCAGACATGACCGAGACGGCTCTTCGGTCAATAACCAACCGCGGGATCTGGATACCCATGTTGGCTCCCACATACTCCTCGATGATCTCATCGGATGAACCACGATGTCGAGGATTCAAGCAACCCCGTATACTATTCCCTTTGTCAGACGGTATGTCACTTGCCCGAGATTCGATCGTCGGTATCCCAATACCTCGTTCAATCTCATTACCAGAAAGTCACTTTACTCGTACCATAATGCATGATCCCGTGACCAGACACTTGGTCACTTTGAGCTCATTATGATGATGCACTACCGAGTGGGCCCTGTGATACCTCTCCGTAATGTGGAGTGACAAATCCCAGTCTCGATCCGTGTCAACCCAACAGACACTTTCGGAGATACCTGTAGTGCACCTTTATAGTCACCCAGTTACGTTGTGACGTTTGGTACACCCAAAGCACTCCTTTGGTATCCGGGAGTTACACGATCTCATGGTCTAAGGAAGAGATACTTGACATTGGAAAAGCTCTAGAAAAATGAACTACACGATCTTGAGCTATGCTTAGGATTGGGTCTAGTCCATCACATCATTCTCCCAATGATGTGATCTCGTTATCAACGACATCCAATGTCCATAGTCAGGAAACCATGACTATCTGTTGATCAACGAGCTAGTTAACTAGAGGCTCACTTGGGACATGTTGTGGTCTAAGTATTCACACGTGTATTACGATTTCCGGATAATACAATTATAGCATGAATAAAATACAACTATCATGAACAAAGAAATATAATAATAATCCTTTTATTATTGCCTCTAGGGCATATTTCCAACAGTCTCCCACTTGCACTAGAGTCAATAATCTAGTTACATTGTGATGAATCGAACACCCATAGAGTTCTGGTGTTGATCATGTTTTGCTCGCGGAAGAGGTTTAGTCAACGGATCTGTGACATTCAGATCCGTGTGTACTTTGCAAATATCTATGTCTCCATCTTGAACATTTTCATGGATGGAGTTGAAACTACGCTTGATGTGCCTGGTCTTCTTGTGAAACCTGGGCTCCTTGGCAAGGGCAATAGCTCCAGTGTTGTCACAGAAGAGTTTGATTGGCCCCGACACATTGGGTATGACTCCTAGGTCGGTGATGAACTCCTTCATCCATATTGCTTCATGCGCTGCCTCCGAGGCTGCCATGTACTCCGCTTCACATGTAGATCCCGCCACGATGCTCTGCTTGCAACTGCACCAGCTCACTGCTCCACGATTCAACATATACACGTATCCGGTTTGTGACTTAGAGTCATCCAGATCTGTGTCCAAGCTAGCGTCGACGTAACCCTTTACGACGAGCTCTTCGTCACCTCCATAAACGAGAAACATGTCCTTTGTCCTTTTCAGGTACTTCAGGATATTCTTGACCGCTGTCCAGTGTTCCTTGCTGGGATTACTTTGGTACCTTCCTACCAAACTTACGGCAAGGTTTACATCAGGTCTGGTACACAGCATGGCATACATAATAGATCCTATGGCTGAGCCATAGGGGATGCCACTCATCTCTTCTTTATCTTTTGCTGTGGTCGGGCATTGAGTCGAGCTCAATCTCACACCCTGTAATACAGGCAAAAACCCTTTCTTGGACTGATCCATTTTGAACTTCTTCAAAATCTTATCAAGGTATGTGCTTTGTGAAAGACCTATGAGGCATCTCGATCTATCCCTATAGATCTTGATGCCTAATATGTAAGCAGTTTCTCTAAGGTCCTTCATTGAAAAACACTTATTCAAGTAGGCCGTAATGATGCCCAAGAATTCTATATCATTTCCCATCAAAAGTATGTCATCTACATATAATATGAGAAATGCTACAGAGCTCCCACTCAGTTTCTTGTAAACGCAGGCTTCTCCATAAGTCTGTATAAACCCAAACGCTTTGATCATCTCATTAAAGTGAATGTTCCAACTCCGAGATGCTTGCACCAGCCCATAAATGGATCGCTGGAGCTTGCATACATTGTTAGCATTCTTAGGATCAACAAAACCTTCTGGCTGCATCATATACAGCTCTTCCTTAAGATAACCGTTAAGGAACGCCGTTTTGACGTCCATCTGCCATATCTCATAATCATAGTATGTGGCAATTGCTAACATGATTCGGACGGACTTAAGCTTCGCTACGGGAGAGAAAGTCTCATCGTAGTCAACCCCTTGAACTTGCCGATAACCATTAGCGACAAGTCGAGCTTTATAAATGGTGACATTACCATCCGTGTCCGTCTTCTTCTTAAAGATCCATTTGTTTTCTATCGCTCGCCGATCATCGGGCAAGTCAGTCAAAGTCCATACCTTGTTTTCATACATGGATTCTATCTCGGATTGCATGGCTTCTAGCCATTTGTTGGAATCTGGGCCCGCCATCGCTTCTTCATAGTTCGAAGGTTCACCGTTGTCTAACAACATGATTTCCAGGACAGGGTTGCCATACCACTCTGGTGTGGAATGTGTCCTCGTGGACCTACGAAGTTCAGTAGCAACTTGATCTGAAGTACCTTGATCATCATCATTAATTTCCTCTCCAGTCGGTGTAGGCACCACAGGAACATTTTCCTGAGCTGCACTACTTTCCGGTTCAAGAGGTAGTACTTCATCAAGTTCTACTTTCCTCCCACTTACTCCTTTCGAGAGAAACTCTTTTTCCAGAAAGGATCCGTTCTTGGCAACAAAGATCTTGCCTTCGGATCTAAGGTAGAAGGTATACGCAATGGTTTCCTTGGGGTATCCTATGAAGACGCATTTTTCCGACTTGGGTTCGAGCTTTTCAGGTTGAAGTTTCTTGACATAAGCATCGCATCCCCAAACTTTTAGAAATGACAGTTTAGGTTTCTTCCCAAACCATAATTCATACGGTGTCGTCTCAATGGATTTAGACGGTGCCCTATTTAAAGTGAATGTAGTTGTGTCTAGAGCGTATCCCCAAAATGATAGAGGCAAATCGGTAAGAGACATCCTAGATCGCACCATATCCAATAGAGTGCGATTACGACGTTCGGACACACCGTTACACTGAGGTGTTCCAGGCGGCGTGAGTTGTGAAACGATTCCACATTTCCTTAAGTGCGTACCAAATTCATGACTTAAATATTCTCCTCCACGATCTGATCGTAAGAATTTTATCTTTCGGTCATGTTGATTCTCTACTTCATCCTGAAATTCCTTGAACTTTTCAAAGGTCTCAGACTTGTGTTTCATCAAGTAGACATACCCATATCTACTTAAGTCATCAGTGAGAGTGAGAACATAACGATATCCTCCGTGAGCCTCAACGCTCATTGGACCACACACATCGGTATGTATGATTTCCAATAAGTTGGTTGCTCGCTCCATAGTTCCGGAGAACGGAGTCTTGGTCATTTTGCCCATGAGGCATGGTTCGCATGTTTAAATGATTCATAATCGAGAGACTCTAAAAGTCCATCAGCATGGAGCTTCTTCATGCGCTTGACACCAATGTGACCAAGGCGGCAGTGCCACAAGTATGTGGGACTATCGTTATCAACTTTACATCTTTTGGTATTCACACTATGAATATGTGTAACATTACATTCGAGATTCATTAAGATTAAACCATTGACCATCGGGGCATGACCATAAAACATATCTCTCATATAAATAGAACAACCATTATTCTCGGATTTAAATGAGTAGCCATCTCGTATTAAACGAGATCCAGATACAATGTTCATGCTCAAACTTGGCACTAAATAACAATTATTAAGGTTCAAAACTAATCCCGTAGGTAAATGTAGAGGTAGCGTGCCGACGGCGATCACATCGGCCTTGGAACCATTCCCGACGCGCATCGTCACCTCGTCCTTTGCTAGTCTCCGCTTATTCCGCAGCTCCTGCTGTGAGTTACAAATATGAGCAATGGCAGCGGTATCAAATACCCAGGAGTTACTACAAGTACTGGTAAGGTACACATCAATTACATGTATATCACATATACCTTTAGTGTTGCTGGCCTTCTTGTCCGCTAAGTATTTGGGGCAGTTCCGCTTCCAGTGACCCTTCCCTTTACAATAAAAGCACTCAGTCTCAGGCTTGGGTCCATTCTTTGACTTCTTCCCGGCAACTTGCTTACCGGGTGCGGCAACATCTTTGCCGTCCTTCTTGAAGTTCTTCTTACCCTTGCCCTTCTTGAGCTTAGTGGTCTTATTGACCATCAACACTTGATGTTCTTTCTTGATTTCAACCTCTGCTGACTTCAACATTGAAAATACTTCAGGAATGGTCTTCACCATCCCCTGCATATTGTAGTTCATCACAAAGCTCTTGTAGCTCGGTGGGAGCGACTGAAGGATTCTGTCAATGACCGCCTCGTCCAGGAGGTTGATCTCCAGCTGGGACAGGCGGTTGTGTAATCCAGACATTTTGAGTATGTGCTCACTGACAGAACTGTTTTCCTCCATGTTACAACTATAGTACTTGTCGGAGACTTCATATCTCTCGACCCAGGCATGAGCTTGAAAAACCATTTTCAGCTCCTCGAACATCTCATATGCTCCGTGTTGCTCAAAACGCTTTTGGAGCCCCGGTTCTACGCTGTAAAGCATGCCACACTGAACGAGGGAGTAATCATCAGCACGTGACTGCCAAGCATTCATAACGTCTTGGTTCTCTGGGATGGGTGCTTCACCTAGCGGTTCTTCTAGGACATATGCTTTCTTGGCTGCTATGACGATAATCCTCAGGTTCCGGACCCAGTCCAAATAGTTGCTGCCATCATCTTTCAGCTTGGTTTTCTCTAGGAACGCGTTGAAGTTCATGTTGACATGAGCGTTGGCCATTTGATCTACAAGACATATTTTGCAAAGATTTTAGACTAAGTTCATGATAATTAAGTTCATCCAATCAAATTATTTAATGAAATCCCACTCAGATTTGACATCCCTCTAGCCATCTAAGTGTTACACGATCCGAGTCGACTAGGCCGTGTCCGATCATCACGTGAGACGGACTAGTCATCATCGGTGAACATCTCCATGTTGATCGTATCTTCCATACGACTCATGTTCGACCTTTCGGTCTCTTGTGTTCCGAGGCCATGTCTGTACATGCTAGGCTCGTCAAGTCAACCCTAAGTGTTTATGCATGTGTAAAACTGTCTTACACCCGTTGTATGTGAACATCAGGATTTATCACACCCGATCATCACGTGGTGCTTCGAAACGACGAACTTTAGCAACGGTGCACAGTTAGGGGGAACACTTTCTTGAAATTCTTATAAGGGATCATCTTATTTACTACCACCATTCTAAGTAAACAAGAAGCATAAAACATAATAAACATCACATGCAATTATATAAAGTAGTGACATGATATGGCCAATATCATATATCTCCTTCAATCTCCATCTTCGGGGCTCCATGATCATCTTCGTCACCGGCATGACACCATGATCTCCATCAGCATGATCTCCATCATCGTGCCTCCGTGAAGTTTCTCGCCAACTATTACTTCTACTACTATAGCTAACGGTTTAGCAATAAAGTAAAGTAATTACATGGCGTTAAATCATTGACACGCAGGTCATACAATAATTAAGACAACTCCTATGGCTCCTGCCGGTTGTCATACTCATCGACATGCAAGTCGTGATTCCTATTACAAGAACATGATCTCATACATCACAATATATCATTCATCATTCATCACAACTTCTGGCCATATCACATCACATGACAATTGCTGCAAAAACAAGTTAGACGTCCTCTAATTGTTGTTGCATCTTTTACGTGGCTGAAATTGGGTTCTAGCAAGAACGTTTTCTTACCTATGAATAACCACAGCGTGATTTTGTCAACTTCTATTTACCCTTCATAAGGACCCTTTTCATCGAATCCGCTCCAACTAAAGTAGGAGAGACAGACACCCGCTAGCCACCTTATGCAACTAGTGCATGTCAGTCGGTGGAACCTGTCTCACGTAAGCGTACGTGTAAGGTCCGTCCAGGCCGCTTCATCCCACAATACCGCTGAAGCAATAAAATACTAGTAGTGGCAAGCAAGTTGACAAGATCTACGCCCACAACAGATTTGTGTTCTACTCGTGCAATAGAGAACTACGCATAGACCTAGCTCATGATTCCACTGTAGGGGAATGTTGCAGAAAATAAGAATTTTCCTACGTTCACCAAGATCCATCTATGAGTTCATCTAAGCAACGAGTGATAGCAGAGAGATGCATCTACATACCACTTGTAGATCGCATGCGGAAGCGTTCAAGAGAATGGGGCTGAGGTAGTCGTTCTCGTCGTGATCCTATCACCGGAGATCCTAGCACCGAACGGACGACACCTCCGCGTTCAACACACGTACGGTCAGCGTGACGTCTCCTCCATCTTGATACAGCAAGGGGGAAGGAGAGGTTGATGAAGATCCAGCAGCACGACGGCATGGTGGTGGATGCAGCAGAACTCCGACAGGGCTTTTCCAAGCTATTGCGGGAGGAGGAAGAGGTGTAGCAGGGAGAGGGAGGCGCCAAGACACAGGGTGCGGCTGCCCTCCCTCCCCCCTCCTTTATATAGGCCCCCAAGAGGGGGGGCGCCGGCCCTGGGAGATCCAATCTCCCAAGGGGGCGGCGGCCAGAGGGGTGGAGTGCCCCCCAAGGCATGTGGGGCGCGCCCCCCACCTAGGGTTTCCAACCCTAGGCGCAGGGGGGGCCAGGGGGTGCACCAGCCCACTAGGGGCTGGTTCCCCTCCCACTTCAGCCCACAGGGCCCTCCGGGATAGGTGGCCCCACCCGGTGGACCCCCGGGACCCTTCCGGTGGTCCCGGTACAATACCGGGTGACCCCGAAACTTTCCCGATGGCCGAAACATCACTTCCTATATATAATTCTTTACCTCCGAACCATTCTGGAACTCCTCGTGACGTCCGGGATCTCATCCGAGACTCCGAACAACATTCGGTTTGCTGCATACTCATATTCATACAACCCTAGCGTCACCGAACCTTAAGTGTGTAGACCCTACGGGTTCGGGAGACATGCAGACATGACCGAGACAGCTCTTCGGTCAATAACCAACAGCGGGATTTGGATACCCATGGTGGCTCCCACATACTCCTCGATGATCTCATCGGATGAACCACGATGTCGAGGATTCAAGCAACCCCGTATACTATTCCCTTTGTCAGACGGTATGTCACTTGCCCGAGATTCGATCGTCGGTATCCCAATACCTCGTTCAATCTCGTTACCGGCAAGTCACTTTACTTGTACCGTAATGCATGATCCCGTGACCAGACACTTGGTCACTTTGAGCTCATTATGATGATGCACTACCGAGTGGGCCCTGTGATACCTCTCCGTAATGCGGAGTGACAAATCCTAGTCTCGATCCGTGTCAACCCAAGAGACACTTTCGGAGATACCTCTAGTGCACCTTTATAGTCACCCAGTTACGTTGTGATGTTTGGTACACCCAAAGCACTCCTACGGTATCTGGGAGTTACACGATCTCATGGTCTAAGGAAGAGATAGTTGACATTGGAAAAGCTCTAGCAAAACGAACTACACGATCTTGAGCTATGTTTAGGATTGGGTCTTGTCCATCACATCATTCTCCCAATGATGTGATCCCGTTATCAACGATATCCAATGTCCATAGTCAGGAAACCATGACTATCTGTTGATCAACGAGCTAGTCAACTAGAGGCTCACTAGGGACATGTTGTGGTCTAAGTATTCACACGTGTATTACGATTTCCGGATAATACAATTATAGCATGAATAAAAGACAACTATCATGAACAAAGAAATATAATAATAATCCTTTTATTATTGCCTCTAGGGCATATTTCCAACATGCACGCCTTGGAGCCAGGGCGTCGTCTTGGGGTGGAGGTGGCGGAGGCGCTCCCTGAGCCGCGTCGCCCATGCCTGGCGGAGGGCGAGGTAGCAAGAGGGACGGCACGGGAGATCCCCCTGTGGTGCTGACGAGCTCGGTGATGCGAGCGAGCCATTATTCACAGAGGTCGTCGATGGGGCAGTAGTGCAGGAGCTCACGTGCCAGGAGCAACGTGGCCTGCGCGTCCGTGTGGGGGCACGACGAGCGTGAGACGACGAACCAGCTGGTGTCAGCGATGAAGTGGCGGTGCGGCCTTCCCACCGCAACGAGCGGTGCAGCGAAGATGCTTGCTGCTCGTTCCTCGCCGGGCCGGTGGCGGCGTTGGCGGAGGCGACGGAGAACAATGAGGACGCCCGTCGACAGGAGCCGTCTGGGCGATGCGAGCGGCGAGAGCAGCCCGGCGCTCGGGGCGGGCTCGACGGGCGTCCGACATGGATGAGACAAAGTGATGGGACGCAGATCAGCGGAGGGAGATTTCGGCGCACCCCTACCTGGCGCGCCAAATGTTGGATATCGGGTTCCGGCAAAACCCTGAAGGTTCGAACACTGGGGTGCGCATGAAGATCTCCTCCTACTGAATCTCGCTCTCAGCCTTGCCGCAATCCCTAAGATAGATCGATGAACTCATAGCACATGAGACACAAGATTTATACAGGTTCGGGCCACTGTTGTGGTGTAATACCCTACTCCTGTGTGTGGTGGTGGATTGCCTCTTGGGCTGATGAGGAACAGTATAGAGGAAGAACAACCTCGCGAGGAGAGGTGTTCTTGAGGTGGTGTGGTGTTCTACTTGGGAAGGATTCGATCCGTCTCTGGATGAGATGCCCTATCTACTATGGTGGCTAGCCCTATTTATAGAGGCCCTAGTCCTCTTCCCAAATATTGAGCGGGAAGGGATCCAACAACGGCTGTTTTGAAAGGGGACAGCTAGTACAAGCTATTCTGACTAATGGTGGTCTTCGCCTGTCAAAGGTGTTGGTGATGACTCCATCTTGGGCTCCACGGTGACCTCCGTCCTACCGTCCTGCTGGCCTTGGTCTTGTTGCACCGATATGGAAACCTTTGCCTGATGCCTTGGTACTCCGCGCCTACGCTTGCCCCCTTTGCACCAAAGAGGAAACGAGGACACTGTGCGGGCTGGCGCCCGCCTGGCGCCTACCTGGTCTCGATCGTCATGGCTTGCGTCATGGGAACCTCGCAAGGTACCCCTTGCCCTGATCTCTCCGCCTCCTCGCGAGCTAGCCTGGTGAGGCCACTCTTGAGGAGGCCTTGTGAGGCCACTCCCGAGGAGGCCTACTTCAGCTGATCGCTAAAGGGCACTGAATGTCCTGGCGCAAGGTATTGCAACCAAAACAGCTTCTCCGTAGAGCCCCCCCTCTTCGGCTCGATAGAATTCCGCAGCATCTGACACGCTGCACGGTAGATCCGCAAACGCCCCTGGAGAACTCCAAATCCGGGTCAGTAAGCGGAACCTTTCCTTCACATATCTACTCTACATAATAAAAGCCTTACCCGTCGCGATCTTCTTGGCCGCCTAGATTTCCTGGAGGGCGCCCTGGGCTTCGGCTCGGGCATCGTGTGCGTGATACATCCATTTTGCATCAAGCTTTTATATCAATATTTATTGCATTATGGGCTGATATTACACATTATATCTCAATACTTATGGCTATTCTCTCTTATTTTACAAGGTTTATCATGAAGAGGGGGAATGCCGACAAATGAAATTCTGGCTGGAAAAGGAGCAAACATTGGAAACCTATTCTGCACTGCTCCAAAAATCTTGAAACTCCACGAAACTTATTTTTGGAATTAATAAGAATTATTGAGCAGAAGAAACACCTCAGGGGGCCCACACCCTGGCCAGGAGGGTTGGGGGTGCGCGCACCCCTACTGTGCGCGCCCCCTGTCTCCTGGGCCCCCTGGTGGCCCTCCGGTTTCCATCTTCTGCTATATGAAGGCTTTTACCCTGGAAAAATCATGGGAAAGCTTATGGGACGAAACTCCGCCGCCACGAGGCGAAACCTTGGCGGAACCAATCTAGGGCTCCGGCGGAGCTGTTCTACCTGGGACACTTCCCTCCGGGAGGGGGAAATCATCACCATCGTCATCACCAACGATCCTCTCATTGGGAGGGGGTTAATCTCCATCAACATCTTCACCAGCACCATCTCCTCTCAAAACCCTAGTTCATCTCTTGTATCCAATCTTTTATCCAAACCACACATTGGTACCTGTGGGTTGCTAGTAGTGTTGATTACTCCTTGTAGTTGATGCTAATTGGTTTACTTGGTGGAAGATCATATGTTCAGATCCTTAATGCATATTATTACTCCTCTAATTATGAAAATGAATATGCTTTGTGAGTAGTTATATTTGTTCCTGAGGACATGGGTGAAGTCTTGCTATTAGTAGTCATACGAATTTGGTATTCGTTCGATACTTTGATGAGATGTATGTTGTCTTTTCCTCTAGTGGTGTTATGTGAACGTCGACTACATGACAGTTCACCATTATTTGGGCCTAGAGGAAGGCATTGGGAAGTAATAAGTAGATGATGGGTTTCTAGAGTGACAGAAGCTTAAACCCTAGTTTAAGCTAGCCAGTCTCTTCTTTTGCTGTCTTTTTCTATATGAGGAACTGAACGGCCTTCTTCTTGCTGATCTCAAAGAAAACTTGATTCATCCGGACGGATCTTCAACGAATCAACGGCAAACGGAACCTAAGTGATGTCTAGGTCCCGTTTTCCGGGTGGAGCGGCGTAGGGTTGGCCTACTGCCACGGCGATCTCTGAACTTGCAGGCAAGAACAGAGGAGTCGATGGGGAAAACGAACGAAAGAAAAGATGTGCGTGGAAATAAAGTAGATATGTTTTTGTCGATGTTGGGTGTCCCTCTACTAGCCTCTGACCCTACGTATATATAGGGCGATCTGGACTTTGGTCCCTTGATCGATCAGGAGACCGATCTGGTTACAACTCTGTTTTACAAGATTTGCTCCTTATTTGTACATTTTGAATAGGAACCTGGTTTCCTTGATAATAAAAACAGTAGACGTCTGCTCCTCTCTATGCTCCAAAATAATCAAGCATATCTCAACCGTAGCCCCGTCTTCATCTTACACCTGATGGTGGTTGTACATGAACAAAACTGGAGTCTAAATCTTCAACTTCATGGTCTCTTACTTCCCCAACTCCATCAGCGTGTGTATATCTTTAGTTAAAAAACAATCTTCAGCTTAGCACATTAGCATCATGGTCCATATTTTTAATCTGCAAAATTTGACTATCAACAGGATGCTTGTCCAAGTAAGGGCAATACCCAAGCACCGGTCCACCCACATATCAAATTATCAAAGTACCAAATGCGAATCATATGAGCGTGATGAAAACTAGCTTGACGATAATTCCCATGTGTCCTCGGGAGCTCCTTTCTCAATATAGGAAATTTTCCAAGCTTATCCTTTGCTACAAAAAGGATTGGACCACCTTGCTGCACTTTATTTACTTTCATTACTTGTTACTCGTTACAATTTATCTTATCACAAAATATCTATTACCTACAATTTTAGTGCTTGCAGAGAAAACCCTACTGAAACCCGCTTATAATTTCCTTCTGCTCCTCGTTGGATTCGACACTCTTACTTATCGAAAGGACTACGATAGATCCCCTACACTTGTGGGTCATCAGTGCGCTCTGGCGGGCCTTGGCAAGTTTGGACTTTTGCTCCTTTAGGTCACTCTCCAAGGACTCGCACTTCTTGATGATGTCCTGGAGCTCTTGCTGGACCTCACTGACCCAGGCCTCATGCTTCTCGCGTGCGGACCATTCCTTGGTCGCTTTGTCCTCGGCCTCGGCGAGCGCCTTCTAGTTCGGTCGTTGCCCCTAATAAATTTCATGGCACTTTAGTCAGCACAAATCATTCATCCTTCCTGAATATATACAAGGTTACTGCATACCTTGAATGTCCTCCAGCTGCTTCTTCACACGGCCGAGCTCTTCCTCAGCCCGCTCCAGACTCTGCTTTAGTCTGGAGACTTCCGCGGTATGAGAGGTCGCAGCCAGCAGCGATGCCTGCTTATTCACATAGACATATTAGATTAGACTCCTTCGAAAAATATTTGATCCTTTGTTCGGCTTTTCTTTCCGAACACCGGACAGAGTATCAGGGGCTACTGTCTATACTATGACATTCTTTTTATAGTTGCATTGTTTACCTCAAAACCTGTTAGAAGGCTAGTGCACGCTTTGGTCAGTCTGCTCTTCATGGACTGGATCCTCTCAATCACTGTATCCATAAGGGTACGGTGTTCATCAACAATGGAGGCACCTTACAGTGCTTCCAGCAAACTGTTCGGTGCCTCTGGATGGACACAGGTCACCGATGGAGCAGGCGCACCTCCCTCTTTCAAAAGAGGTGGCCCACCTGATTCCGGAGCCGCTTGGGTCTCCGGAACTATATCCGGCTGAGGGCCAATTTGGATATGGCCCCCACCATCAGCGTCCATGGGGGCTTGCTCCCCCATGTGTCTAGCAGCCGAGGCTTCACCCTCCGGAGCCTCCTTGACGGCCTCCGGATTCTCTCCCGGGCCGGGGATCCTTCAGGACGACGCCTCGGTGCCATCCAGGTCCCGGGGATAGGAGGCCGATGGAAGGGTCCCACTGTCCATCGCCGCCGGGTCTCGCGAATCCTCTAAAGATAAGGACCGCTCGAGGTTGGACCGAGCCGGACAGCAAATGAATAATTTAGCACATTAAAACAATGAAGTAAAGAGGCCGGATATATGAACATTCTGGACACTTATGATTTGGCCAGGGGCTTCTCCCTGGGCTCCCACTCCCAGCTGCTGTCAGTGGCCGCTGTGGAGCTGTCCGGAAGGGAAGCTTTCCCCTTCTTGGACACCTCGGCCTCCAGATGCGTGGAGGTCATCCCCTTCTCTCTCCCCCCTGCAGGGGGGAGCAGCTTTCTTCTTCCTCCTCCTCTTCCTCGTTGTCTTCAGCGGCGCAGGAGTGCGCCTCGGCATCTTCGGACATCACGTCCGAATTGCCCTTGCGGCGGAGACCACCCCTGGTCCCCTTGGCCTTCTTCTTGGACTTCTTCTCCGGCACCTGATAAGGCGCTGGAACCAGCATCTTCGTCAGAAGCGGGATTTCTGGGCCTTCGGGCAGCGGAGCCAAACAGTTAATCTGCTCCGCCATCTCTGTCCAGTCCTGAAAAAATTGATAGGGAGGCTTAGATGCCTTCCTCGGGTGTGGAAGTAAATGGCATACCTTGAAAACAAGAAAGAACTTACCGGATTAGCAGGGTGAGTTAAGTCATGCCCACGATCCTCGGTCGTGGGCGGTAGTGTCTCGTTGGCCTTGAAGAGCACCTTCCAGATATCTTCGTGCGTCTTGCCGAAGAGCTCCAGTAGCGTCTGGTGCTTGGCTAGATCGAACTCCCATAGATAGCAAGTCCAGCATTGGCACGGAAGGATCCGGCAAACGAGCATCACCTGGATCACGTTGACGAGCTTGATTCTCTTGTTTATCATGCTCTGAACACGCGTTTGGAGTGCTGTCAGCTCATCTGAAGAAGACCAGGTCATACCCTTCTCTTGCCATGAGGTGAGCCGCATCGGGACTTCGGACCGAAATGCGGGAACCGCCGCCCAGTTGGTGCCTCGTGGCTCGGTGATGTAGAACCACCCGGACTGCCACCCTTTGACAGTCTCCACAAAGGAGCCTTCAGGCCAGGTGACATTGGACATCTTGCCCAGCATGGCGCCTCTGCACTTTGCTTGTTGACCACTCACCACCTTCGGCTTCACATTGAAGGTCTTCAGCCATAGCCCAAAGTGAGGTGGGATGTGGAGGAAGGCCTCACACACGACAATAAATGCCGGGATGTTGAGGATAGAGTTGGGGGGCAGATCTTGGAAGTCTAACCCGTAGTAGAACATTATTTCGCGGACGAACGGGTGTAGAGGGAATCCTAGACCGCGGATGAAGTGTGAGAGGAACACCACCCTCTCCGGGGGCTCCGGGGTGGGGACGATCTGTCCCTTGGCCGAAAGTCGGTGAGCGATTTCCGTGGCCAAGTACCCGGCCTCCCAGAGCTTCGTGATATCCTTCTCCTTGACGGAGGAGGCCATCCACTTGCCTCCTGCTCCGTATCCAGACATGGTTGGAGTGCTTTTTGGGCGTAGAAGGTGAGAGCTTGGGCATTGGAGCTCGGGAATGGATGGGAAGAGGAAGGAGAAGGCGTGGATCAAAAAGGAAGAATCCTTATCCCTTTATAAATGCAGTGAATATTATACGCCTCCCCACTCGCCTTAAAACTCACCTATTCCCCAAGGGCCGTGCAGATGGCACGATTGGGTTACCCATGCCTGTATTGATGAGAATCCTGTGATAAGGGGACACGATCTCTGCTTTGACAAGACGTGTCAATAAAACCGCACCTCGAGATACGGAGCGACAGGCTAAAGAACGGTTCGAATAATAACCGGGCGGTGACGTGATGTCACGTTGTAAAAAGTTGTCAGCAGATTGGACACATGGAATATTATACTCTCTATGGTGGTGTGTGGAATTTGTTTTGCAGAGCAGAACACGATTCTTGTGTTCAAAATCTACTTTGAAGTATTCGGAGAAGGAACCCGCCTTGCAATGCCGAAGACAATCTGCGCGCAGGACTCATCGTCATTGAAGCCTGGTTCAGGGGCTACTGAGGGAGTCCCGGATTAAGGGGTCCTCGAACAGCCAGACTATACACAAGGTCAAGACTGTTGGGCTATGAAGGTACAAGATAGAAGACTTCTTCCCGTGTCCGGATGGGACTCTCCTTTGCGTGGAAGGCAAGCTTGGCGATACGGATATGTAGATTCCTTTCTCTATAACCGACTTTGTCTAACCCTAGCCCCCTCTGGTGTCTATATAAACCGGAGGGTTTAGTCCATAGAACGACAATCACAATCATAGGCTAGGCTTCTAGGGTTTAACCATTACGATCTCGTGGTAGATCAACTCTTGTAATATTCATATTCATCAAGATCAATCAAGCAGGAAGTAGGGTATTACCACCATAGCGAGGGCCTGAACCTGGGTAAACATTGTGTCCCCCGCCTCTTGTTACCATTAGCCTTAGACGCACAGTTCGGGACCCCCTACCAAAGATCCGCCGGTTTTGACACCGACAGGGGCCTTGAGGGAGCACAACCCACCAGGGCGCCCCCCTCCTAGCGCACCCAGGTGGGTTATCCCCACCTGGTTCCCCCGCAGACCCTATCTCCGATGCAATTAAATCACATTTTCAGAAAAAAAAATCAGGGAGAAAGAATTAACGTGTTTCACGAGACGGAGCCGCCGCCACCTCCTGTTCTTCATCGGGAGGTCAGATCATGAGTCCGTTTGGGGCTACAGAGGGGGGATCTTTGATCTTCGTCATCACCAATTCCATGATGCTCCCCCTCGCTGGTCGGTAAGGAGTTGGATGAGATTCATCATGTAATCAAGTTAGTTTTGTTAGGGCTTGATCCCTAGTATCCATTATGTTCAGAGATTGATGTTGCTATGACTTTGTATGCTTAATGCTCGTCACTTTGGGCCCATGTGCCAAGATTTCAGATCTGAACCGTTTTTGTTATTACCATTATATCTATGTTGTAGATCCGTTCTTGCAAGTTATAGTCACCTATTACGTGTTATGATCCATAAACCCTGGAGTGACAGTATTCGGGATACTTTCCAGTGATGACCACAGTTTGAGGAGTTCATGTATTCACTATGCGCTAATGCTTTGTTCCGGTTCTCTATTAAAAGGAGGCCTTAATATCTCTTAGTTTCCTATGGACCCCGCTGCCACGGGAGGTAGGACAAAAGATGTCAGGCAAGTTCTTTCCATAAGCACATATGACTATTTACGGAATACATGCCTACATTATATTTATGAACTGGAGCTAGTTTTGTATCGCCGTAGGTTATGATTGTTATATGATGAATATGATCCAATGAATTCACCGATCCAATTCCTACGAATTTTCCATACATTGTTCTTGCTAAGTTACTATTGTTGTTGTTACAGTTTCTGCAAAATCATTGCTATCACTATTACCGTTACTGCTACTATCATCACTACTATCATATTACTTTGCTACTGATCATATTGCTGCAGATAATTAATCTCTAGGTGTGGTTGAATTGACAACTCAGCTGCTAATACTCGCAAATATTGTTTGGCTCCCCTTGTGTCGAATCTATAAATTTGGGTTGAATACTCTACCCTCGAAATCTGTTGCGATCCCCTATACTTGTGCGTTATCACCCCACATGGCGGAGCTCTTCCTGGACACCTCGCACTTTGGTCCTCGCCTCCTAGAGCTCCTTCTCTGCCTTAGAAAACTCGAAAGACTGCTCCTTCTGCTTCTTCTCAAGGGCCTCAAAGTTCTGGAAGGCATCCTTGAGCTCCACCTGCACCTTGGCTACTCGCACCTCGTGCTTCTTACCAGCGAGCTTGGCCTTCTCGAGCTTGGCCATCGCCCGTTCAGCAGACGCTTTCTCTACGGTCGCCTCAGCCTCGGCCTTCTTCAGGGCCGCCTTCAAGCTCTCTACCTCAGTGGCGGTAGCTACAAACTCCGCATATTATATGATTAGCATGTAGTCCAGAAAGCAAGTATCTGGCAATACGCAATCATATATCTTCATAAGGGCTTACCTTGCGCCTCATCAGGCTGCTTGTTGACAAGGTCTTTGGTCAATAGTTGGGTTGCCCAGCTCCTGTGCTTACTACCTTACGTTCCGCTATATCGGCTAGGGTAGTAAAGGGAGAACTAATGTAGTTGTGTCCCGGTTCATCCGGATGAGCACCTTAGTAGAGAAAGCCGAAAACTGACTGTCATGATGCGGTGAGAGCCGGTCAGCTGTTCGAGAGGTTATAAATCTTTAGCGATTTTTTCCGCATTAGGCGATGAATCAGTTTTTATCTGATCAGGCGTGTATAGCACCCCAAGTTCGGACCTCCGAACACCAGGGCCGCGCCCAAATTTTTCTCGTCAAACTCCTATGGCTAAGTGAGAGTAATAAAGCCGCATAGTCCGATTGCCTGGTTCGTTGCGCTAAACACCTCCTTGAAGGACCAAAACCTTGGATAAAAAGTGTTTAGATTTATCCCGAACACCCCCGTACTACCTACATGGGGGCAGAAGCCCACGACTAGCCAACTCTCAGATTTAACAAAACGACCACACAGGAGGCAAAATTTTAAATAACAGACATTATATTACATAACGGATCTATTTCATGGTACATGACAGGATAACATGAGTGTATTCATGGGAATATGATATCCTTAGCACATTGCTCCGCCACATGGCGGGATCCCTCCAGGACACTGTCAAAATACAGTTGGGGTGTGCGGTGCTCCTTGCCCGCAGGCGGTCCCTCGATCATCAGCTTTGTGGCGTCCATCTTCGCCCAGTGCATCTTGGCACGGGTGTCGGATGTTGGGTTCCGGCAGACCCTTAAGGTTCGAACTCTGGGGCGCACGCGAAGATCTTCCCCCTACCACTCCACATCCGATCGCCTCACGAGAATCTAAACTAAACGATGAACAACATGAGGGACACAAGATTTATACTGGTTCGGGCCACCATTGTGGTGTAATACCCTACTCCAGTGTGTGGTTTAGTGGATTGCCTCAAGGGCTGATGATGAATAGTACAAAGGACGAACAGCCTCGCGAGAGGTGTTCTTGGGCTGGTGCGATGAACTGCTTGGGTGAGTTCGATCGCCTCTCGATCTAATGAGCACTCTGTCCGGTGCCCTCTACTGTGGTGGCTATCCCTATTTATAGAGGCCCTGGTCCTCTTCCCAAATATTGAGAGGGAAGGGCACCAACAATGGCCATTTTGAAGGGGAACATCTATTACAAGTTATCCTGACTAGAGTTGGTCTTCGGCTGCCAAAGGCACTAGCGATGACGCCGTCTTGGGCTCCACAGTGACCTCCATCCTGCCGCTCTGCTGGTCTTAGTCTCGTTGCACTGGAATGGTAAACTTTGCCTGATGCCTCGGTACCCCATGCCTGTGCTTGCCCCCGTTGCACCAAAGAGGAAACAAGGACACTGCGCGGGCCGGCGCCCGCCTGGTCTCAATCGTCATGGCATGCATCACAAGCACCTGACGAGGTACCCTACCTTGATCTCTCCGCCTCCTCATGAGCCTGCTTGGCGAGGCCGTTCCTGAGGGAGTCGTGTGTCGTCCGCCCCGTGAGGCTTGGCCCCTCGCGAGGGTCTTGAGTCTTGCGCTGATGAAGATGGGTCGTGCTGGGCCACCACTCGAGCCACGCCGCAGGCCGCAGGCAGGCAAGTCTGGGGACCCCCATTCCCAGAACACCAACAGTAGCCCCCGGGCCCAAGGCGCGCTCGGACTTAGCTTAGCGGAGAAGCGAAGGGGCAAGTGCAGAGCGCCGAGGGCCCCATCAGCCTGCGGCCTTGGGCGCCACGTGGCGGTTGATTGGACGTGGGCGCCTCCGCTTCCCCATGCTCCCTCATTATGTGCCTGGCTAGGCGGCCACGAGGCTTGTACACACTTATTCTCCCTTTGCTGCCTGCGCGCTTCTTGTTCCCTTTTCCTCCTTGAGCCTCTACTTCCGCCTCCAATCCATCCTGAGTTCTTCCCCCATTCCATTGCCATGGCACCAACAAAAAATGATAAGGGGAAGAAACATGCGCCTTCGTCCAGCGCGCCTCCGATGGCTGCTCCCGCTGTCGACAAGTCACTCATACTCAATCTAGAAGCCCTAGAGAAGGTCGCTCCGCGCTCGCCTCCAGCTTCAATGAGTGCGGGAAGATGACAGTCTGGCCCGCGTCCCATGCCTCCTTCGACGGGATCATCACGGAGGTCCGATTCTTTGCCGACGCCTTGTGGGCGGGCCTGGTTCCCCCTTTTCTGCTTTCTTCAATGCGGTGCTTTCTCATTACCAGATCCACATGACGCATCTTGGCCCCCAATCCATTACTCTGCTTGCTGTCTTCGCCTTCGTCTGCGAGGCCATGGTGGGGATTCCTCCTTCTGTTGCCCTTCTGCGCCACTTCTTCTCTCTACGCTTGTCTGACCCCTCCCAATGTTCGGGATGGGTGAGCTTCCAGGCCGTGCGGGAGACGGCCGCTACGGGGATTGATTTTGGCCTCCCACCTTCTGCGAGCAGGTTCCGGGAGGAATGGATGTATGTGGACGTTGGGGTGCCCAGCCCCCTGCTCGCGCACCCGTCATTACCTGCTATTCCCAATCCTGGTTGGGGTCACGAGGAGCTTACGAGCCGCCAGCTTGCTTTTGCCTGGCATCGCTTCAACAGGCTGAGGAAGCTCGGGGTGACGGTGCCCTAGGTTGTGAAGGAGTTCCTCCAGCGCTGCATCGCTCCACTCCAGCACTATTCCCGCCCAATGTGGGCTTTCTCCGGTCGTCAGGACCGTATGAGGCTCCAGGAAGGAGATCTCGCGCCTGAGACGCTGAAGACGGTGCTACAGGTTCTGACTAGTGACCCCTCTCCTGGCATCGTCTGTCATGGAGGCGCCCTGTTGTATCTTTGCACAAACAGGGTCAAGTTCGTGAGGAAAATGCCCCGTTTCGACGAATGGGGGTTGTGCCCGGCTAGCCTCGTGGGGCCCCACGAGAACCCGGTTGCTGTAGTCCTTCCCCTAGTCGCCCGCGCCGACCTTGCCTCAGGAGTCATTGTAGGGAGGCAAGCGTTTGCAGGAGCTCGGGGCCTGATGTCGAGGTGCTGATGTCGCATGGGGCTCCCGAGGCGTCATCCTCCTGAGCTTACGGAGCCCCCCTCGAGGTGGTGGCTGATGAGGGGGCGCGACTTCTGGCACCCAAGGCCAAAGCCCCCGAGGCCTCGGCAGGCCACCAAGGGGTGGCACCTGATCGCTCCTCTTAGGCCGGTGCCCTTGGTGTAGGCCACCCTGATGCTCCGGCTCGCATGCCGCGCGCCAGCCCTCACGTCGCGAGCTTGGGCCGGTTTTCATAGATTTTGAGGCCCTTCACAAGAGGAAGGAGGTTTCTAGTGGTGATGATCGCCCGTGCCGCCCATTGAAGCATGGGAAGTACTTTGCCCTGGACGAGTAAGTCCCTCCTTCTTATAGCTCCTTGTTTGCCCTTCCCTTTGCTGATCATGGCCTTTCAGGATCCCCCTTTCCGAACCCGCGGAGCCAGCCGAGGAGCCGCTTCCTCAGGCTTCTCCTCCACCACCGGTCTTGATCGCCCCAAGTTTGTGTGCCACCCTCGGCGCGAGCTCGGTTGGAGAGGTAGGCCGGCCTGCGGTGCGCCTTGAACCAGTGGGCGCGTTGCTCCTCCTTCGCGAGCTCTCCATGGACTCAACCAGCTTGCCCCAGGCTCCTCCGCTGATCATAGGCGGCGAGTGGTGTAAGTCGATCTTTGGTTCCTCATCGGGAGGTGGATCGGCGCCCGGCTGGGTCCCTTGCGGGGCCCGCCCGGTGATCGTGGGGGCGCCAGCCCCCAGCCCCCTGCCGAGAAGGGGCGAGCTACTCCAGGGTCCTCCGCCAGCGTCGATGGGGGAGTATGAAGTTGACGACGTGGTCAAGCGTACGTGGGAGCGCAGCGCTGTCCGACGAGAGTTCCTCTAGAAGGCGACAGATGCAGTGACCCATCTTGGTGCAGAGCTTGCAGGCGAGGACGCACGTCTTGAAGCTGAAGGCCTGCGGGTGGTCGAGGAGCGGCGCAAGCTGAAGGCGGCTCTCGGTCTCACGCGCCATCAGCGTGATCTCAACAATGCCAAGGCCGAGGCATCTCTGGTGGCTTCTCGGGAGGCCTTCGCCCGGGCCATTGAGGAGGCTCAGGAAGCAGATAGGCGACGCGAAGCCGCGGAGGAGCGTGCGTGGGAGCTCCAAGACTGGTGCAACTCCCTGGAGCAGCAGGTGGAGTTGCGCCGGGCCGCCGTTGCATCGCTGAAAGGGGCGCCCCCTGAAGAGGAGGAGCTCCGGAGGCACGAGGAAGCGCTGACATTGGAGGCTGCCGAACGCAACCTCGATCTGGAGCGGTTGGAGACGAGGGAGCGCCAGGTCACCCGGGCTGAGGACAACGTCGGTGCGCGGGAGGCCCGGATCCAGGATGAGATCGACCGTCGCATGGTGGAGGCTCGCGCCGGCCTTGAGCGCGAGTATGAAGAGAGGCTGGAGCTGATCAAGGCCGAGGCTGCGGGCAGAACTACTTCCCTCAGGTCCAGGCTGACCGAAGCCACATGGCCAGCCGAGGCCTCTGCAGCTGCCCTAAGCACGGCGCAGGCTGAGCTGGCCTCTTCCCGCGCTGAGTTGCTTCTTCTTCAACGACGGGTCGATGATGCCGAGGCCGTTGCGCAGCGGAATGCGGACTAGATCCGTCAGCGGTAGACGCTGGAACACATGCATGGACCCATGCTCCAGACTCTCAGGGAAAGGGCCAATGCAGCCTTGGGCAATATCTGCGAGGCAGGCGCTTAGGAGCCGCATGTGACCAACTACGCTGGCAATCTTCAGTTCTTCACTGACGTGGTGACGCATCTGGAGAGCTGCTCTGAGAGGTCTCGCCAGCTGGTGGAGGAACGCAGCCGCGGCTTACCCGCGCGGGCATTCTCCCGCGTCTTTAGCTACGTCCAAAACATTGACCCGCTGTTCGACTTCGATGCCGCCATCGCCCCGGTGCCTGAGGCCATCTGAGGCGACCTAGCACGGTGGGTGGAGGACAATGTAGATGCACTCTTCCGGGCCTTCATTTCTGATGATGATGGAGTGGTCGTTGCTGCTGACGAAGGCGACGTGGTGAACGGTGGCGAAGACGGTGCCAACAACGATGATGGGGAGGCCAGCGGCAACGACAGCGGTGCCAGCGACGCCTCTGGGGGCGCCCTGGGGGATGCAGTGAGCGACATGTCTGACTGACCCCATGCTTCCTCCTGTTGTTTTGTCCTACGCAGGAAGAGACTCGGGCTTGGCCCTAAAGGTTGTGAGAGCATTTTGGGAGGGGAAGCCCCTCATGTAAAAAGATTGTTGCCTAGGTGTTGTCGAGATCGGCGCTGGATGGGCGCCTGCACGCTGTCATGATTTTCGCGATGAGTAGGTTGTCGTGGTTTTACCTTTGTCTTGGCGGGCCTTGAGTAAGCTCGCAGCGTCATCCAAGGGCCTCATGAGGGTCCCGTTTGACCAAGCGGCAACAGCCTGGCGAGAGCGAACGCCGGCCGCGGGACGGCGGGCGCACATGATGTGCCCTGCCCTACTCGCGAGGGGCTCGTAAGAGGGAGGCAGTTAGTGTGAATTCCAACTCGAACAGAAATCGGAGCACGAGAAAGCACACGAATAAGACACGACACCCCTCCCGCATACACAAACACAAATTTGACTTCAACTTAGATCCGAAACGAGAAAGCTTGTTCGCACGAAAAGAAGCAAAAGCTAAAGGCCGCATCCGGCCCCTAGTCTAGTCTTCGACGTCTTCTCACCAGTGCGGAGCTAAGTGCTGCCACTGGGCGTGAGAGGGAGCCCCCGAGGCCCGAGGGCGGCTCTCCGAAGACTCTGGGGCGTGTACAGCCCCAACTCATTATTACGTGAGAGTGTCACGGGCGGCGAGCTTCACAGGCACTGGGCCTTCTTCACAGGTACCGGCCTTGCTTCATATTGCCAGATGAGGGCCCCGCCTTGCGCCACCCTTGACCATCATCGACAGCGACCGGAAACCAGGACGATGCCAATGGGGAAAAGGGGACGCCAACGGTTCCCCCGACGACCACGGTTCCTCTGCCGGGGGCAGGCCCTGGGGCACCTCCCCGGCAGAGGGCCTACCTCCAAAGAACGCCTTGCTCCGCATGCCGTGGGGAGGAGCCTGGCTCCTGGCCCCTCTCCTGCTGCCCCCAGTGCCCTCCTCCAGAGGGGAGGGAGGCTGCTACACTGGGGCAACCATCCACTGTAGCGACCTGAACCTCCTCCAGCCCATGGTTAGCATAAGCTTGCTCCTGAGGAATTAGCGGTACCCGATAGTTGCTACCGCCGGCACGGTTGTCAAGGCTTCCGTGAGGCTCCTGAAAGAGCTCGGCTTCTGGCGTCTCTTCCTCCCAGCCTGGCCTGAGGAACGAGCCGTGGTCTTCTTCCAGTGCATACTCTCGATCCACCATGTGGGGCACATAGGCCTCCGGGGTCACCACCCCAAAGGCCTCGCCGTAGTGCTCCATGCGCCACATAGTTCGTCTTGAAGCTCCATCTTGGGGGTGGTAGGGCGGTGGCCCCCTAGGGCCGTAGGCGGTGATGCACACGCCCTTGCTTACCAGGGGCGGTGTTGGCGCGGCTTGGCGCCCGGCGCTGATGGCCAGGCTGGTGTTGATGAAGCCTTGAGGTGCGCTCGGGGGCGTGTGGGCACGGATTGGTCCGCAGCGTGATCCGCCCGAGGCCTGCGGTGGAAGCTGGACGCAGAACGGGGGAGCCCCTAAAGCAGCGACATCCAGGAGCTCGGTGACGCGCTCCAGCAGCACGTCGTGGCCGCTTTCTTGCAGTCTGCACCACAACAGTTCTCGAGCCACCATGAGCGCGGCCTTCATGTTTGCCTGCTCCCGTCGGGTGTGCGGTGTTGTGGACGCAGTGTATCTTGAGGCCCTCGCTGCCAATCGTACCTGCTGCGGAGTGAGGGCAGGCGACGCTTGACCGCGTCGCCCGTCCCTCGCAGCGCTCTGTGGGGCGCGGGCTGCCTGAGGTGCGGGGTTTAGGTCAACTTGGGCAGGCGGCACGGCATGGGAAGGCCATGCCACCCAACGGTCAGAGTTGGCCGTCAAGTCGCCGGACATGGAGGCGGTGAAGCGGCGAAACGCAGGACGGCAGAGGGGAGATTTCGGCGCACCCCTACCTGGCACGCCAAATGTCGGATATTGGGTTCCGGCACACCCTTAAGGTTCGAACTCTAGGATGCACGCGAAAATCTTCCCCCTACCACTCCACGTCCGATCGCCTCACGAGAATCTAAACTAAACGATGAACAACACGAAGGACACAAGATTTATACTGGTCCGGGCCACCGTTGTGGTGTAATACCCTACTCCAGTGTGTGGTGTGGTGGATTGCCTCAGGGGCTGATGATGAACAGTACAAAGGACGAACAGCCTCGCGAGAGGTATTCTTGAGCTGGTGCGATGAACTGCTTGGGTGAGTTTGATCGCCTCTGGATCTAATGAGCACTCTGTCCGATGCCCTCTACTGTGGTGGCTATCCCTATATATAGAGGCCCTGGTCCTCTTCCCAAATATTGAGCGGGAAGGGCACCAACAATGGCCATTTTGAAGGGGATAATCTAGTACAAGTTATCCTGACTAAAGTTGGTCTTCGGCTGCCAAAGGCACTGGCGATGACGCTGTCTTGGGTTCCACATTGACCTCCATCCTGCCGCTCTACTAGTCTTGGTCTCGTTGCACTGAAATGGTAACCTTTGCCTGATGCCTCGGTACCCCACGCCTATGCTTGCCCCCTTTGCACCAAAGAGGAAACAAGGACACTGCATGGGCCGGCGCCCGCCTGGCGCCCGCCTGGTCTCGATCGTCGCGGCTTGCGTCACGAGCACCTCGCGAGGTACCCTGCTTTGATCTCTCCGCCTCCTCGCGAGCCTGCTTGGCGACGCCGTTCTTGAGGGAGTCGTGTGTCATCCGCCCCACGAGGCTTGGCCCCTCGCGAGGGTCTTGAGTCTTGTGCTGATGAACATGGGTCGTGCTGCGCCACCACTCGAGCCACGCCGCAGGCCGCAGGCAGGCAAGTCTGGGGACCCCCGTTCCCAGAACACCGACAGCGGGCAAAGGCCATTCGCGTGCCTTGGATATAGACCGACCACTTGATGGCATCAAGCCGAGGGCAGGCACTAACAAGCCACTTAACAAGTCCGAAGTAGCTGTTGGGAATGGCTTTGGCAGGCCATAGAAGGAATATTAAATCCTTCATGGCTACTTCGGCCACCCTATGCAGCTCGACCAGCTGTTTCAGCTGATCGCTAAAGGGCACTAGATGTCCTAGCGCAAGGTATTGCGACCAGAACAGCTTCTCCGTAGAGCTCCTCTCTTCGGCTCGATAGAATTCCACAGCATCTGACACGCTGCACGGCAGATCCGCAAACGCCCTTGGAGAACTCCAAATCCGGGTCAGCAAGAGGAACCTTTCCTTCACATATCTGCTCTACATAATAAAAGCCTTACCCGCCGCGATCTTCTTGGCCGCCTAGATTTCCTGGAGGGCGCCCTGGGCTTCAGCTCGGGCATCGTGTGCGTGATACGTCCATTTTGCATCATGCTTTTATATCAATATTTATTGCATTATGGGCTGATATTACACATTGTATCTCAATACTTATGGCTATTCTCTCTTATTTTACAAGGTTTATCATGAAGAGGGGGAATGCTGGCAGATGGAATTCTGGCTGGAAAAGGAGCAAACATTGGAAACCTATTCTGCACTGCTTCAAAAATCCTGAAACTCCACGAAACTTATTTTTGGAATTAATAAGAATTATTCAGCGGAAGAAACACTTCAGGGGGACCACACCCTGCCCAGGAGGGTGGGGGGCGTGCCCACCCCTAGTGGGCGCGCACCCTGTCTCCTGGGCCCCCTGGTGGCCCTTCGGTGTCCATCTTCTGCTATATGAAGGCTTTTACCCTGGAAAAAATCATGGGCAAGCTTACGGGACGAAACTCCGCCGCCACAAGGCGGAACCTTGGCGGAACCAATCTAGGGCTCCGGGGGAGCTGTTCTGCCGGGGACACTTCCCTCCGAGAGGGGGAAATCTTCACCAGCGTCATCACCAACGATCCGCTCATCGGGAGGGGGTCAATCTCCATCAACATCTTCACCAGCACCATCTCTTGTCAAAACCCTAGTTCATCTCTTGTATCCAATCTTGTATCCAAACCACAAATTGGTATGTGTGGGTTGCTAGTAGTGTTGATTACTCCTTGTAGTTGATGCTGATTTGTTTACTTGGTGGAAGATCATATGTTCAGATCCTTAATGCATATTATTACTCCTCTGATTATGAACATGAATATGCTTTGTGAGTAGTTACGTTTGTTCCTGAGGACATGGGTGAAGTCTTGCTATTAGTAGTCATGTGAATTTGGTATTCGTTCGATATTTTGATGAGATGTATGTTGTCTTTTCCTCTAGTGGTGTTATGTGAACATCGACTACATGACACTTCACCATTATTTGGGCCTAGAGGAAGGCATTGGGAAGTAATAAGTAGATGATGGGTTGCTAGAGTGACAGAAGCTTAAACCCTAGTTTATGCGTTGCTTCCTAAGGGGCTGATTTGGATCCATATGTTTAATGTTGTGGTTAGGTTTACCTTAATACTTATTTTGTAGTTGTGGATGCTTGCAATAGGGGTTAATCATAAGTGGGATGCTTGTCCAAGTAATGGCAGTACTCAACCACCGGTCCACCCACATATCAAATTATCAAAGTACCGAACGCGAATCATATGAGCGTGATGAAAACTAGCTTGACGATAATTCTCATGTGTCCTCGGGAGCTCCTTTATCATTATAAGAAATTGTCCAGGCTTATCCTTTGCTACAAAAATGATTGGGCCACCTTGCTGAACTTTATTTACTTTCATTACTTGTTACTCGTTACAATTTATCTTATCACAAAACTATCTATTACCTACAATTTCAATGCTTGCAGAGAAAACCTTACTGAAAACCGCTTATCGTTTCCTTCTGCTCGTCGTTGGGTTCGACACTCTTACTTATCGAAAGGACTATGATAGATCCCCTACACTTGTGGGTCATCAAGAATCTTTTCTGGCACCGTTGCCGGGGAGTGTAGCACTTTTGGTGAGCGGAACTTGGTAAGGAAACATTGATATAGTGTGCTGAATTTTTTTATTACTTGTCACTATGGAAACTAATCCTTTGAGGGGCTTGTTCGGGGTATCTTCACCCCGACCAGAAGAGCAAAGAGTTGCTCCTCAACCTACTAAACTTTTTGAAAATATTTACTTTGAGATTCCTTTGGGTATGATAGAGAAACTGCTAGCTTCCATTTGCAGGAGACGGAACATTGCATCCCGACTTACACCTTATCTTTGTGGAAGAAGTTTGTGGATTATATAAGCTTGCAGGTATTCCCGATGATGTTGTCAAATGGAAGGTCTTCCCTTTATCTTTGAAGGGAGATGCATTGATATGGTATAGGCTATGTGATGATACGAGATCTTGGAATTATAAACGATTGAAGTTGGAATTTCACCAGAAGTTCTATCCTATGCATCTTGTTCATCGTGATTGTAATTACATATATAATTTCCGCCCTCACGAAGGAGAAAGCATCGCTGAAGCTTGGGGGAGGCTTAAGTCAATGTTATATTCATGCCCCAATCACGAGCTCTCCAGAGAAATGATTATGCAAAAAATTTATGCTCGGCTTTCTCTCAATGATCGCAACCTGCTCGATACTTCCTGTGTTGGTTCTTATATGCTGAATAATATTGAATCCAAATGGGACTTATTGGAAAGAATTAAACGCAACTCTGAAGATTGGGGTTCCGACGATGGTAAGGAGTCAGGTATGACACCTAAGTTTGATTGTGTTAAATCTTTTATGGATACCGATGCTTTTCATGGATTTAGCGCTAAGTATGGACTTGACTCTGAGATAGTAGCTTCTTTCTATGAATCTTTTGCTACTCACGTTGATCTCCCTAAAGAGAAGTGGTTTAAATATAATCCTCCCGTTGAAGTAAAAGTAGTTGCACCTATTATAGTTGAAGAAAAGACTGTCACCTATAGTGATCCTATTGTTCCTACTACTTATGTTGAGAAACCTCCTTTTCCAGTTAGGATAAAGGATCATGCTAAAACTTCGACTGTTGTTTGTAAGAGTAATACTAGGACTTATACACCTCCTAAGCAAATCAAAGTTGAACCTAGTATTGCTATGGTTAAAGATCTCTTGGATGATGATTCAGATGGGCATGTTATTTATTTCTGTGGTGAGACTGCTAATATTGCTAGATGAGATACTAAGATACATAGACCTGTGGTAGGCATGCCTGTTATTTCTGTTAAAATAGGAGATCATTGTTATCATGGCTTATGTGATGTGGGTGCTAGTGCTAGTGCAATACCTTATGACTTATATAAATAAATTATGCACGACATTGCACCTGTTGAATTGGAAGACATTGATGTTACTATTAAGCTTGCTAATAGGGACACCATTAAACCAGTTGGGATAGTTAGAGATGTTGAAGTCTTGTGTGGGAAGGTTAAATATCCTGCTGATTTTCTTGTTCTTGGTTCCCCACAAGATGATTTTTGTCCCATTATTCTTGGTAGACCCTTCTTGAATAAAGCTAATGCTAGGATTGGTTGTGAAAAGGAAATTGTTACAATTGGCTTAGAGGGTATGTATCAAGAGTTTAATTTTGCTAAGTTTCATAGACAACCTCATGATAGAGAATCACCTAGTAAGGATGAGATTATTGGTCTTGCTTCTATTGCCGTGCCTCCTACTGATTCGTTAGAACAATATTTGCTTGACCAAGAAAATGATATGTTTATAAAGGAAAGAAGGGAAATAGATGAAGTGTTCCTTAAACAGGAACCTATGCTGAAACACAACCTTCCCGTTGAAATTCTTGGGGATTCTCCTCCACCCAAGGGTGATCCCGTGTTTGAACTCAAACCATTACCTGATAATCTTACGTATGCTTATCTTGATGAAAAGAAAATATATCATGTTATTATTAGTGCTAACCTTTCAGAGCAAGAAGAAGAAAGATTATTGAAAACTCTAAAGAAGCACCGTGCTGCTATTGGATATACTCTGAATGATCTTAAGGGCATTAGTCCCACGTTATGCCAACACAAAATTAATTTGGAGGCCGATGCCAAACCCGTTAGAGATCCTCAACGACGATTGAATCCAAAAATGAAAGAAGTGGTAAGAAAGGAGATAGTAAAGCTCCTTGAGGCAGGTATAATTTATCCCGTTGCTGATAGTGATTGGGTAAGCCCTGTCCATTGTGTTCCTAAAAAGGGAGGTATTACTGTCGTTCCTAATGATAAAGATGAATTGATCCCGCAAAGAATTATTACAGGTTATAGGATGGTAATTGATCTCCGTAAATTAAATAAAGCTACTAAGAAAGATCATTACCCTTTACCTTTTATTGATCAAATGCTAGAAAGACTATCCAAACATACACATTTCTGCTTTCTAGATGGTTATTCTGGTTTCTCTCAAATACCTGTGTCAGCGGGGGATCAATCTAAAACTACTTTTACATGCCCTTTTGGTACTTTTGCTTATAGACGTATGCCTTTTGGTTTATGTAATGCACCTGCTACCTTTCAAAGATGTATGATGGCTATATTCTCTGAATTTTGTGAGGTATTCATGGATGACTTCTCCATTTATGGATCCTCTTTTGATGATTGCTTGAGCAACCTTGATCAAGTTTTGCAGAGATGCGAAGACACTAGTCTCGTCTTGAATTGGGAAAAGTGCCACTTTATGGTTAATGAAGGCATTGTTTTGGGGCACAAGATCTCCGAGAGAGGTATTGAAGTTGATAAAGCTAAAGTTGATGCTATTGAAAAGATGCCATGTCCCAAGAACATAAAAGGTATAAGAAGTTTCCTTCGTCATGCCGATTTTTATAGGAGGTTCATTAAGGACTTTTCTAAAATCTCTAGGCCTCTGACTAGTTTATTGCAAAAAGATATTCCCTTTGTCTTTGATGATGATTGTGTAGAAGCATTTGAACTACTTAAGAAAGCTTTGATCACCGCACCTATTGTTCAGCCACCTGATTGGAATTTACCTTTTGAAATTATGTGTGATGCTAGTGATTATGATGTAGGTGCTGTTCTAGGGCAAAGAGTTGATAAGAAATTGAATGTTATCCAGTATGCTAGTAAAACTCTTGATACTGCCTAGAGAAATTATGCTACCACTGAAAAAAAGTTCTTAGCAGTTGTGTTTGCATGTGATAAGTTTAGACCGTATATTGTTGATTCCAAAGTTACTATTCACACTGATCATGCTGCTATTAAATATCTTATGGAAAATAAGGATGCTAAGCCTAGACTCATTAGATGGGTTCTCTTGCTCCAAGAATTTGATTTGCATATTATTGATAGAAAGGGAGCTGAGAACCCCATTGCAGACAACCTGTCTAGGTTAGAAAATGTTCTTGATGACCCACTGCCTATTGATGATAGCTTTCCTGATGAACAATTAGCGGTCGTTAATGCTTCTCGTACTACTCCTTGGTATGCTGATTATGCTAATTACATTGTTGCTAAATTTATACCACCTAGTTTCACATACCAGCAAAAGAAAAAGTTCTTCTATGATTTAAGAAATTACTTCTGGGATGACCCACACCTTTATAAAGAAGGAGTAGATGGTGTTATTGGACGTTATGTATCTGAGCATGAACAGGAACAGAAACTACGCAAGTGTCACTCTGAATCATATGGAGGACACCACGCTGGAGATAGAACTGCACACAAGGTATTGCAATCCGGTTTTTATAGGCCTACTCTCTTCAAAGATGCCCGTAAGTTTGTCTTATCTTGTGATGAATGTCAAAGAATTGGTAATATTAGTAGACGTCAAGAAATGCCTATGAATTATTCTCTTGTTATTGAACTATTTGATGTTTGGGGCTTTGATTATATGGGACCTTTTCCTGCCTCTAATGGTTATACACATATTTTAGTTGCCGTTGATTACGTTACTAAGTGGGCAGAATCTATTCCAACTAGTAGTGCTGATCATAACACTTCTATTAAAATGCTTAAAGAAGTTATTTTTCCGAGGTTTGGAGTCCCTAGATATCTTATGACTGATGGTGGTTCACATTTTATTCATGGTGCTTTCTGTAAGATGCTTGCTAAGTATGATGTTAATCATAGAATCGCATCTCCTTACCATCCGTAGTCTAGTGGTCAAGTAGAGTTGAGCAATAGAGAGCTCAAATTAATTTTGAAAAAGACTGTCAATAGATCTAGAAAGAATTGGTCCAAAAAACTTGATGATGCATTATGGTCTTATAGAACTGCGTACAAAAATCCCATGGGTATATCTCCATATAAGATGGTTTATGGAAAAGCATGTCATTTACCTCTAGAACTTGAACATAAAGCATATTGGGCTATTAAAGAGCTCAACTATGACTTCAAACTTGCCGGTGAGAAGAGGTTGTTTGACATTAGCTCACTTGATGAATGGAGAACCCAAGCCTATGAGAATGCCAAGCTATTCAAAGAAAAAGTCAAACGCTGGCATGATAAAAGGATACAAAAGCGTGAGTTTAATGTAGGTGATTATGTGTTATTATTCAACTCTCATTTAAGATTTTTTGCAGGAAAGCTTCTCTCTAAATGGAAAGATCCTTATGTTATTGAGGAGGTCTATCGTTCTGTTGCCATAAAAATCAACAACTTCGAAGGCACAAGTCTGAGGGTGGTGAACGGTCAAAGAGTTAAACATTATATCTCAGGTAATCCTATCAATGTTGAAACTAATATTATTGAAACCTTAACCCCAGAGGAATACATAAGGGACACTTTCCAGAACGTTCCAGACTCCGAAAAGGAATAGGTATGTGGTACGGTAAGTAAACCGACTCCAAAACAATTCTAATGGCAATTTTTATCAGTTTTGGAATATTTAAGAATTTTAGGAAGAAAGAAGTAGTCTGTGGAGGACACGAGGCCTCCACGAAGGTGGAGGGCACGCCCACCCTTACTGGGCGCGCCCCCAGTCTCGTGGACACCTCGTGTGCCTCCCGGACTCTGTTTTCTTGCACGTTACGTATTTTGGTCGGTAAAAATTCATTATATTATCTCCCAAAGGTTTTGACCACTGTATCACGCAAATATCCTATGTTTTCGTTTCGACCTGTTCCTGTTGCAGATCTAGAGCGCCATGACGTCACCCTCCTCCAACAATGAAGACAAGGATGCTTGGATATTGAAGATAGAGCTAAAAAGAGAAGAACCGGAAGAGATCAACAAGGATGAAGGGATCAAGCAGGCCATGGAGGTTCAAGCTCCGGTGGTGAAAGAAGAAGACATCCCTCATCCTTTACCTAACCTCTTTACTCCAACAGAGATTGAAGCTTTCAAGATGATTGAGTTAGCTCGCATACAGAATAAGTATCTCACGCAGGAGAATATTTTGTTCAAGGATCATATTGCCGGACTCAAGGGCATTATCCGCAAGTTGGAGGAGCTTTTACGCTCGATGTGCGATTATCCACCATCATCATCACCACCTCCATCACCTCCGAGGACCTAATTACATGGGTATGGGCACTCCCCTTGGCAACTGCTAAGCTTGGGGGAGGTGCCCCGGTATCGTATCACCATCACACCCCTATCTTTACCATTTTATTTAGTTCGATCCTTTTAGTAGTATCTTGATCTGGTAGATTGAAGTTTTGATATCAAGTAGTTTTGAGTTTTGCTTTGTGATCTCTTTATGTAATCGAGTCCGCGAGCTATCTATAATAAAGATTAGTGTTGAGTCAAGGGCTTTGCTATGTTGCTATGATCTTGAGAAAGTATAGAATAAAAGAGTTCATATTGATCTTATGGTTAGTGATGACTTCACACATAGAAAGTATGAGGCATAAAAGTTGTTGAGAGTTGATAAATGTAGTTTTAGTCATATTTGAAATTAATAGGAAGTAAGAAGGAAAGAGAGGTTCACATACAAATATATTATCTTGGACATCTTTTATGATTGTGAAGCACTCATTAAGTATGACATGCTAAAAGAGTTGACGTTGGACAAGGAAGACAACATAATGGTTTATGTTTTCTCACATCTCAGTTAAAGTATATTGTCATTGACCTTCCAAACATGTTGAGCTTTCCTTTCCCCCTCATGCTAGCCAAATTCCTTGCACCAAGTAGAGATACTACTTGTGCTTCCAATTATCCTTGAACCCAGTTTTGCCATGAGAGTCCACCATACCTACCTATGGATTGAGTAAGATCCTTCAAGTAAGTTGTCATGTTGCAAGCAATAAAAATTGCTATCTAAATATGTATGATTTATTAGTGTAGAGAAAATAAGCTTTACACGATCTTGTTGTGGAAGCAATAAAAGCGACGGACTGCATAATAAAGGTCCACATACAAGGGGCAATATAAAGTGACGTTCTTTTGCATTAAGATTTTATGCATCCAACCCTAAACGCACATGACAACATCTGCTTCCCTCTACGAAGGGCCTATCTTTTACTTTAGGTTTTTACTTTATGCTTGAGTCAAGGTGATCTTCACCTTTCCCTTTCTCATTTTATCCTTTGGCAAGCTCCTCGTGTTTGAAAGATCATGATATATATATCCAATTGGATGTAAGTTAGCATGGGTTATTGTTGTTGACATCACCTAAAGATGAATACGTTGGGAGTCAACACAATAAGCCCCTATCTTTCTTAGTGTCCGGCCGAAACTCCATAACCACAAGTATTGCGTGAGTGTTAGCAATTGTAGAAGACTACATGATAGTTGAGTATGTGGACTTGCTAAAAAGCTCTATTGTTGACTCTTTCTGATGTTATGATAAATTGCAATTGCTTCAATGACTAAGATTATAGTTTGTTAGCTCCCAATAAAGTTTCTGAACCATGCTTGACATTGTGAATTGATTGTTACTTGAGCATAAGAAATCATATGATAAAATCTATGTATGTTGTTGTTATAAGAATGATCATGATGCCCTCATGTCCATATTTTATTTTTATCGACACCTCTATCTCTAAACATGTGGACATATTTTTCGATTTCAGCTTCCGCTTGAGGACAAGCGAGGTCTAAGCTTGGGGGAGTTGATACGTCCATTTTGCATCATGCTTTTATATCAATATTTATTGCATTATGGGATGATATTACACATTATATCTCAATACTTATGGCTATTCTCTCTTATTTTACAAGGTTTATCATGAAGAGGGGGAATGCCGACAGCTGGAATTCTGGCTGGAAAAGGAGCAAGCATTGGAAACCTATTCTGCACTGCTCCAAAAATCAACTCCACAAAACTTATTTTTGGAATTAGTAAGAATTATTGAGCGAAAGAAACATCTCAAGGGTCCCACACCCTGGCCAGGAGGGTGGGGGGCGTGCCCACCCCTACTGGGCGCGCCCCCCTGTCTCCTGGGCCCCCTGGTGGCCCTCCGGTGTCCATCTTCTGCTATATGAAGGCTTTTACCCTGGAAAAAATCATGGGCAAGCTTACGGGACAAAACTCCGCCGCCATGAGGCGGAACCTTGGCGGAACCAATCTAGGGCTCCGGCGGAGCTGTTCTGCCGGGGACACTTCCCTCCGGGAGGGGGAAATCATCACCATCGTCATCACCAACGATCCTCTCATCAGGAAGGGGTCAATCTCCATCAACATCTTCACCAGCACCATCTCCTCTCAAAACCCTAGTTCATCTCTTGTATCCAATCTTGTATCCAAACAACAAATTGATACCTGTGGGTTACTAGTAGTGTTGATTACTCCTTGTAGTTGATGCTAATTTCTTTACTTGGTGGAAGATCATATGTTCAGATCCTTAATGCATATTATTACTCCTCTGATTATGAACATGGATATGCTTTGTGAGTAGTTACGTTTGTTCCTGAGGACATGGGTGAAGTCTTGCTATTTGTAGTCATGTCAATTTGGTATTCGTTTGATATTTTGATGAGATGTATGTTGTCTTTTTCTATAGTGGTGTTATGTGAACGTCGACTACATGACACTTCACCATTATTTGGGCCTAGAGGAAGGCATTGGGAAGTAATAAGTAGTTGATGGGTTGCTAGAGTGACAGAAACTTAAACCCTAGTTTATGCGTTGCTTCGTAAGGGGCTGATTTGGATCCATATGTTTAATATTGTGGTTAGGTTTACCTTAATACTTATTTTGTAGTTGCGGATGCTTGCAATAGGGGTTAATCATAAGTGGGATGCTTGTCCAAGTAAGGACAGTACCCAACCACCGGTCCACCCACATATCAAATTATCAAAGTACCGAACGCGAATCATATGAGCGTGATGAAAACTAGCTTGACGATAATTCCCATGTGTCCTCGGGAGCTCCTTTCTCATTATAAGAAATTGTCCAGGCTTATCCTTTGCTACAAAAAGGATTGGGCCACCTTTCTGCACTTTATTTACTTTCATTACTTGTTACTCATTACAATTTATCTTATCACAAAACTATCTATTACCTACAATTTCAGTGCTTGCAGAGAAAACCCTACTGAAAACCGCTTATAATTTCCTTCTGCTCCTCGTTGGGTTCGACACTCTTACTTATCGAAAGGACTACAATAGATCCCCTACACTTGTGGGTCATCAGTGCGCTCTGGCGGGCGTTGGTAAGTTTGGACTTTTGCTCCTTAAGGTCACGCTCCAAGGACTCGCACTTCTTGACGGCATCCTGGAGCTCTTGCTGGACCTCACTGACCCGGGCCTCATGCTTCTGGTGTGCGGCCCGTTCCTTGGCCGCTTTGTCCTCGGCCTCGGCCAGCGCCTTCTTGAGGGCCTCTACTTCGGTCGTTGCCCCTAATAAATTTCATGGCACTTTAGTCAGCACGAATCATTCATCCTTCCTGAATATATACAAGGTTACTGCATACCTTGAATGTCCTCCAGCTGCTTCTTCACACAGCCGAGCTCTTCCTCGGCCCGCTCCAGACTCTACTTTAGTCCGGGGACTTCCGCAGTATGAGAGGTCGCAGCCGGCAGCGATGCCTGCTTATTCACATAGACATATTAGATTAGACTCCTGTGAAAAATATTCGATCCTTTGTTCGGCTTTTCTTTCCGAACACCGGACAGAGTATCAGGGGATACTGTCTATACTGTGACATTCTTTTTATAGTTGCATTGTTTACCTCAAAACCTGTTAGAAGGCTAGTGCACGCTTCGGTCAGTCTGCTCTTCATGGACTAAATCCTCTTTATGGGTACGGTGTTCATCAACAATGGAAGCACCTTACAGTGCTTCCAGCAAACTGTCCGGTGCCTCTGGATGGACAGAGGTCACCGGTGGAGTAGGCACACCTCCCTCTTTCAAAAGAGGTGGCCTGCCTGATTCCGGAGCCGCTTGGGTCTCCGGAACTATATTCGGCTGAGGGCCAATTTGGATATGACCCCCACATCGGTGTCCATGGGGGCTTGCTCCCCCATGTGTCCAGTAGCCGAGGCTTCACCCTCCGGCGCCTCCTTGATGGCCTATGGATTCTCTCCCGGGACGGGGATCCTTCGGGATGACGCCTCGGTGCCATCTAGGTCCCGGGGAGAGGAGGCCGATGGAAGGGTCCCACTATCCATCGCCGCCGGGTCCAGCGAATCCTCTGAAGATAAGAACCGCTCGAGGTTGGACCGAGCCGAACTACAAATGAATAATTTAGCACATTAAAACAATGAAGTAAAGAGGCCGGATATATGAACGTGTCCGGACACTTACGATTTGGCCAGGGGCTTCTCCCTGGGCTCCCACTCCTAGCTGTTGTTAGTGGCCGCTGTGGAGCTGTCCGGAAGGGAAGCTTTCCCCTTCTTGGACGCCTCGGCCTCCAGATGCGTGGAGGCCATCCTCTTCTTTCTCCCCCTGCAGGGGAGCAACTTTCTTCTTCCTCCTCCTCTTCCTCGTCGTCTTCGGCGGAGGAGTAGTGCGCCTCGGCATCTTCGGACGTCACGTCCGAATTGCCCTTGCGGTGGAGACCACCTCTGGTCCCCTTGGCGTTCTTATTGGCCTTCTTCTCCGGCACCTGATAAGGCGCTGGAACCAGCATCTTCGTCAGAAGCGGGATTTCTGGGCCTTCGGGCAGCGGAGCCAAACATTTAATCCGCTCCGCCATCTCTGTCCAAAAATTGATAGGGATGCTTAGATGCCTTCCTTGGGTGTGCAAGTAAAGGTCATACCTTGAAAACATGAAAGAACTTACTGGATTAGCAGGGTGCGTTAAGTCATGCCCACAATACTCAGTCGTGGGCGGTGGTGTCTCGTTGGCCTTGAAGAGCACCTTCCAGATATTTTCGTGCGTCGTGCCGAAGAGCTCCAGTAGCGTCTGGTGCTTGGCTGGATCAAACTCCCATAGATATCAAGTCCGGCGTTGGCACGGAAGGATCTGGCGAACGAGCATCACCTGGATCATGTTGACAGCTTGATTCCCTTGTTTATCATGCTCTGAACACGCGTTTGGAGCGCTGTCAGCTCGTCCGAAGAAGACCAGGTTAGGCCCTTCTCTTGCCAGGAGGTGAGCCGCATCGGGACTCCGGACCGGAATGCGGGAGTCGCCGCCCAATTGGTGTCGCGTGGCTCGGTGATGTAGAACCACCCCGACTGCCACCCTTTGACAGTCTCCACGAAGGAGCCTTTGGGCCAGGTGACATTGGGCATCTTGCCCACCATGGCGCCTCTGCACTCTGCTTGTTGACCACTCACCACCGTCGGCTTCACATTGAAGGTCTTCAGCCATAGCCCAAACTGAGGTGGGATGCGGAGGAAGGCCTCACACACAACAATAAATGCCGAGATGTTGAGGATAGAGTTGGGGGGCATATCGTGGAAGTCTAACCCGTAGTAGAACATTAGTCCGAGGACGAACGGGTGGAGAGGGAATCTCAGCCCGCAGACGAAGTGTGAGAGGAACACCACCCTCTCCTGGGGCTCCAGGGTGGGGACGATCTGTCCCTTGTGAGGGAGTCCTGGATTAGGGGGTATCCGGACAGCCGGACTATATACTTTGGCCGGACTGATGGACCGCGAAGATATAAGACTCAAGACTTCGTCTCGTGTTCTGATGGGACTCTCCTTTGCGTGGAAGACAAGCTTGGCATCCGGATATTAGATTTCCTTCTTTGTAACCGACCCTGTGTAAACCCTAGCCCCCTCCGGTGTCTATATAAACCAGAGGGTTTGGTCCGTATAGGGACAATCATAATCATCATAGGCTAGCTTCTAGGGTTTAGCCTCTATGATCTCGTGGTAGATCAACTCTTGTAATACTCATATCATCAAGATCAATCAAGCAGGAAGTAGGGTTTTACCTCCATCGAGAGGGCCCGAACCTGGGTAAAACATCGTGTCCCTTGCCTCCTGTTACCATTAGCCTTAGACACACAGATTGGGATCCCCTACCCGAGGTCCGCCGGTTTTGACACTGACATTGGTGCTTTCATTGAGAGTTCCTCTGTGTCGTCGCTTCAAGGCTCGATGGATCCTTCAATCATCAACAACAACACGGTCCAGGGTGAGACTTTTCTCCCCGGACAGATCTTCGTGTTCGGCGGCTTCGCACTGCGGGCCAACTCGCTTGGCCATCTGGAGCAGATCGACAGCTACGCCTCTGGACACCAGGTCAGGTTCGGAAACCTGAACTACACGGCCAATATCCGCGGAGACTTGATCTTCGATGGATTCGGGCCTATGCCAGGAGCGCCAAACAGTCACGACAAGCACGGCTTAGACCTGCTGTCTGACAATACTTGGGATATCGCACCTGCAGGAGCTCCGGACCTAAATCCGGGGCAGATCGCGTTGTCTGAGGACGGGTGGATGGAACCCGCCCCGGAGGCCGCACACTCATCGGTGGTAGAGCCGAGCACCGGCTTCGCCCCCAAGGGAGCCTGTGTGATCAGACCCCCGGACTCGTGTCCGGCTGTAGGTTCCAGTCCGCGCACCACCGAGCCCGCCAAATATGGTTGGGCTCCGGTAATGGAGTTTACCGCTGCAGACATCTTCCAGCACTCGCCCTTTGGCGACTTGCTGAACTTGTTAAAGTCTCTCTCTTTGTCAGGAGACTCTTGGCCGAACTATGTCCGGCTCAAGTGGGAAGCATGCGACGAGGGAATTCGTTGCCCACCCACCACCCACTCCATTGCCACGGTCGATGATTTGACCGACGTGCTTGATTTCGACCCTGAAGACATCGACGGTGTGGACAATGATGTAGGAGAAGAACAGGAACCACCGCCCATGGGGCAGTGGACAGCCACCTCCTCATATGATATATACATAGTGGACACTCCGAAAGAAACCAACGGCGATGAGGCAATGGAGGATAACCCCTCAAGGAAGAAAGCAAAGCATGGGCGTCGTCGGCGCCGCTCCAAGCCCCGCCACAACAATACCGGCACAGGAAATGAAAACAATCCGGATGGTGCCGAAGATGAATATAACCCCGACCAGCCTGCCTTCGAGCAGGCCGAACAGGAATACGGGCAGGTTAGCCCAGACGAACAGGCGACGGACAGATACCCAGAGGAGGACAACTACATGCCCCCTCCGAAGACGAGATTAGCCTCGGCGACGACGAGTTCGGCATGCCTGAGGACCCCGTAGAGCAGGAGCGCTTCAAGCGCTGGCTTATGGCCACTGCGAGGAGCGTGAAAAAGAAGCAGCAGCAGCTCCAAGCCGATCAAGACCTGCTCACAGACAGATGGACTGAAGTCCTGGCAGCAGAGGAATATGGACTCGAGCGCCACACGACTGACCGGCCACCCCGTGGCCGGGATAAAGCAGCGTATCAGCCTGAATACCAGCCCGTACCCCTACGCCAATACACTACGGCCCGGGGCAATAGGCAGGACCTGCAAGATATACTTGAAAACAATGTAGGATAGCCAAGATCGATCTACGGATCGCGGGGGCGCACCCCAATACGCAACGATGATCGTTACACCGGATACACTATCGACAAATCCGGCCGGGCCGAATACATCCAACCAGACTCATTCGAACTGCGTAGCCACATAGCCCGGCATAGAGGCGCCGCACACACCCTCTGCTTCACGGATGAAGTGATGGATCACGAATTCCCAGAAGGGTTTAAACCCGTAAACATCGAATCATACGATGCCACAACAGACCCCACAGTATGGATCGAAGATTTCCTTCTCCACATTCACATGGCCCCCGGTGATGATCTACACGCCATCAAGTATCTTCCCCTTAAACTCAAAGGACCGGCCCAGCACTGGATCAATAGCCTACCAGAAAATTCCATCGGCAGTTGGGAAAATCTGGAGGACGCGTTCCTCGACAACTTCCAAGGCACGTATGTCCGACCACCAGATGCTGATGACTTGAGTCACATTACCCGACAGCCCGGAGAGTCAGCCAGGAAATCCTGGACACGGTTCCTAACTAAAGAGAACCAAATTGTCGACTGTCCGGATGCCGAAGCCATGGCCGCCTTTAAGCATAATATCCGCGACGAGTGGCTCGCCCAACACCTTGGCCAGGAAAAACCAAAGTCCATGGCGGCCCTCCCAACACTCATGACCCGCTTTTGCGCGGGCGAGGACAACTGGTTGGCTCACAGTAGCACCACGCCAATAAATTCCGGCACTTCAGATGTCCGCGACAATAACGGCAAGCCACGGTGCAACAGACATAAGCGACGAAACAACGGCGACAACACTGAAGACACGGCAGTCAGCGCCGGATTCAGTGGTTCAAAATCCGGTCAGCGGGAAAAGCCGTTCAAAAGAAACAATCAGGGACCGTCCAGTCTGGACCGCATACTTGATCGCTCGTGCCAAATTCATGGCACCCCGGATAAGCCAGCAAACCACACTAATAGAGACTGCTGAGTGTTCAAACAGGCCGGTAAAATAAACGCCAAGAACAAGGACAAGGGGCTGCACAGCGACGATGACGAGGAGCCCCGGCGTCCGAACATGGGGGGACAGAAGAAATTTCCTCCCCAGGTGAAGACTGTCAATATGATCTATGCCACCCACATTCCCAAATGGGAACGGAAGCGAGCACTACGGGACGTCTATGCGATGGAGCCAGTCGCCCCAAAATTCAACCCATGGTCAGCCTGTCCGATCACGTTTGATCGTAGGGATCACCCTACCAGCATCCATCACGGCGGTTCAGCCGCACTGGTCCTAGACCAAATCATCGACGGATTCCACCTCACGCGAGTCCTAATTGATGGCGGCAGCAGCCTGAACCTGCTTTATCAGGACACAGTGTGCAAAATGGGCATCGACCCTTCGAGGATCAAGCCCACCAAAACCACCTTCAAAGGTGTAATCCCAGGAGTAGAGGCCCGTTGCACGGGCTCCATAACACTGGAAGTGGTCTGCGGATCTCTGGATAACTTCCGAAGCGAGGAGTTAATCTTCGATATCGTCCCTTTCCGTAGTGGTTATCATGCACTGCTTGGACGAACCGCATTCGCTTGATTCAATGCGGTACCACACTATGCATACCTCAAGCTCAAGATGCCAGGACCTCGCGGGGTCATAACAATCAACGGAAACATGGACCGCTCTCTCCGTACAGACGAGCATACTGCAGCCCTCGCGGCAGAAGTACAAAGTAGCCTTCTCCGGCAAACCACCAATCCGGCGACAACAACCCTGAACACCGTCAAGCAAGTCCGGAGTACCCCGCAACAGGATCGCCAGGCATGCCAAGAGTGTGACTAGCAGTCCGGCCTCCGCTCCAGCCCCATTAAGGCAGCATTTGTGCCGCACGTACACAATTATGCACTCAAAATACCATGGGCATAGGCGGAGGCGCAATAGTGACATAGTCAACAGTGCGGTTCAGCCACAACATACTTCAATAACCCCCTTTATCTTGCAGGACCCCGCTTTCGGGCAGCATCTTCAGAAGAGCCGGATTATCGGCTTTCACAGGAGAGAAAAAACCAAGGAGGCTAAAGGCTTTGCACACAAAGGGAATACCCAGGTGGAATCTGTTCACGATCATTATACTTGTTTTATATACCTACATGCGGCCTGCCCTTGGATAGGACATGTCAAATAGTCCTATTTACTTCTGCTTAACGCATCTATTGTAAACGTACGCTTAGACGTATTATTCATCAATGGGAGATAATATATAGCGTCACCTTATTATTCCTATCTGCACATTTTTTCTATAAATGTTTATTTAATATTGCATCCGTACACCTTGGTACGCTCAGCTTGCCAGGGGCTTCTTATGGCGCCCCTTAATACGGCAAGATAAGTCCGAACACTTTCGACAGTGCGGCACCCCAAACTTATAGCATTATATGCATCAGCACCAAATCATGTCTTGGGTCAATAGTTGGGTTAGCCCGGCTCCCTTGTTTTGGTACCTTATGTTTCGTTATATCGGCTAAGGTAGCGCAGGGAGAACTACTGCGATTGTGTCCGGGTTCTTCCAGACGAGCACCTCAGTAGAGAAAGCCGAAAACTGATTGTCATGACGCGGCAAGAGCTGGTCACTGTTCGAGAGGTCTTAAAATCCTTAAAGATTTTTTCCGCTTCAGGCGAGGAATTGGCCTCGTCCAATTTAGGAGAATATAGCGCCCCAATTCGGCTTTTCGAATTCTAGGGGCTTCGCCGAAATTTAAAATTGTAGACTTCTATGCTAAGTGAAAGTTATAAAGCCGCACAGTCCGATTGCCTTGTTCGATGCACCAAACACCTCCTTCAGGGACCACAAATTTGGATAAAAGAGTGTTTTGGTTTTTCCACGAACACCCCAGTACTAGTTACGTGGGGGCGGAAGCCGACGACTGGCCTACTTTCAGAATTTTATAAACAGCCGCACAGAAGGTAATATTTTAAATCAACAAAGCGCTATATAGCGCAAACAAATACGTTTCATATTACAAAAAACGACGAGAGTACATTCACTGAAAGATGGTGTCCTTGGTACATTCATCGGCCACGAGGCGAGCGCCTTTCATAACGCCATCATAATATTTCTCGGGATAGCGATACATCTTGCCCTCTGGCGGTCCATCCATTACCAGCTTCTCCGCATCCAACTTGCCCCAATGCACCTTTGCACGGGCAAAGGCCAGGCGGGCACCCTCAATGCAAACGGATCGCTTCATCACTTCAAGCCGCGGACAGGCATTTACCATCCGCTTTATAAGGCCGAAGTAGCTGGAGGGCAGGGGCTCACCAGGCCACATCCGGACTATGAAATCTTTCATAGCCACTTCGGCCGCCCTGTCGAGTTTAACCAATTGCTTCAATTGGTCACTCAGAGGCATCGGGTGTTCGGCTCCAGCATACTGGGACCAGAACAGCTTCTCTGGTGAACTCCCCTCTTCGGCACGGTAGAACTCCGCGGCATCCGATATGCTGTGTGGCAGATCTGTGAATGGCCCTGGAGAGCTCCGAATTCGGGTAAGTAAAAGAAACGTCTCCTCCACATGCTTGTTTTGCATAAAGAATGTCTTACCCGCCGCTATCTTCTTGGCCACCTGGATTTCCTACTGGGCCTTTTTGGCTTCGGCCTTGGCGTCTTTCATGCTCAAAAGGGACTTCGCAAGTTCAGACTCCTTCATCTTGAAGTCACGCTCCAAGGACTCAAACTTCTTGTCGAGCTCCTGGAGCTCTTGCTGTACCTCGCCCACCCTAGCATTTTGCTTTTCATGTTCAATGCTCTCCATGGCCGCCTTGTTTTCGGCCTCGGATTGTGCATTCTTTAGGGACGCCACTTCGGTCGTGGCCCCTATTACAAAATCATGACGCTTTTTTGTTAGCACCACTAATTTTTCTATTCTTTGTGATATGTGAAAGGGGTATCAATCACCTTTGTTCTCTTCGAGATGCCTCTTCGTGAGGCTGAGCTCTCCTTGAGCCTGCTCCAGGTCCCGTTTGAGTCCAGTGACCTCCGCTGTGCGGACAACAGCGGCAAGCAGCACCGCCTGCTTATTCACATAGACACGCACTATTAGACTCCTGCGGATTAAAATTGACCCTCCGTTTGGCTTTTCTTTCCGAACACCAAACAGAGTATCAGGGGCTACTACCTATTGGGTGATAATTTCACACATTTTTGATTACTTACCTCAAAGCCTGTCAAGAGGCTGGTGCAGGCTTCGGCCAATCCGCTCTTGGCGGACCGAACCTTCTGAATCATCGCACTCATAAGAGTACGGTGCTCTTCATCCATGGAACCGCCACGAAGCGCTTCCAGCTGACTATCCGACGCCTCTGGTGTAACGGAAGTCATCGGCACGGATGACTCGCCCTCCTTGGCAAGGGGCTGCCTGCCCGAATCCGGAACCTTTGGAGGTTCCGGTACAGTCTCCCGCTGGGAGCCCGACTTGCTGCGGCTCTCGTTGGCACAATATGCGGGGATCTTATGCCCCGTGTGCCCGGCGTCTGGAATTTCGCCTTGGGGCATATCGAGAGTCGCCTCTCCCTCCTCTGGGAGCCTTTGGGACAACACCTCTGTGTCATCTGCAGGCCGAGGGAAAGTGGCCGTTGGGAGCGAGTTCATCGCCGAATCGCTCAAAAACCTATCCGAAGAGGATACCTCGGGATGGACCCTGACTGGACTGCATATACGTGTTCGGCGTTATAACAGACTATGAAGCGAAGTCGCACTAAAGTACAACAGAGTGCGGATACTTACGATCTTACTAGGGGTTTCCCCCTAGGCTGCCACTCCTCCTCGCTGTAGGCGGCCGCGGTGGAGTAATCCGGAAGGGACGCCTTTCTGTTCTTGGGCATCCTGGACTCCCCCTCCGGAGCAGCTTTCCTTTTCTTCTCCTCCCCTGTGCGGGGAGGCAGAATT
>NC_041387.1:485596457-485620081 GCF_002162155.2 Triticum dicoccoides | reverse complement strand
CGTCCTTGGACGACAAGCCTATGACGACCTTGCGCCGGGGACCCTTCCTGGTCCCCTGGGTCGCCCTCTTAGGCCCTTCGGCCTCCCCGGGTGGGGCGGCCCTTTCCTTTTCTTCCTCCCCTTCGTGGGAGGAGTGTGCCTCATCGTCTTCAAATGAGGCGTCCGGTATGACCTTACGCCGGAGACCCTTCCTGGTCCCCGGGGCCTTCTTTTCAGCCTTCCTTTCCAGCACCTTGTAGGGCGCCGGGGCTAGCATCTCCGTCAGGAGAGCGTCTGCTGGACCTTCTAGCAGTGGAGCCGGACAGTCAATCCGCTCCGCCGTCACCACATACTCCTGATTAAATACACACGATGACTTAAAATCCTCCCATGAGTATGCTGGGAAAACTACATCTGGCGATGGTTAGAAAACTCATCGGACGGGGTAGCCGAGTGACGTGAAGTCCGCGGTCCTCGGATGTGGGAGGAGGTATTTAGGAGGCCTTGAATAGCACCTTCCATGCGTCCTTGTGATCCATGCCGTAAAGATCTTGAAGTGTCTGGTGTTCGGCCGGAACGAAATCCCATAGATTAAATGCCCGTCTTTGGCACAGAAGAATTCGGTGGACGAGCATGACCTGGACCATGTTGACGAGCTTGATTTTCTTGTCCATCATATTCTTGATGCAGTTCTGAGGTTCGGTCAGCTCCGCAGGCTCACCCCAAGCCAGGCCCTTCCTTTCCCAGCAGGTGAGCCACATGGGAATTCTGGATCGGAATTCGGGGGCCGCCGCCCAATTGGCGTCGCGTGGCTCGGTGATGTAGAACCACCCCGATTGCCACCCATTAACAGTCTCCACAAAGGAGCCGTCAAGCCAGGTAACGTTGGGCATCCTGCCCACCATGGCGCCTCCGCACTCCACTTGCTGGCCGCTCACGATCTTTGGCTTCACGCAGAAGATTAGTAGCCACAATCCGAAGTGAGGCTTGATGCGGAGGAAGTCCTCGCACACGACAATAAACGCTGAGATGTTGAGGACGAAGTTTGGGGCTAGATCATGGAAGTCCAACCTATAGTAAAACATAAGCCCGCGGACAAAGGGATGAAGTGGAAATCCAAGTCCACGGACGAAATGGGCAAGGAACACGACCCTCTCGTGGGATCCTAGAGTCGGAATGATCTGCCCTGCGTCCAGAAGCCGGTGCGCGATATCTGCGGCCAAGTATCCGGCCGCCCGGAGCTTCATAATATGCTCCTCCTTCATGGTGGAGGCCACCCACTTGCCTCCTTCTCCAGACATGTTTGTCTGTGCGGAGAAGGTGTAAACTAGGGCGCTGGAGCTCGAGGGTGCGAGAATGGATAAGCGGAGGAGGAAGAAGGTATGGGTAAAAATGGGGAATCCTTATCCTTTTATAGAGGCGACGAAAACGATGCGCCTCCCCACTTCCCGTTGAAGATCACTTATTTTCCAAGCGCCACGATTGATGGCACGGTTGGGTTACCCATACCCGTGGGAATCCCATGATAAGGGGACATGATCTCTGCTTCGACTAAACGTGCCGAGGAAACCGCCTTGCAATATGCACTGTGGCTGGTTGTGGGAAAACGGTTCGAATAATGACTCGACCGTAGTGTCATGTCACGTTGTCTGAAGTTGTCAGCAGATTACATTTGTGGAATATCATTCTCTCTATGGTGGTACGTGAAGATCATCTTGTAGATCTGGACACGATTTAAGTGTTTGGTAATTACTTCGGAGTATTCGAAGATGGAACCTGCCTTGCAATGCCGAAGACAATCTACGCGCTGGACTCGTCGTCTTTGAAGCCTGGTTCAGGGGCTACTGAGGGAGTCCTGGATTAGGGGGTATCCGGACAGCCGGACTATATACTTTGGCCGGACTGATGGACCATGAAGATACAAGACTCAAGACTTCGTCCCGTGTCTGGATGGGACTCTCCTTTGCGTGGAAGACAAGCTTGGCAATCCGGATATTAGATTTCCTTCTTTGTAACCAACTCTGTGTAAACCCTAGCCCCCTCCGGTGTCTATATAAACCGGAGGGTTTGGTCCGTATAGGGACAATCATAATCATCATAGGCTAGCTTCTAGGTTTTAGCCTCTACGATCTCGTGGTAGATCAACTCTTGTAATACTCATATCATCAAGATCAATCAAGCAGGAAGTAGGGTTTTACCTCCATCGAGAGGGACCAAACCTGGGTAAACATCATGTCCCTTGCCTCCTGTTACCATTAGCCTTAGACGCACAGATCGGGACCCCCTACCCAAGATCCGCCGGTTTTGACACCGACACCCTGGCTGGAAGTCGGTGAGCGATTTCCGTGGCCAAGTACCCGGCCTCCTGGAGCTTCGTGATATCCTTCTCCTTGATGGAGGAGGCCATCCACTTGCCTCCTGCTCCGGATCTGGATATGGTTGGAGTACTTTTTGGGCGTAGAAGGTGAGAGCTTGGGCGCTGGAGCTCGAGAATGGATGGGCAGAGGAAGGAGAAGGCGTGGATAAAAAAGGAAGAATCCTTATCCCTTTATAAACGCAGTGAATATTATGTGCCTCCCCACTAGCCATAAAACTCGCCTATTCCCCAAGGGCCATGCCCGTATTGATGAGAATCCTGCGATAAGGGGACATGATCTCTGTTTTGACAAGACGTGTCAATAAAACCGCACCTCGAGATACGGAGCAGTAGGCTAAAGAACGGTTCGAATAATAACCGGGCGGTGACGTGATGTCACGTTGTAAAAAGTTGTCAGCGGATTGAACTCGTGGAATATTATACTCTCTATGGTGGTGTGTGGAATTTGTTTTGCAGAGCCGGACACGATTCTTGTGTTCGAAATATACTTTGAAGTATTCAGAGAAGGAACCCGCCTTGCAATGCTGAAGACAATCTGCACGCAGGACTCATCGTCATTGAAGCCTGGTTCAGGGGCTACTGAGGGAGTCCCGGATTAAGGGGTCCTCGAACAGCCAGACTATATACAAGGGCAAGACTGTTGGGCTATGAAGATACAAGATAGAAGACTTCTTCCCGTGTCCGGATGGGACTCTCCTTTGCGTGGAAGGCAAGCTTGGCGATACGGATATGTAGATTCCTTTCTCTGTAACCGACTTTATCTAAACCTAGCCCCCTCTGGTGTCTATATAAACCGGAGGGTTTAGTCCATAGAACGACAATCATAATCATAGGCTAGGCTTCTATGGTTTAGCCATTACGATCTCGTGGTAGATCAACTTTTGTAATATTCATATTCATCAAGATCAATCAAGCAGGAAGTAGGGTATTACCTCCATAGAGAGGGCCCGAACCTGGGTAAACATTGTGTCCCCCGCCTCTTGTTACCATTAGCCTTAGACGCATAGTTCGGGACCCCCTACCCAAGATCCACCGATTTTGACACCGACAGGGGCCCTTAGGGAGCACAACCCACCAGGGCACCCCCCTCCTAGCGCACCCAGGTGGGTTATCCCCACCTGGTTGCCCCGCAGACCCTATCTCCGATGCAATTAAATCACATTTTTGGAGAAAAAAATCAGGGAGAAAGAATTAACGTGTTTCACGAGACGGAGCCACCGCCACCTCCTGTTCTTCATCGGGAGGTCAGATCTTGAGTCCGTTTGGGGCTCCAGAGGGGGGATCTTCAATCTTCGTCATCACCAATTCCATGATGCTCCCCCTCGCTAGTCGGTGAGGAGTTGGATGAGATTCATCATGTAATCAAGTTAGTTTTGTTAGGGCTTGATCCCTAGTATCCATTATGTTGTGAGATTGATGTTGCTATGACTTTGTATGCTTAGTGCTTGTCACGTTGGGCCCGGGTGCCATGATTTCAGATCTGAACCGTTTTTGTTATTACCATTATATCTATGTTGTAGATACTGTCTTGCAAGTTATAGTCACCTATTATGTGTTATGGTCCATAAACCCTGGAGTGACAGTATTCGGGATACTTTCCGGTGATGACCACAGTTTGAGGAGTTCATGTATTCACTATGTGCTAATGCTTTGTTCCGGTTCTTTATTAAAAGGAGGCCTTTATATCTCTTAGTTTCCTATGGACCCCGCTGTCATGGGAGGTAGGAAAAAAGATGTCAAGCAAGTTCTTTACATAAGCACGTATGACTATTTATGGAATACATGCCTACATTATATTTATGAACTAGAGATAGTTTTGTATCGCCCTAGGTAATGACTGTTATATGATGAATATGATCCAATGAATTCACCGATCCAATTCCTATGAATTTTCCATACATTGTTCTTGCTAAGTTACTATTGTTGTTGTTACACTTTCTGCAAAATCATTGCTATCACTGTTACCGTTACTGCTACTATCATCACTACTATCATATTACTTTGCTACTGATCATATTGCTGCAGATAATTAATCTCTAGGTGTGGTTGAATTGACAACTCAGCTGCTAATACTCGCAAATATTGTTTGGCTCCCCTTGTGTCGAATCTATAAATTTGGGTTGAATACTCTACCCTCGAAATCTGTTGCGATCCCCTATACTTGTGCGTTATCACCCCACTTGGCGGAGCTCTTCCCGGACACCTCGCACTTTGGTCCTCGCCTCCTACAGCTCCTTCTCCGCCTTAGAAAACTCGAAAGACTGCTCCTTCTTCTTCTTCTCAAGGGCCTCAAAGTTCTGGATGGCATCCTTGAGCTCCACCTGCACCTTGGCTACTCGCACCTCGTGCTTCTTACCAGCGAGCTTGGCCTTCTCGAGCTTGGCCACCGCCCTTTCAGCAGACGCTTTCTCTGCGGTCGCCTCAGCCTCGACATTCTTCAGGGCCGCCTTCAAGCTCTCTACCTTAGTGGTGGTAGCTACAAACTCCGCATATTATATGATTAGCATGCAGTCCGGAAAGCAAGTATCTGGCAATACGCAATCATATATCTTCATAAGGGCTTACCTTGCGCCTCATCAGGCCGCTTGTTGACAAGGTCAAGCTCTCCATTAGAGCGCTTGAGCTTCTGATCCATCTCCTCTAGTGTCGCGGCATTAGCAGCTACAGCCAAGGAAGATGCCTGTGACATCAAAAACTTCACACTACTTTAAGTATTGGCCTACATAATTTGGACCCTCTTCAAGTTTCTTTGTAATTCTTACAGAGTCTCGGGGGCTATCATACATACGGCGTACTCCAACATTAAAACTAAGGGCTAAAACCACTTTACTGGAAAAAGACTATTACTTGACTTACCTCAAAGCCTGTTAGCAGGCCTTGGATAGCTCATTCAGACTGGATTAGACGGATCGAACACCCTGTAAAATCGCACCCATAAGGGTGCGGTGCCCGTCAACAATGACGAAGTTGTTTACCAAGTCCTCCAGCATGTCCAGCCAGCCTGTCGCCGCCTGTTTGGAGGTGTTCAGCGCGGGTGTTGGGCCCTTAACCCCTTCCCTGTTGCAAGGAGGAAATGGCACCATCGAGGGCCTTGGGGGCTAAGGTGCGAACAGTTGAGGGGGTCCGGATGGTCCGGACTCTTTTCCCACATTCATGAGGGGGGTCCACCCTCCTGGTCCTTGGTGGTAGAGGCGTCAGCCTAAACCATGACCATGTCGTCCTCCTTCCCCGTGTTTGGGCGGGGAAGGTCCTTCGGATAGCACCTCCCAGATTTCTTCAGGAATCAGGGGAGGTGCGAAGCGCGATGCTAATCCGTTGTCCGCCAGATCGGTGGGCGGAGATGTCCCCTCCGAGATCGGCTTGGCAGGGTGGCCGCGTGGTGGGATGCGACACTAGACAGTTAGTCTCCATTTGTAAGGGACTATTAGAAATAAAGCAATTAAAACAACCAAGAAATATACCAGGCAGCTGGGGGCTTGACCCTAGGTTCCCTCTCCGGAACCTTTTTGGACGCTTTGGACTCCTCATCAGAGTTCGAGCTGTCAGGCAGGATCACCTTAGGCCGACCCTACTCTTCGGGGCCTGAGGGGTTTGTACCTCCTCGGCGTCTTCGGACGTCGCCCTCTTCTTGGAGTGCGAGAAGGCACTTTCCTCCTCGTCCTTGTCTTCCTCCCCGTCCTCAGAAGACGTGGCTACAGCGTCTCCGGACAGGGTGTCCGGACAAGCTCTTCGACGGAGACCCTCCCTGACCTCCGGTACATCCTTATTCTTATTGCCCTTCTTGTCGGATGCCTTGTAAGGCACCACGACCAGCAGCCTCTCTAGCTGGCCCGATCGGGGCTCTTCGGGCAATGGTGTCAGACTGCTGATCTTCTCAGCCTTTCCGAGCCAGCCCTGCAAAAATCTGCAAAGGAAGGCTTAGACCAAATCATGCACGGTATGATTATCCGAACACATGTAGAACCACTCTTTTTGCCACACCTCGACGGTGTCAATGAACCTGCCCTCCGACCACTGGACCCGTGTCAGCGTACTGGTCATGGCCCTGCCGCAGTCTGCCTGGGCACCGCCAACCACCTTGGGCTTGACGTTGAACACCTTCAGCCACAGGCCAAAAGTGTGGTTGGACTCATAGGAGGGCCTCGCAGACGATAATGAAGGCCGAGATGTGGAGGAGGGAGTTGGGGGCTGGATCATGGAAATCTAGCCCGTAGAAGAACATCAACTCCCTCACGAAGGGGTGTAGAGGAAATCCAAGCCCCCGAATAAATGGGGGAGGAATATGATGACCCACAAGTATAGTGGATCTATCGTAGTCCTTTCGATAAGTAAGAGTGTCGAACCCAACGAGGAGCAGAAGGAAATGATAAGCGGTTTTCAGCAAGGTATTCTCTGCAAGTACTGAAATAAATGGTAACAGATAGTTTTGTGATAGGATAAATTGCAACGAGAAACAAGTAACAAAAGTAAATAAAGTGCAGCAAGGGGGCCCAATCCTTTTTGTAGCAAAGGACAAGCCTAGACAAACTCTTATAATAGGAAAAGCGCTCCCGAGGACACATGGGAATATCATCAAGCTAGTTTTCATCACGCTCATATGATTCGTGTTTGGTACTTTGATAATTTGATATGTGGGTGGACCGGTGCTTGGGTACTGCCCTTACTTGGACAAGCATCCTACTTATGATTAACCTCTATTGCAAGCATCCGCAACTACAACAAAAGTATTAAGGTAAACCTAACCATAGCATGAAACATATGGATCCAAATCAGCCCCTTACGAAGCAACGCATAAACTAGGGTTTAAGCTTCTGTCACTCTAGCAACCCATCATCTACTTATTACTTCCCAATGCCTTCCTCTAGGCCCAAATAATGGTGAAGTGTTATGTAGTCGACGTTCACATAACACCACTAGAGGTTAGACAACATACATCTTATCAAAATATCGAACGAATACCAAATTCAAATGACTACTAATAGCGAGACTTCTCCCTTGTCCTCAGGAACAAACGTAACTACTCACAAAGAATATTCATGTTCATAATCAGAGGGGTAATATTGTGCATAAAGGATCTGAACATATGATCTTCCACCAAATAAACCAACTAGCATCAACTACAAGGAGTAATCAACACTACTAGCAACCTACTAGCACCAATCCCGGACTTGGAGACAAGAATTGGATACAAGAGATGAACTAGGGTTTGGAGATGAGATGGTGCTGGTGAAGATGTTGATGGAGATTGCCCTCTCCCGATCAGAGGAGCACTGGTGCTGACGATGGTGATGATTTCCCCCTCCCGGAGGGAAGTGTCCCCGGCAGAACAGCTCTGTCGGAGCCCTAGATTGGTTCCGCCAAGGTTCCGCCTCGTGGCGGCGGAGTCTCATCCCGAAAGGTTGCTTGTTATTTTTTCTCATCGAAAGACTTCATATGGGAGAAGATGGGCGTCGGAGAGCCATCAGGGGGCCCACGAGGTAGGGGGCGCGCCCAGGGGGGGCGCCCCCCACCCTCGTGAGCAGGGTGTGGGCCCCCTGGCCTTCATCTTTGGTGACGATTTTTCTTTATTTATTCTAAGATATTCTGTGGAGTTTCAGGATTTTTGGAGTTGCGCAGAATAGTCCTTCAATATTTGCTCCTTTTCCAGCCCAGAATTCCAGCTGCCGGCATTCTCCCTCTTCATGTAAACCTTGTAAAATAAGAGAGAATAGCCATAAGTATTGTGACATAACATGAAATAACAGCCCATAATGCAATAAATATTGACATAAAATCATGATGCAAAATGGACGTATCAACTCCCCCAAGTTTAGACCTCGCTTGTCCTCAAGCGAAAACCCGATAACAATAAATATGTCCTCATGTTTAGAGGTAGAGGCGTCGATAAAAATAAAATACGGACATGAAGGCATCATGATTGCTTCATAACAGCAACATATATAAAGTTTTGTCATATGATTACTTATGTTCTAGTGATGATCTTTTCACAAAGCCAAAATATGAATCAGAAACTTTATTGGGCACCAACAATTATAATTTCAGACATTGAAGCAATTGCAATTTATCATAACATCGGAAAGAGTCTATGTCAGAGCTTAAAAGCAAGTCCACATACTCAACTATCACTTAGTCCTTCATAATTGCTAGCACTCACGCGATACTTTGTGGTTACGGAGTTTTAATCGGACACAGAGAAAGATAGGGGCTTATAGTTTTTGCCCCACAACCTTTTACCTCAAGGGTAATGTCAACAATAATAATTCACGCTCCCCCACATCCAATTACATATATATATATATATATATATATATATATATATCATGTTCTTTCCAACATGCTGAGCTTGCCAAAGGATAAAATGAAAAAGGAAGGTGAAGATCCCCGTGACTCTTGCATAAAGTAGAGGATAATAATAAAAGATAGGCCCTTCACAAAGGGAAGCAGAGGTTGTCATGCGCGTTTGGGGTTGATGCACAAAATCTTAATGCAAAAGAACGTCACTTTATATTGCCCCTTGCATGTGAACCTTTGTTATGCAGTCCGTCGCTTTTAGTGCGTCCACAACAAATTCGTACAAAGCTTATTTCTCTGCACTAATAAGTCATGCATATTTGGAGAGCAATTTTCTTATTGCTTGCACCGGTGACAACTTACTTGAAGGATCTTACTCAATCCATAGGTAGATATGGTGGACTCTCATGGCAAAACTCGTTTAAGGGTATTTGGAAGCAGAAGTAGTATTTCTACTTAGTGCTGAGAATTGGCTAGCATGAGGGGGAAAGGCAAGCTCAACACGGTAGAGGAACCATGACAACATACTTTATCTCAGACGTAAGAAAACATAACTCATTATGTTGTCTTCCTTGTCCAACATCAACTCTTTAGCATGTCACATTTTAATGAGTGCTCCCAATCATAAAAGATGTCAATGATAATATATCTATATGTGATACCTCTCTTTCCTTATTAATTCCTATTAATTGCAACGATGACCAAAGCTATATTTGCCGACTCCCAAAAACTTTAAATCATCATACTCTTTCTATGTGAAGTCACTACTTTCAATAAGACCAATATGAACTCTTGACTCCTTTTATTATTTTTCTTCTAATCACCCAAGATCATGGCAAAATACTCAAGCCCTTGACTCAACACTAATCTTTATTATATAGCTCACGGACTCGACTACAAAGAAGGATCATAAAGCAAAATTTGAAACTAGATCATGCCATGACTTTATTCTACTAAATCAAGATACTACTAATAAGATCGAACTAAGAGAAACGGTAAAGATAGGAGTTGTGATGGTGATACGATACTAGGGAACCTCCCCCAAGCTTGGCAGTTGCCAAGGGGAGTGCCCATACCCATGTGATTATGTCTCCTTCTTTGTTGTTGGTGGTGGAGGTGTTGTTGATGATGGAGTTGTCGCATTTTTCTTCTCTAGCTTGCGTGTGAGGCTAAAATTTTCATACCTTAGATCCTCGTTCTCGAGCTCGAGTTTCATTATCTTTTTGCATAGTGCTGCCTTGCTGTCCTGCGAAAAACGAGGTGGGATATATTGAACCTTATGGAGACTTGACTTCTTGAACTCCACATGCATGTCACCAGGTTGAGGTAGGGGATAGTCTTGTTCGTCGGAACTCGTTTCCTCCTTCCTCCTTGGATCAAAATCTTCTTCTTCCTCCTTGGTCCAGCCATAACGCTCCACGTCACCATATACCTTGGGATTTGCAATATAATCAGCCGTCTAGCTCTCTCCCTCTGAATCTTGGGAAGACATCTTGCTCTAGCCTGCAGCAGCAACAGCTCGAAACAAAAACAGAGGATAATTGCGTGATACGAGAGTCGAAACCTTCGGGAGTATATATAATGAATTTTTACCGACCAAAATACGTATCGTGCAAGGAAACGGAGTCTGGAGGGCACACGAGGTGCTCACGAGGTAGGGGGCGCGCCCAGGGGGGTAGGGCACGCCCTCCACCCTCGTGGAGGCCTCGTGTCCTCCCCGGACTGCTACTTATTTTTCTATTTTTCTAAATATTCCAAAATGGAGAAATATTGCCTTAAAAATTGTTTTGGAGTCGGTTTACTTACCGTACCACATACCTATTCCTTTTCGGAGTCTGGAACGTTCTGGAAAGTGTCCTTTATGTAATCCTCTGGGGTTACGGTTTCAATAATATTAGTTTCAACATTTATAGGATTACCTGAGATATAGTGTTTGATCCTTTGGCCGTTTACCACCTTCGGATTTGTGCCTGCGAAGTTGTTGATTTTTATGGCACCAGAACGATAGACCTCCTCGATAACGTAAGGGCCTTCCCATTTGGAAAGAAGTTTTCCAGCAAAAAATCTTAAACGAGAGTTGTATAGCAATACATAATCACCTACATTAAACTCACGCTTTTGTATCCTTTTGTCATGCCACCTTTTAACTTTTTCCTTAAACAACTTGGCATTTTCATAAGCTTGGGTTCTCCATTCATCTAGTGAGCTAATATCAAATAACCTCTTCTCACCGGCAAGTTTGAAATCATAGTTGAGCTCCTTAATAGCCCAATATGCCTTATGTTCTAGTTCGAGAGGTAAATGACATGCCTTTCCATAAAACATTTTATACGGAGACATACCCATAGGATTTTTATATGCAGTTCTATAGGCCCATAATGCATCATCAAGTTTTTTGGACCAATTCTTCCTAGACCTATTGATAGTCTTTTGCAAAATTAATTTGAGCTCTCTATTGCTCAATTCTACCTGACCACTAGACTGCGGGTAATATGGAGATGCAATCCTATGATTAACGTCGTATCTAGCAAGTATCTTACGGAAAGCACCATGAATAAAATGTGAACCACCATCGGTCATTAAGTATCTAGGGACTCCAAACCTCGGGAAAATAACTTCCTTAAGCATTTTAATAGAAGTGTTATGATCAGCACTACTAGTTGGAATAGCTTCCACCCACTTAGTAACGTAATCAACAACAACTAGAATATGAGTGTAACCATTAGAGGCAGGAAAAGGTCCCATGTAATCAAAGCCCCAAACATCAAATGGCTCAATAACAAGTGAATAATTCATAGGCATTTCTTGACGTCTACTAATATTACCAATTCTTTGACATTCATCACAAGACAAGACAAACTTACGGGCATCCTTGAAGAGAGTAGGCCAGTAAAAACCGGATTGCAATACCTTATGTGCAGTTCTGTCCCCAGCGTGGTGCCCTCCATAAGCTTCGGAGTGACACTTGCGTAGGATATGTTCCTGTTCATGCTCAGGTACACAACATCTAATAACACCGTCTACTCCTTCTTTATAAAGATGTGGGTCATCCCAAAAGTAGTGTCGCAAGTCATAGAAAAACTTTTTCTTTTGTTGGTATGTGAAGCTAGGCGGTATAAATTTAGCAACAATATAATTAGCATAATCAGCATACCACGGAGTGCTACAAAAAGTACTTATGACATTTAATTGCTCATCAGGAAAACTATCATCAATAGGTAGTGGGTCATCAAGAACATTCTCTAGCCTAGACAAGTTGTCTGCAACGGGGTTCTCAGCTCCCTTTCTATCAACAATATGTAAATCAAATTCTTGAAGCAAGAGAACCCATCTAACGAGTCTAGGTTTTGCATATTTCTTTTCCATAAGATATTTAATAGCAGCATGATCTGTATGGATAGTTACTCTAAAATCAACAATATAGGGTCTGAATTTATCACAAGAAAATACAACCGCTAAAAGTCCCTTTTCGGTAGTAGCATAATTTCTTTGAGCATTGTCTAGAGTCTTACTAGCGTAATGGATAACATTCAATTTCTTATCAACTCTTTGCCCTAGAACAGCACCTACAGCATAATCACTAGCATCACACATAATTTCAAAGGGTAAATTCCAATCAGGTGGCTAAACAACAGGTGCAGAGACTAAAGCTTTCTTAAGTATTTCAAACACTTCTACACAATCATCATCAAAGACAAATGGTACATCTTTTTTTAATAAATTAGTCAGAGGCCGAGAGATTTTTGAGAAGTCCTTGATGAACCTCCTATAAAATCCGGTGTGACCAAGGAAACTTCTTATACCTTTGATGTCCTTGGGACATGGCATCTTTTCAATAGCACCAACCTTGGCTTTATCAACTTCAATACCTCTTTCAGAAACTTTGTGCCCCAAGACAATACCTTCATTAACCATAAAGTGGCACTTTTCCCAATTCAAGACAAGATTAGTTTCTTCACATCTCTACAAAACTCGAGCGAGATTGCTCAAGCAATCATCAAAAGAGGAACCATAGACGGAAAAGTCATCCATGAAAACCTCACAAATTTTCTCAGAAAAGTCAGAGAATATAGCCATCATGCATCTTTGAAAGGTAGTAGGTGCATTACATAAACCAAAAGGCATACGTCTATAAGCAAAAGTACCAAAAGGGCATGTAAAACTAGTCTTTGATTGATCTTTAGCCGACACGGGTATTTGAGAAAAACCAGAATAACCATCTAGAAAGCAATAATGTGTATGTTTGCATAGTCTTTCTAACATTTGATCAATAAAAGGTAAGGGGTAATGATCTTTCTTAGTAGCCTTATTTAATTTGCGGAAATCAATTACCATCCTATAACCCGTGATAATTCTTTGCAGAATCAATTCATCTTTATCATTAGGGACAATAGTAATACCTCCCTTCTTAGGGACACAATGGACATGACTTACCCACTGACTATCAGCAACAGGAAAAATTATACCTGCCTCCAGAAGCTTGAGTATTTCTTTTCTTACCACTTCTTTCATTTTATGATTCAAACGTCGTTGAGGATCACAAACTGGTTTGGCATCAGCTTCCAAGTTTATTTTATGTTGACATAGAGTGGGACTGATGCCCTTAAGATCATCCACAGTATATCCAATAGCGGCACGATGTTTCTTCAGAGTCTTCAATAATCTTCCTTCTTCATGCTCTGAAAGGTTAGCGCTAATAATGACAGGATATATTTTCTTTTCATCAAGATAAGCATATTTAAGATTATCAGGCAACGGTTTAAGCTCAAACATGGGATCACCCTTGGGTGGAGGGGGATCCCCTAGGATTTCAACAGGCAAATTGTGTTGCAGAATAGGTTCTTGTTTAAAGAATACTTCATCCATTTCCCGCCTTTCATTCATGAACATATCATTTTCATGGTCTAGCAAATAGTGTTCTAGAGGATCACTAGGAGGTACAGCAATAGAAGCAAGACCAATAATTTCATCCTTACTAGGCAATTCTTCCTCATAATGTTGTTTACTAAATTTAGAGAAATTAAATTCATGGACCATATCGTCCAAGCCAACAGTAACAACATTCTTTTTGCAGTCTATCTTAGCATCTACAGTACGCAAGAAGGGTCTACCAAATATAATGGGACAAAAGCTATCTTGTGGAGAACCAAGAACAAGAAAATCAGCGGGATATTTGGTTTTCCCACACAAGACTTCAACATCTCTAACAATTCCCATTGGAGCTATGGTATCTCTATTGGCAAGTTTAATTGTAACATCAATATCTTCTAACTCAGAAGGTGCAATCTCATGCATAATTTCTTTGTATAAGTCAAAGGGTATAACACTAGCACTAGCACCCATATCACATAAGACATGATAACAATGCTCTCCTATTTTAACAGAAATAACAGGCATGCCTACCACAGGTCTATGTTTATCTCTATCACAAGGTTTAGCAATTCTATAAGTTTCACAAGTGAATTGAATAACATGCCCATCAATATTATCAGACAAGAGATCTTTAACAATAGCAACATTGGGTTCTACTTTGACTTGCTCAGGAGGTGTACAAGTCCTGATATTGCCTTTACGAACAACAATTGAAGCTTTAGCATGATCCTTCATTCTAACAGGGAAATGGGGTTTCTCAACATAAGAAGTAGGAACAATAGGATCATTATAAGTGACAATCTTTTCTTCAACTTTAATAGGTGTAGCTACTTTTACTTCTATGGGAGGATGATATTTAAACCACTTCTCCTTGGGGAGATCAACATAAGTAGCAAAAGATTCACAGAAAGAAGCTACTATCTCAGAGTCAAGTCCATATTTAGTGCTAAACTTACGGAAAATATCGGTATCCATAAAAGATTTAACACAATCAAACGTAGGTGTCATACCTGACTCCTTACCTTCGTCGAGGTCCCAATCTTCAGAGTTGCGTTAATTCTATCCAATAAATTCCATCCAAATTCAATAGACTTCATCACAAAAGAGCCAGCACAAGAAGTATCGAGCATGGTGCGATTATTAGCAGAAAGCCGAGCATAAAAATTCTGGAGAATGGTCAATTTTGAGAGCTCATGATTGGGGCATGAATATAACATTGATTTAAGCCTCCCCCAAGCTTGAGCGATGCTTTCTCCTTCGCGAGGCCAAAAATTATATATATAATTGTGATCACGATGAACAAGATGCATAGGGTAATACTTTTGATGAAATTCCAGTTTGAATCTTTTATAGTTCCATGATCTCGTATCATCACATAGCCTGTACCATGTCAATGCGTCTCCCTCCAAAGATAAAGGGAAAGCCTTCCTCTTAACGGCATCATTGGGTATACCTGCAAGCTTAACTAGTCCACAAATATCATCCACAAAGCGTAGATGTTCGTCAGGATGCTTTGTTCCATCTCCTGCGAAAGTGTTAGCTAGCAGTTTTTCTATCATACCCGAAGGAATCTGAAAAGCAATTTCATTTTCAATAGATTCAGTAGGTTCAGTAGGTTGAGGAGCAACTCTTGGATCAACTGGACGGGGTAAAGATACCCCAAACAAGCCCCTCAAACAATTACTTTCCATGGTAACAAGTGACAGAAAATTTCAGCACACTAAATAAAATTTTCCTTACCAAATTCCACCTACCAAAGGCGCTTCACTCCCCGGCAACGGCGCCAGAAAAGAGTCTTGATGACCCACAAGTATAGGGGATCTATCGTAGTCCTTTCAATAAGTAAGAGTGTCGAACCCAACGAGGAGCAGAAGGAAATGATAAGCGGTTTCAGCAAGGTATTCTCTGCAAGTACTGAAATAAGTGGTAACAGATAGTTTTGTGATAGGATAAATTGCAACGAGCAACAAGTAACAAAAGTAAATAAAGTGCAGCAAGGGGGCCCAATCCTTCTTGTAGCAAAGGACAAGCCTAGACAAACTCTTATAATAGGAAAAGCGCTCCCGAGGACACATGGGAATATCGTCAAGCTAGTTTTTATCACGCTCATATGATTCGCGTTCGGTACTTTGATAATTTGATATGTGGGTGGACCGGTGCTTGGGTACTGCCCTTACTTGGACAAGCATCCTACTTATGATTAACCTCTATTGCAAGCATCCGCAACTACAACAAAAGTATTAAGGTAAACCTAACCATAGCATGAAACATATGGATCCAAATCAGCCCCTTATTAAGCAACGCATAAACTAGGGTTTAAGCTTCTGTCACTCTAGCATCCCATCATCTACTTATTACTTCCCAATGCCTTCCTCTAGGCCCAAATAATGGTGAAGTGTTATGTAGTCGACGTTCACATAACACCACTAGAGGTTAGACAACATACATCTTATCAAAATATCGAACGAATACCAAATTCACATGACTACTAATAGCAAGACTTCTCCCTTGTCCTCAGGAACAAACGTAACTACTCACAAAGCATATTCATGTTCATAATCAGAGGGGTAATATTGTGCATAAAGGATCTGAACATATGATCTTCCACCAAATAAACCAACTAGCATCAACTACAAGGAGTAATCAACACTACTAGCAACCTACTAGCACCAATCCCGGACTTGGAGACAAGAATTGGATACAAGAGATGAACTAGGGTTTGGAGATGAGATGGTGCTGGTGAAGATGTTGATGGAGATTGCCCTCTCTCGATGAGAGGAGCGTTGGTGATGACGATGGTGATGATTTCCCCCTCCCGGCGGGAAGTTTCCCCGGCAGAACAGCTCTGCCGGAGCCCTAGATTGGTTCCGCGAAGGTTCCGCCTCGTGGCGGCGGAGTCTCTGCCGAAAGGTTGCTTGTTATTTTTTCAAATTGAAAGACTTCATATGGGAGAAGATGGGCGTCGGAGAGCCACCAGGGGGCCCACGAGGTAGTGGGGCGCGCCCAGGGGGGGCGCCCCCCACCCTCGTGAGCAGGGTGTGGGCCCCCTAGCCTTCATCTTTGGCGATGATTTTTCTTTATTTATTCCAAGATATTCCGTGGAGTTTCAGGACTTTTGGAGTTGCGCAGAATAGTCCTTCAATATTTGCTCCTTTTCCAGCCCAGAATTCCAGTTGCCGTCATTCTTCCTCTTCATGTAAACCTTGTAAAATAAGAGAGAATAGCCATAAGTATTGTGACATAACGTGAAATAACAGCCCATAATGCAATAAATATTGACATAAAAGCATGATGCAAAATGGACGTATCAGAATACAACCCTCTGGCCCAGCTCGGGTGTGGGGATGAGTTGGCCCTCTTTAGGGGCGCGATGAGCGTTATCGGCCGACAAGTAGCTGGCCCGCTTCAGCTCCAAGATGTATTTGTTGGTGATGATGGAGTCATCCCACTTGCCGTTTTCACCGGATCCGGCCATGGTTGGGGAGGGCGAGATGGGATTTGCCGGGGAGCAGAAAGACAGGGCGCTGGAGCTCTAGAAGATTGCGCAAGCAGCACTGGGAGGTGGAAGAAGGCATAAGACGCTAATTGTAGCATTCCCCCTCTTTATAGGCCATGGAAGAGCCAAGGGTTCATCTTTTCACATTGTGGGCTTCTCCACTTCCTGATACTCTCGCGACGTTATGCGCGGGTGGGGAATCGAAATCATTGATCATATCCCCCAAAAAACGGGGCACGATTCCTGCCTTAATGAGACGTGCCAATAGGGGGGCAACCTCGAGTCGCGCACTGAGAACTGCCAGCACTCGGCAATATGACCGGGTGTGACCCTTCGTTAAAGAGAAAAAAGTTGTCAGACAAGGGCACTATTCATACTGGAGCATTTTTTTTACCTTCAGAGCTAAGTAAAATGGATGCTTCAGATTCCGAACACCACTTGACTCCAAGCATGTATAGGACACGCTGAAGAACTCGCCTCGCAAGCCTAAGATCACAAGTGTGCGGATTCCGGACACAAGCCCTTGCGTTGGAGGCAAGTTCGTGGGCTACTGAGGGAGTCCTGGATTGAGGGGTCCTCGGACTGCCGGCCTATTGTGATTGGGCCGGACTGATGGGCCACTATGGGGCCGAGCTAGAGTGCGGACCCATGGCTGGATAAGGAATATTCAGAGTCATGGTGTGCCCTCCAAGCCAAGATTAGGCAGGATCTTCACTTCTTTGTAACCGATCGCTTGTATCCCTAACCCTACTGGTGTCTATATAAACCAGGGGGTTTTAGTCATTAGGGCTAGAGCTACATCCATCACCTCATCGACTTAGGGTTTAGCTCACCTGATCTCGAGGTAGATCTACTCTGTAACCACATCATACATCAAATACAATCAAGCATGACGTAGGGTTTTACCTATTTGAGAGGGCCCAAACCTGGGTAAACACTATGTTCATCGTCCCTTGTTCCCCATTGATCCTCGATCCATAGCTCGGGACCCCCTACCCGAGATCCGCCGGTTTTGACACCGACAGTCCCCAAGCTTAATTCATGCATATCCTCGAGTAGGTAAATGATAAAAAAGATAATTTTTGATGTGGAATGCTACCTAGCATAATCTTGATCATATAATCTAATCATGGCATGAATATTAACACACGGTGATTCAAAGCAATAGTCTATAATTTGACATAAAGACATCAACACTCAGGCATCCGAACAAACAACCATGTCTTTCAAAATATCAATGCTAAAGAACGTTATCCCTACAAAATCATATAGTCTTGTCATGCTCCATATTCCTAACACAAAGTATCATGCACAAACTTGATGACAAGCCGAGCAATTGGTTCATACTTTTTAACGTGCTTCAACCTTTTCAACCCCCATGCAATACACTATGGGTGGAAGAAAATATGATGTTGGAGTTTGTGAGGAAAGACAAAAAAGGAGAAAGTCTCACATTGACGCGGATAATCAACGGGCTATGGAGATGCCCATCAATTGATGTCAATGCGAGGAGTAGGGATTGCCATGCAATGGATGCACTAAGAGCTATAAGTGTAGGAAATCTCAAACTGAAAACTAAGTGGGTGTGCATCCAACTTGCTTGCTCATGAAGACCTTAGGCATTTGACGAAGCCCATCATCAAAATATACAAGCCAAGTTCTATAATGAAAAATTCCCACTAATATATGAAAGTGACAACATAGGAGACTCTCTATATGAAAAACATGGTGCTACTCTGAAGCACAAGTGTGGAAAAGGATAGTAATATTGCCCCTTCTCTCTTTTTCTCTTTTTTAGTTTTTTTTCTTTTCTCTTTTTTTCTTTCTTTTTCCTTTTTTTTGTTGGGATCTTTTTGGCCTCTTTTTTATTTTATCTTGTTTATGTCCGGAGTCTCATCCCGACTTGTGGGGGAATCATAATCTCCATCACCCTTTCCTCGCTGGGGCAATGCTCTAATATTGATTATCATCATACTTTTATTTACATACAACTCGATATTACAACTCGATAAAACTAATACATGATGACACTATATGAATGCCTCCGGCACTATACCAGGATATGCAATGATCTAGCATAGCAAAGATATCAAAAAATGGATGAGCCTTGAAAATATCATGCTAGCTATCTTACGATCGTGCAAAGAAATATGACAATGAATGTTCAAGTCATGTATATGATGATGATGGAAGTTGCATGGCTATGTAAATGCCATAATGGGTAGGTATGGTGGCTGTTTTGAGGAAGATATAATGAGGCTTATGTGTGATAGAGCGTATCATATCACGGGGTCTGGATGCACCGGCAAAGTTTGCAACAACTCTCGAGGTGACCAAGGGCATGCGCGGTACCAAAGAGGCTAGAAAATTGCGGAAAGGTGAGAGTGCATATAATCCATGGACTCACAGTAGTCATAAAGAACTCACATACTTATTGCGAATGTTTATTAGCCCTCGAAGCAAAGTACTACTACGCATGCCCCTAGGGGATAGATTGGTAGGAAAAGACCATCGTTCGTCCCCGACCGCCACTCATAAGGAAGACAATAAATAATAAATCATGCTCCAATATCATCGCATAACGGGAGACTATACGTGCATGCTTCGGGAATCACAAACCTTAACACTAATTGTCAGATTCAGGGTCCCGCAGACCCAAGAAAGGTTTGAGCTTTGAGGTGCGTGCGAAGAACTCAATCTCCCCAGTATGCTAACTCGTCACCCTCACATCCTAGATCGATGAACGGGAAAGTAAAGAGACAAGCAGTTTACCCAGGTTCGGGCCACCTTGCGGTGTAAGACCCTACTCCTGCTTTGTGGTGGATTAGCCTCGAGGTGGACTGAGGATGAACTGGTACAGAGGAAGAACAGCCTCAGGAGGTCTGCTCTTGTGTTGGTGCAAGCTAGTGAAGGTTCGGATGGCTCGGTCGATTAATCCTCTATGGTGGTGGGTAACCTATATTTGTAGTGGCCTTGGTCCTCTTCCTCCAAAACAAGGCGGGAAGGGATCCTGACGGCGTCCTGGACTACGGGGTACTCACCACGTCGTCTCCCAATCAGTTGGATTGGGCCGAGGACCCCCATGGCCGTATACTCATGGGCCAGTTCGGACAACCCCTGTCGCATACAAGGAAGACTCCACAAGACTTGGCGCCCAAGACAAGGACTCTCCTAAACCCTAGGCCTCCAGTGTCTTATATAAACCGAGGCCAGGCTAGTCAATAGAGAATCTCATATTCATTAATATCATCTTGTGGTAGATACATGTACTCTGTACTACACCCCAGATGAATACAATCAAAACCAGACGTAGGGTTTCACCTCCATCAAGAGGGCCCAAACCTGGATAAAATCCCGTGTCCATGTTACCATCGCTCCAAGATGCCTAGCTTAGGACCCCTACTACGAGATACGTCGGATATTGAACCAACATTTGTGATTTCATTGAGAGCCTGCTAGGTGATCACCATGGTTCGATGGCAGTCAAGATCAACGATCAGGTGATATTTTCTCAATCAGATCTATTCCACATAAGTCATCTTCTTGCAAATTATGGCTTCCGCCTTGTGCTATTTGGTTCGCAGATACATATCAGATCAGGACGCATAGACAATTTGATGACGACGACCGAATTGGTATTTGGTGATTTATCGGAGCCGAACTGATCGCGACGGCGCCGATCACGTATCCGGATAGTGGAAATTGTCCGTGTAAAGGCATCATGTGCGCAGCACTTTCGGGCGACTAATGATCCAGTGTGCTGTTTTCCCTCACTGGTTGTGGTATATGGCCACAAGTCCCAAGGTTGCCATCTGCCAGGGCCAGGTGTTGTCGGAGCATCATAATGATAGGGATCAGCCCGGCCGATGCATGGTAGTACTCAAAGTATGCATGCAAGGTACTACTACTCGTGGCACAATAGTATAAGTACTATTCACAAGAGAAGATCAATCACGTTCGCCCATGGAATCTAGTTTTCCAAAACTAGTACTCTATGTGTGCATTACTACTTATTCATGCAAACACCCAGGTGATATTTTTCCTTTATGCAAGTACTTGGTTACATTGCTTTTGTTTCTCGGGGCTATGGTTGTACCAGTTTTCGCAGGAGATTTCTTAGTGGTTACACGATGGTACGGTGTTTTCCATACTGCAGTAAGCCGGCCTCCTCGTCGGTGGTTCGGCACACACTGCTCCGCAATCCGCACTTGCTCTATAGATACGGACCTCGTGGCACTGTCCTCATCAAGCCGAACTTGTCGCCCAGGCCATATTTCACTAACCTTATTACTCTGCTTAAATTGATTAAGTAGAGAATTTCTTTAAAATAAAATATGACTATTCGTTATTATTTTTGGCTCGCACTCTCTTACGTGCACAGATTTGTGGATGCTCATGCATTGTCAGGCGAAGTCAGCATTGGAAATTGCTTTCTGCTGATCGCTACTACTGGACCGACTGCAACGAGTGTTGCTCGGAAGCAGTCCAATATGCTGCCGCCTGACGACCACCAAGTCCTATCCAAAGTCTTCCAGAGACGTCCAGCTATAAGAGACCAACGATGCGTTGGTCTTAGGATTTGATCCCTTGCTGATCCTTCATGAGTATTAATACTGGTTGGGATCAATGTTCGAACAAAGGACTGCAAACATCAGGGAGACTTCTTTCCTTTTCCTTTTATATTCGGCATGTAATTGTCCCCTGGTTCTCTGTTGCTTCGTACTAAAAAAGTACGTAGACCAAGGATACTGCTAATGCAATGGAGCCAGTTTGGCAACACGCCCTCCCAAATCTAGTTGGCAAATACAAGTGATTTGACTAGTACTATTGGTACACGATGTTGGTGCCCTCGGATAAAGATTGAAGCGATCTGATTCTCCGTATTATAGTTCAGTATGAATCAGTTCGTCTGCTATGGTCATCATCGTCGAACAGGTTTTATTTTTCCTGACTATTCGTTTAGTGCATGAAATTATTACACACAGAATATTTTCTGTTGTTTTGCACTGCATTATTTTTGCAGAGATATTTTATCAACACTTCTACAGGGCGTCGGTCTAGCCAGACTCTCGCTGTCATCTAAGTCGGCCGACCTATGTGGACATTGTTGCACCACAACATTGTCACGCCGTCAAGTCGACCTTGGCGCTCGTGCCCTATTCAACATATTATTCACGTCGCACAAATTAATTATGCAATTTTTTCTTTCAATTATTATTGTTTTTTGCTTGCCCTGTTTTATGTGTGCAGGTAATCGATTTTGACTATGTTACGCGGTCACTTCGGCATCACCAGCCGACCAGCATGAGACTTCGGCATCCACCGATCACAGCTTCGCAATGTTAACTGGACCGAGAACTTCACCTGGCCACATTGGCCATGCAGCGTCATCGCTTCATCAAACTGATGTCCATCATGCTGAACAGGTCGACTGGTGTGGGGGCTCCGTTGTCACCTTGCCGACCAGCTCCGCCAGCTCGGCTAGACTGGGGGCTTTGCCCTACCACATCGGCCGAACCGTGTCACTATTCTGGAGTGCCGAACTCCTTGCTCGGACACCTCGGGCTTGGGGGCCGGGATCTCGGCCATGCCGAGGACTGTGAACCTTGTCGGATCTGTCACAGATCAACGGGCGTCTTCGTCCCGCCACAAGCCCGAATCGCGTCATCAACACCGAGCACAATAACCAGCTAACTCGCTTCCATGCTCAAAAACTTTCAGTTTTAAATTTTGTTCGGTTCGACCAAGCATTATACTTTTTTGACAGAAAATTGTTTGTGAAAATTTTCCTTGTGATAACTTTGTTTGTGACACACAAATTCAAATACCCCGTTTACTTGGGGGCTTCCTTTCTGAAGCCTTTCCTCTTGCAAATGATTATACTTGTACGGCTTCGTTCCTTGTTCGTGTATTACGCCATAATATGCACCATGTTGACTTAAGCGATTTGCAAGCTGGGTTGCCTCCCTGTAACATCCCAAAATTCTAAATTTTGGAATGTTATAAACAAATAGATAGATTTGATTGATTGCTTGATTGATTGACTGAAAGTGAGTGAATTCGAAGCTTTTTGAAAGTTAAATGAGAGGGAATAAAAGGACTTTCCCAAACTTTCATATTGGTTTTCTGATCTTCGTGAATTCAAATTCTTTTCATCACAAAACCCCGGAGAGAAGATGACATGACTTCTTCCATTTATTTAAATGACAAGGGGTGTTGAGAATATTTGAATTTCATTTGGAAATATCCCAATTCTGAAACTTTATGCGACTCAATGATTTTCACGAGAGAAGATAAAATGACTTCTTCAAATTATATGAAATATGAGTTGGGAGTTTCAAAGAATTAAATTCAAAGCCCCTTTGAATTTATTTTCAATTTGGAATAGATCATCATGCATACTTTATTTTCTTGCATTTTGGTCGATCCTAGAAATTTCACGCAACTCAAGGACCCTTGGAGAGAGTTGGAGATTTCGTTATTTTCATATTTGAGAGTTTTCTCGAATTGAAAAGAGGATCATTTGATTTATTTATTTCATCTTCAATTATTTTTCCGTTATCAAAAAAATAGAGAGGGAATAATATGACTTTCCCAAATTTAGGAAAA
>NC_041387.1:485590229-485594655 GCF_002162155.2 Triticum dicoccoides | reverse complement strand
GCAAGTAACACTTGATCATATCTTTTCTACAACCCATGTTTTATTGCATTAGATCAATCCTCTCACATTGCATGATTAGGATCTAATTAAATTGTGGGATGGGAAGTAGAATTGAGGTAGTACCTATTACCTGTTACTTATAAAACCTTGGGAGTTACTTCTACGTTTGCTTATTATGCCATGCTATGCTAGTAGACGTGGATTGGGTGAGTGATATCCATGACAGATGTGAGATTGATAATTTTAATGGTTTATCTAAGGTGGCAACTTAAACACACATCTGGGTGGATTGAGGCACCTGATGTCTATCAGGACTTGCCTGTTCTTATTTTGGACCGCCACCCAGGCTCAAAGGGATCATAAGATTTTTCATGCTAGAAACTTCCGTGTGCAGCCACATGCTACTATGGGCTCTAGCATAGTTGACTAAGTTGTGCGAACTCTTACGGGGTAGACTAGCAGATGTAGGGGATGTAGGTGTACCGGTTTACCCCACATGTAAGGTGCTAGCGCTTCTGAAAGACTATGTCTCGGTCATCCGCCTTCTCAAACACCCTGTAGTGCGAGAAACCAAACGGAGGCGATCGAGTCTTGTGGGAAAAGTGCGCAAACCTCTGCAGAGTAACAAACTAATCATGATTAGCCGTGTCCCCGGTTATGGACATTTTGAGTATCTAGTTCTTGGATTATCCTGTTGATCTCAACACGTTACTTATTATAATTTGTTTGGGTTTAATGAGTACTTTTAATTGGGATTGAGGATGCTGTCAACCATTCTCAATGTTTAACAACCACCATGATAGTTAAATAAATTTTATTCCTTTGAAGTAGGGAAAAATTGGCTTTTCGCAAAAACTGTAATCATAGAGCTTTCCACCAGCCACATATGCATGTACTATAGCCTATTCTTTCATTACTCTCTATGTGTTACATTGCCAGCATATTCCATGTGCTGACCCGTTTTCGGGCTGCAACTTTTCATGTTGCAGACTTTTCAGACGACGAGTAAGTGGTACGTTAGGGTTACGATTTCCTATACTCAACTTTGCCGTTGGTGTTGATGGGAATCCACAACCTTGTTGCTTCCGCTATATTTTGGATTGAGGTAATAGTATTTACGTTACTTTATACATGTGATTTACCTCTGTTATAAATCCTTCGAGTACTGTGTGTGTCAGCATACTGATCCAGGGATGACACATAAGCACAGAGACTTGATCCATTCGGGTCGGGTCGCTACAAGATGGTATCAGAGCACATGTTGACTGTAGGACGTGACCCTAGAAACTGGCAAGCCAATAGCAAAGATTTTTCTCTACAACTTTCCCTTTCAAAAGATCTTTTACCTCTCTTCTCTTCTGAGTTTATTCAAATATTCCCCTTTTAGTGAGACCATACCCCTTTTCCCTTTTGACCACTCGAAGATTTGACTGATGAGACCACTCCAAGGAGACAAGATATCGGACAACTAAGACCATTTGGAATGAAGAGGATTTTACCGTGTAAATAGAAACTACAACTGTTGAAGACTCCGAAGACTTGGAGAATTTGAGGCTCTGAAGAATCCCTAGATTTGTATGACCTAGGAAGGCTACCCTTATGGAACTTGGCAGATTATGGAAGTTGTCAATACCCGAGATCAAGGTGTATCGAAGAAAGATTGAAACAAGGAGTACGAGAACTCGAAGAAAATCCTAAGGCAGGGGATATCAACTATGGAAGATAGCTCATGGCAATGACAAGGGCAAAAACACGACTATCCATGATGTTATCGCCCGCCTATGCTATTGTCACCGTGCGGAGTTAAGCATGCAGATGCATGGAAGGATTGGATGGTAGAAAGCTGATGGAGCATCTATCTGCAAACATTGGAGTGTTAACCTTAGCTGGTGTATTCACCAGGATCTGGAGTGTTACATCAGGAAGTTAAGATGGACCTACAAGAAGCAATATTTGACAATAAGGCAATTGGTGAAGAACTCAGGACCCAGAAGCTGAAAGTAGACAAGATGAAGGAGCAAAACATCGAGATACCGGATATTTGACAGTAACTGAAGGACAGTAGGATCATGGATCATGTCAAGGATGTTGAAACCGGCAGTTGGAATGCAATTCCAGAATATTCAAGGATGTCACGAGAGACTTCACGTCAACAGAGTTGATCTGGCAAAAGAACTTGAGCAGGACAAGCACGATTGGAAGAAGCCATTGGAGGCATGAACAAAGACTTGAAGAGTTTGGAGACGTTGAAGATTCATCGACCTTTAGAAGACCAAACCCCTGTTATATACCTACGTTAGATGCGACGTTTGTGAGCTGTCATTTGTTTGATGTTTTCTCAACAGCCACAACAAAAAAATCTGTCTTTTCAAAACTGTTGCTTGCATTGTGTGCATTCCTCTCTCTTGATCTCTCTTATCTCACCCCAAACCCTTGAACCCAATAGAGGATGAATGGAGATGAGCTTGTATTTTCTGGACCGATGAGTCAATTGGAGACAGACCGATGGATTCAGAACATGGAGGATCATATGGAGAACAACCCTATAGTCAGAAAGGATATGGCCCAGCATGCTCTTCAATGCTTTGAAAGAGGTGCTGCTACTTGGTGGAGGATGTACCAAACCATCAATGGATGGCAAGGAGTAACCACTTGGAAAGAATTTAAGTTGACTTTGCTAAAGTCTCAGTTTGTGTCCCAGAAGTTGAAGCCTTATGGAAAGGATATGAAGAAACCTTGTGCATGCAAGATTTGTGGACAAATCGGACACACCCATAAGGAACACAAGGATGAATGCCCTAATTGTGAAGGAAGTCACCCAACTGAAGAATGCCCAACTAGACAGATTACTTGTTTCTTGTGTCAAGGGACTACCCACTACCCTGCTCAGTGTCACATTTACCCCATGGTACAACGAACCATCCAGCTGAAGGAAGAAGCAATGAAAGGAGCTCTCATGGAAGGTTTAGAAGAACCTGTGATGAAGAAAGAGGTGGAGGACACACCCAAAGAAGAGCCAATTAGACCCTGCACTAAGTCATGCTATTCATGTGGAGAAGAAGGACACATCTCCCAGAATTGTATGAACGGGAATCTAGTAGAATTCCCGACAGAGGAAGTAGAGTATGACCCACAGGAAATAGAAGCCCTGATTGGAACGGAAAGGTCCAGGAAGAGAAGTAGGTTGGATTCGAGGAACAACCCAATTTCCACAAAGAAAGACCTGAGTCATATCACATGTTTCAGGTGCAAAAATTCAGGGCACTACTTCAATGATTGTCCAAGAGGGAAGATAAGGACCCAAGGAGGCTATGTGATCATGAGGAAACCTCGAAACCTGTCAGAAGTAATGTGTTTCCGTTGTAATGGAGCAGGGCACTTTGCCAGAGGTTGTCCGAAGGAGAAGGAGACTTGTGATAAATAGTTGAGTTTGTAACAGAAGTAATATAGTAGTGGTAGTGAGAACATTTTCTTTTATATAGAGGTATTGAATTGAGGCATGTAATGGAAAAACAGGAGATTGTAATGATTTGAGAATTAATAAAGTTAGCCTCGTTGGTACTGATATGGATTTTATGAGTTGCTACTCTATGAAGGAGGATTTTGACCATTTTTGAGGATAAGAGAAATATGGTCTATGGAAGATTTGTGTATTTTAAGGGTGGTAGTACCCTGTAAGAACCTTTGACCCCAGAAAAGATAAAGATACTCCACTGCATGGATTTTGGGCAAAATGAAATACGAGTTTTGTCTCGATATGTGTGATGCCCCAATGAGTATGTGGGATGAAGTTGGAGACCGTCAGTTGTTTGGACCAAATGTGATCAAGGAGTCAGAAGAGAATGTTAAGTTGATTCGAGATAGACTGAAGGTAGCTCAGTCCAGGTAGAAGAGTTATGCAGACTTAAAAACGCAAGGAGGTAGTCTATGAAATCGGAGATAGAGCATATCTTTGTGTGCCAGCTCTGCGAGGAGTTAAACGATTTGGAGTTAAGGGAAAGTTAGCCCCGAGATTTGTAGGACCATACCAAGTATTGGAGCGTATGGGAGAAGTTACCAACAAGTTGGAGTCACCCGAAGGACTGTCAGGAGTTCATGATGTGTTTCATGTTTCTCAGTTGAAGAAGTGCCATGCAGAGATGGCCAATATTTCCTTGTAAGGACGCTTGACCCTGGAAAGGATAATGATGTCCCATGAAGTGGAATATGGATTTCATAAGTAGAAGATTTATCTCGGTATGAGGGATATTCCATGAGGATGAAGAGATGAATTACTATTGGAGATAAAGGAGGTATGATGTTGGAAATACGGATCAATGGAAACTCCATGATGAGTCAGAGTAATCATGTCCTAGTTTGGTGCCAAAGGAAGAAAGTCCCTACGATTGGATGGAATTAAGAATACTAGGAAGTTGGAAGTTGGACT
>NC_041387.1:485560432-485588096 GCF_002162155.2 Triticum dicoccoides | reverse complement strand
AAAAAAAAATCCGCAGCGCCTTGGGCCAAAGGCCCAAGCCGCTAGCCGCCGGCCGGCCAAGAGGCCATAGCGCGCGTGCACCAGGGAGCCGCCGCTTCCTTCTTTTGCCTAGTCCTAGTAGGACTCTTGTCCTATGTTCGTTTTTTCCGTATCTATTTCTAGATCTTTTCCTCTTGTTTCCTAATTCTAATCTATTTCTTGTCCCCTACCCCAAGCAAAACCCTTCCCTCCCCAATATAAATACCCAAGCACCCCCCCCCTCTAAACACATCAAACCAACACCTCTCCTCTCCTCTCCGCCGCCCCACGCCGCGCCGCCGCACCACCCAAGCCGCGCCTCACCCCGCGCCTCTCACCCGCGCCGCCGCCCTTGTGCATCGCCGCCGCGCCCAACGCCGCCCAACCCCGCGCCCTAGTGCCGCCATCGCCGCCATGCGTCACCGCGCCGCCGCCGCCCTGCGTCAACGCCGCCATCGCCGCCGTTCGCCGGAGGTACCGTGCCGCGTCTCTTCTTTCCCTCGGTTCGGTTTTTCTTATAAACCGTTCCGATTCTTTTCTTCTCTACCGATTCGTTTTCTTTCCGATTTTTCGCTAAACCGTTCCGGTGTTCTAGATCAGTTTTTCGTTTCGATCTCTTTTCCGAAAACCCTAGATTGGTTTTCGTTCTTCTTTCGGACCGTTCGTCTCAACGAACGTGATCACCGATTATTTCCCGGTTAACGACGTCTGTTCGTATAACCGTTCTTCTTTTTTCTTCTCGTCGGATTTATTCCGCGATCGCGATCTCAGATCCGATCTTCGTTCTAGTTTATCTTCTCGCTCGTTTATCGGAATCAGGTGATTCAAGCGCCTGGAGTTTCATCTCGAAACCGCCGTTTCGTCTAATCAACTTGAACAAGCTTTTGCTACAGTAAAATTTTGACCTAGATTCAACTTGCTAGAACCGAGTTGTTTTCTTCCGCCGTTTGTTTTTCGTCGTTTGTTCGGCTCGTTCTTTCTTTGCAACCGGAGTTCTTAAGTTGAACTTTCTGGTTCGTTCTCTTGTTCGATTTTTCCCTGTGCATTAGATGAGTACTTATTGTGTGGTTACTATTGCTTGCCTACGATAGATTGACCGGAGTATGACGATTAGATCTATCAAGAGTTTTGAGTGCGAATCATCTTCATCAACATTGCAAGCAAGTAACACTTGATCATATCTTTTCTACAACCCATGTTTTATTGCATTAGATCAATCCTCTCACATTGCATGATTAGGATCTAATTAAATTGTGGGATGGGAAGTAGAATTGAGGTAGTACCTATTACCTGTTACTTATAAAACCTTGGGAGTTACTTCTACGTTTGCTTATTATGCCATGCTATGCTAGTAGACGTGGATTGGGTGAGTGATATCCATGACAGATGTGAGATTGATAATTTTAATGGTTTATCTAAGGTGGCAACTTAAACACACATCTGGGTGGATTGAGGCACCTGATGTCTATCAGGACTTGCCTGTTCTTATTTTGGACCGCCACCCAGGCTCAAAGGGATCATAAGATTTTTCATGCTAGAAACTTCCGTGTGCAGCCACATGCTACTATGGGCTCTAGCATAGTTGACTAAGTTGTGCGAACTCTTACGGGGTAGACTAGCAGATGTAGGGGATGTAGGTGTACCGGTTTACCCCACATGTAAGGTGCTAGCGCTTCTGAAAGACTATGTCTCGGTCATCCGCCTTCTCAAACACCCTGTAGTGCGAGAAACCAAACGGAGGCGATCGAGTCTTGTGGGAAAAGTGCGCAAACCTCTGCAGAGTAACAAACTAATCATGATTAGCCGTGTCCCCGGTTATGGACATTTTGAGTATCTAGTTCTTGGATTATCCTGTTGATCTTAACACGTTACTTATTATAATTTGTTTGGGTTTAATGAGTACTTTTAATTGGGATTGAGGATGCTGTCAACCATTCTCAATGTTTAACAACCACCATGATAGTTAAATAAATTTTATTCCTTTGAAGTAGGGAAAAATTGGCTTTTCGCAAAAACTGTAATCATAGAGCTTTCCACCAGCCACATATGCATGTAGTATAGCCTATTCTTTCATTACTCTCTATGTGTTACATTGCCAGCATATTCCATGTGCTGACCCGTTTTCGGGCTGCAACTTTTCATGTTGCAGACTTTTCAGACGACGAGTAAGTGGTACGTTAGGGTTACGATTTCCTATACTCAACTTTGCCGTTGGTGTTGATGGGAATCCACAACCTTGTTGCTTCCGCTATATTTTGGATTGAGGTAATAGTATTTACGTTACTTTATACATGTGATTTACCTCTGTTATAAATCCTTCGAGTACTGTGTGTGTCAGCATACTGATCCAGGGATGACACATAAGCACAGAGACTTGATCCATTCGGGTCGGGTCGCTACACTCCCTCCTGTGTTTACCCCTACGTTCCCGATTGTTCAGCTAGGGAGTAAAGGGAGCACCTCTGCGATTGTCACGACCGGGTCCTCCGAGCTCTGACCTCAGACTGGGTGAAGCCGAAAGCTAGCGCTCTTATTGTTTTCAATTATGGTCGGCACACAACGAAACTCATGAGTACAAAAAATCTACTGCACAAGTCTCACAGTAATAATGAGAAACCGAAGAAAGGTATCAGTGGGGGTACTATTTTCGTGAAGATGCTTCTTACACTAAGTCGGTAATATAGCATAAGTTCCCCGAGCGTGCTTTGTCTGTTACAGCCTAATGGCCTGATCGCCTGGTTATCGGAAACACCATCGATATTCTCGACAGGTGGAGTACATAACACTTTTCGGCACTTGGCCGACGAGGGAGAAGCCGACGGTCGGTTAAGACGCGTTTAAAGTTTGGGTGAACACATATACGATATAAGTACGTCGGTACATACAATCATTATACATAAAATTCTTTTACCCAAGTCACTCGGGGGCTCTTAAATTTATGTGAGCTGTTTTTTAATAAGTGTTCTTCTTCTTAGTCGTTGCAAAGTCTTTTCTCTATCACTTCCTTTTTTGACGCGAGTGTGCGGTCAATAGCCCGGGAGCCTAATTTCTCTCTCAAAGCCGCTAAAGTTTGCTAAACTGGCCTAACGAGAAGTACTCCGCCTTCGGGATAGGAGGTTGAAGCCGTAAGCTAACCCGCTTGAAGTCTTGAGATCGGATGTGTCATGTTAAAGCACGACAGAAGCACAACTTTTTTTTCTAAGACAAAATTTCTGATTGGCACCGAACAATTGATCTAGTTCGGACGTCGAGTTTTTCCTGACGTTTTTTGGTTTTCCAATACTGCGGCACTTTTCAACTATTTGTGTGTTTTCCGCATAAGTCTCGCAGTGCAATGCCGGACACCTTTAGGGATTCGGCAAAAATCCTGGGATCTTGCTATATATGCATCAATTTCGAATAGTGTCTTCGGTGAATAGTTGGGTTGCCCGGCTCCTGTGCTTGCCTCCTACGTTCCGCTTTGTTCGGCTAGGTGTGCAAAGGGAGAACCACTGCGATTTTGCTTCTAGCTTGCATGGTTAAGCACCTCAGTGGAGAAAGCCAAAAATTGACTGTCACAATAAGCGTAAATTGGTCAGCGGTCCGATGACTGTATTAAATGACGGGCCGTTCATAACATTGGCCGAAGTGTTTACGGCTTGACCTCGGCTGTCGCCGAACACTAACCGGTTCCGGAGGCACATAATTTGTGATTTTACTCTGGATATCAATCCTCAATTCGGCCACCCATGCCCGCATTAAGGCTCGGGGATACTGGGCTTTGGGCTTATCATTATTCATAAATATTAAAGAGGCGCATCTATCCCCTAATCTGGTGTTGCCACCCGACCAGTGTCTCGGGGGCTACTGCATTGCCTATTCAATGCAGAAAATTTTAAGTGCAATATAGTTTCGGAGGAGATTATGATCCTCAGGTTGGTCGGCCGCACCCAACCTGAGTCTCGAGGACTAAGCACGCCACTTTTTGTGCCCCGAAGTATTCTGCCGAGCTAGGACTTGATCCTCGGGCTGATTTTGCGAATCAACCTGAGTCTCAGGGGCTACTGGGATCAGCGGTCTTATGTCATTGAGGGAGTCCTGGATTAGGGGGTGTCCGGATGGCCGGACTAAGACCTTTGGCCGGACTCCTGGACTATGAAGATACAAGATTGAAGACTCCGTCCCGTGTCCGTATGGGACTTTCCTTGGCGTGGAAGGCAAGCTTGGGGATACGATATGAAGATCTCCTCCCATTGTAACCGACTCTGTGTAACCCTAGCCCTCTCCGGTGTCTATATAAACCGGAGAGTTTTAGTCCGTAGGACGAAGAACAATCATACCATAGGCTAGCTTCTAGGGTTTAGCCACTCCGATCTCGTGGTAGATCTACTCTTGTACTACTCATATCATCAATATTAATCAAGAAGGAGTACGGTTTTACCTCCATCGAGAGGGCCCGAACCTGGGTAAAAACATCGTGTCCCTTGTCTCCTGTTACCATCCGCCTAGACGAACAGTTCGGGACCCCCTACCCGAGATCCGCAGGTTTTGACACCGGCATTGGTGCTTTAATTGAGAGTTCCGCCGTGTCGTCACCATCAGGAAGGATGCCGCATCCCATCTTTAAAGACGGCGTCGTTGCTAAAGGAGCTTTGGCTGTCGGCCAAACTCTTCGGCTAGGCAGGTTTTTGATGACAGCCTGTCCGGCCGCCACACCAACGATGACATCTCGGGCCATCGAAAGCAATCTTCACATCCGCTCGGAGCTTGCCGAGCAGTTAGATCCGATGGAGCTCCTCTCCCTGAACGAGCTCTTGGATCGCATCGCGGCCCTGGGAGTCGCTACTGATTACGACCAGATTGGGCTTAAACCCGATCAAAGAGAGATTGACTCTCCCCAGATCACCCATCACGTCGAAGTGGTGGAAGAACAATGCGGCGAGTCTTCGCCCGCCCTAAGGACCAGATGTGTCTGGATTCCCGATCCCTCCAAGCCGGATACCCGCGGAGGGGAGGATGTCGCCCAAACCCTGAACCTAAAGTCAGGCAGCAGGCCTGATTCATTGAATAATATCCAAGAAAGCAAGCTTTCGAATTCGGAAACCGCTTGGCCCCTGAATCTTACATCGGGCAGGGTTCCGGATTTAATTCCACCCGCCCACCCAACTATATGGGATTTATCCCTAATACGGCAAGAGCCCGGAGAAACAGTACACCACTACTGGGCCTGATTCCTCCTGGTTATGAACAGGATAAAGGACTGCCACGAGAAAGTAGCAATTTCACTCTTCTGTAACAACTGCATGGACATCGGAATCCTCAACGCCATAAGTTGCCGCGAAATTACACGATTCGCCAACTTGACATCCATAGTACGAAAGTACTGTGCGACTGAAAGCGTTCGGAAAACCGAAGATAAATTCTGGGACAATCCGGCCCCGAATACAACACCAGTCCGAAACAAAAGGGCGCATCACCGCCAGGCATCTGAGCCAAACATCAAAAAACAAAAACCCTCTATAGGGTACGGGACCATACTGGAAGGATGGCTCAATGGACCCTGTAAAATTCATAATTCAGGGGAAGCCACACCAACGCACAGCCTTAGAGCATGTTGGATACTACGGCAGGTGGCCCAAAGTGGCGAGGACCTTTTAACTCCAGCACCCGAAGAATACCTCCCCAGTATGGTGTCGACAGTCTTTGAGACCTTCACATCAAACAATGCAAGGAAACGAACGCTCCGCAACCTTGCCGAAGTCTACCAAGTAGCAACAATAAACCCATGGAGTGACACGACTATCACATTTAATGCCAGTGACGAACCTAAATTCTGGACAGCCCGAGCACCAACTGCATTGGTCCTCAGTCCTATAGTGGACGGCTTCCGACTTACAAAGGTACTCATGGACGGCGGCAACGGACTCAACCTCATTTACGAGGAAACCCTGCGAAAAATAGAAATTGACTGGAGCCGCATTGAGCGAAGCAACACAACTTTTTGAGGAATAATTCCAAGCCGGGAAGCGCGCTGTTTAGGAAAAATCACACTGGATGTGGTGTTCGGCACACCGGATAATTACAGATCCGACGAGGTCACATTTCAAGTGGCCCCGTTCAGCAGCGGATACCATGCTCTGCTAGGGCGAGAAGCATTTACAATTTTCCAAGCCATACCCCATTACGGGTACATGAAGCTCAAAATTCCTGGACCCAACGGAATCATCACTCTCGCAAGTGATCCGGACATAGCGCTCCGCGCTGAAAACAAGACAGCTGCACTGGCCCTGGAGGCACTATCCGAGGCCCTAGCGGCCGAGGAACTAACGGCGTTGCACTCTACGGTGGACAGGGACGATGTGATACTAGACAAGAGATCCAAGTCCACCTCTTTCAAACCAGCAGACGAAATAGTCAAATTCCAAGTCCATCCAACGGACCCTACAAAAACGGCCTCCATCAGGGCACAACTAAAACCCGATGTAGACGCCGCACTCATAGACTTCCTGCAAGAAAATTGGGACATTTTCGCCTAGCACCCCTCAGATATGCCAGGAATCCCACGCAGGCTGGCTAAGCACAGCCTGAACATCCTAAAAGGGTTTAAACCCGTCAAGAAGACTCTACGGTGTTTTTCCGAACCCAAGAGACAAGTCATGGGAGAGGAGCTAGCAAAACTGCTGGAAGCCGTATTCATCTGAGACATAAAACATCCGGACTGGCTAGCAAACCTGGTGATGGTACCAAAGAAGGACAAACCTTGGCGTCTATGTGTCGATTTCAAAGACCTAAACAAGGCATGTCCAAAGGACCCTTTCCCACTCCCCCGAATTGATCAAATCATCGACGCCACTGCAGGACACGACTCATTGTGTTTCCTCTATGCATACTCTGGCTACCATCAAATCAAGATGGCAGAGTTAGACCAAGCCGCAACGGCATTCATCACCCCATACGGCCCATTCTGCTTCAACACGATGCCCTTCGGGCTCAAAAACGCCGGCGCAACATATCAGTGCCCGATTCAGACATGTCTGGCCAACCAGATCGGCAAAACAGTTGAAGCATACGTAGCTGACGTGGTCATCAAAACAAAACACGTCGATACTCTAGTAGACGACTTGAGGCTCACGTTCGACAATCTCCGAACATATGACATTAAGCTCAACCCCGAAAAATGCGTTTTCGGCGTACTAGCCGGAATGCTCTTGGGCTTCATCGTATCCGGTAGAGGAATTGAAGCAAACCCAGCCAAGATCCGAGCTCTGTCACAATTGGATACCCCAAAGGACCTCAAACAAATACAAAAACTGTCAGGATGCGTGGCGGCTCTAAGCCGCTTTATCTCCCGCTTAGGAGAAAAGGCATTACCCCTCTATCGCCTCCTGCGGCGCACCGACCACTTCGAGTGGACGGATGCCGCCACGGCCGGACTCGAAGAAATAAAAGCCATACTGGCAACAAATCCGGTCCTGATCGCGCCCAACACGGGCGAACCAATGCTATTATACATCGCGGCAACCCATCAAGTTGTAAGCGCGGTGCTCGTTGTCGAACAAGAAGCGGACGGACACAAGCTCCCCCTCCAAAAACCAGTGTACTATGTGTCCACTATACTAACTCCATGCAAGTCACGGTACCCGCATTATCAAAAGATAGCGTACGCGGTGTTCATGGCATCCCGGAAGCCGCAACACTACTTTCAAGAGTGCTCCATAACAGTGGCATCCAAAGTACCCCTTAATGATATTATAAACAACCGTGACGCAACAGGCCGGATTGCCAAATGGGCCATCGAGCTCCTCCCGTTCGACATAACCTACAAGCCAAGGCGAGCTATTAAGTCGCAGGTTTTGGCCGACTTCATCGCCGAATGGACTGAAGCCGAACTCCCTAAAGAGTACGACGCATACTCCAACTGGATCATGCACTTCGATGGCTCCAAAATGTTGGCTGGCCTGGGGGCTGGCGTTGTTCTGACGTCCCCAACCGGAGACATAGTCCAATATGTACTTTAGATAATGTACACGGATTCCAACAACGCAGCCGAATACGAGACCCTTTTACAACCAAAGCCACATGCCGCCTACCGCCCTACAAACTATACCCATTACTTGGCCTTTCGTGGTCTGGGGGCTTGACATGGTCGGACCCCTTAAAGGAGGAACCCACAAGCAAAAATATCTAATGGTCATGGTGGACAAATTCACCAAATGGATAGAAGCCAAGCCTGTAAAGACGGCCGAATCCGGACCAGTGATAGACTTCATATCCGGGGTCGTACACCGTTACGGCGTCCCCCACAGCATCATAACCGACAACGGCACAAACTTCACGGCCGATGAAGTCAAACTTTGGTGAAAAAACATGGGCATCAAGCTCGACTATGCTTCAGTCTATCACCCTCAAACTAACGGTCAAGTCGAACGGGCCAACGGTCTCATTATGAGCGGCATCAAACCCAGACTAGTGCGATCCCTCACGGAATCTAACACGCACTGGGTAGAGGAGCTTGACTCTGTACTCTGGGGGCTGCAGACCATGCCGAATCGCACTACCGGATTCACACCATTTTTTATGGTATACGGCGCAAAGGCAGTACTGCCATGCGATCCATGACTCACCTCGAGTGCGCATGTACGAAGCAAGAGAAGCCGAGCTCGATTGACAGGACAGCTTGAATGCATTGGAAGAGGAGCGCGACGTGGCAAAAGCTCGTTCCGCATTCTATCAACAACAGGCTTGAAGATACCAAAGCAGAGAAGTACGGGCCAAAACCTATAACGTTGGCGAACTAGTTCTACGCCTGCCAGACAAGAAAAAGGATAAATTAAAGCCCAAATGGGAGGGCCCTTCATAATCGACCAAGTACTGACCGGCGGAGCGTACCGTCTGCGGAACGCATCGGATAACCGACTCGAGCCGAACCCATGGAACGTAGCACGCCTACGAAGATTCTACGCCTAGAGCCGGACTCCGTGTTCGTTTCCTTCCTCTGTCCCTTTGTTTTATTTATTTTTTAGTGGCAGTCCGGGATTTTATTCCTTCTTCCTACCCTTTTTTTTCTTCTTCTCCCAAGCCCTTAGGGGCTTGCCTGTGCATTGTTCGCACATACCCGACGCGCTACCCGCGCTCATAATACCTGGGGGCTTCTTTACCAAGAAGTTTATATAAAATGGGCCTCATGCCCAAAACATCTGTGACGCTTCCGCATGAACCTTTTATACACCATTATATGCATCGATATGACTTAAGTTTTGGCCAAGCTGGGTTGCCTGGCTCCTGTGCTTACCCCTCCGTTCCCGTTCGTTCGGCTAGGTGGTAAAGGGAGCACCTCTGTGATTTTTACTGCCGGGTCAGCCGGATGTGTACCTCAGACTGGGTGAAGCCGAAAGCTAGCATTCTTAAGGGAATATTCGGTCAGTGAACTAAAAGATGACCTTTCGTATTTATTCATTTGCCCCCAGATGCTTTTCTGCTCTTTTTGGCAGTTCGGACATGCACTTTAGGGCATGCCTCCCAGGGAAAGGAACCCCTAACAGAACTATTCTCCTTGGAAGATGTTTCTTACTAACCATGTAATATAACATAACTAGTTGGGCACTTGTCTGCTAAAGCACTTATGACCCCTACGCCTTGTTTCCATGCATGCCCCGATTCTTACATAACCGAGAGGGTATTCGGACACACTCCGGACTATAGGGTCCAGAGGTCGAAGCGAAAAGGTCCGCAATGACAAACGATCTACAATCCGGCTAGAAGGCATTTTTTTATGTCATTTTAAATTACAGAGTCAATCCGACTCGGCATATTCCTCTTCAATACCATCCAATAGGCGGTCTAATTTACAGTCCTGTTGGGAATACTTTCCAGCCAGCTCCACCTGGCCATATGCTAAGCTGACCGGGATCTCCTTTCCGTCCGGACCTATAGGGCCGACCTCGGCCATGTGGTTTGGGTCAGCCTTCGTGTACCGAGTCTTCACCATGGCCCAGGCCTCCCTGGCACCTTGACGGCAAGCCGATATCTTCCACAACCGGAAGCGCTGCCGCACTCCCTCCAGCTTCTTTGTAAGCTCCTCAAGGCCTTCGGGCACGGAGAGGGATGACCACATAGCCTGGATGACGCTTTGCATTGCCTATCGAACTCGTTCATGCAGTTGCAACAGCTTGGGAAGAAGGTCTCCCGTTGAACCGGGCATTTCCTCCGCAGGACGACCCGTCAGCAGACCTACAGACATAGCTCTGTCAGTCGACTTCCTCGCCGAATTCTTTTTTTGAAGATTCGTTCAAGCACTTACTAAAAATGCCGCGTCGAAGTCGCCGATTCTCCTTCACGGCAGAAGACAGCTGAATACGAATATCTTTCAGTTCCTCGCCCAGCTGGGTATTGGCGTCCTGAAGCTTGTTCTTCTCTTGCCTTAACCTCGTCAGCATGCTCTCGCCAGCCTTTAGTTGGCGTAGGAGTTGTTGCTTGTTCGGATTTACTCCGGCCTCATTTGCATTATTATCCTCAGGGTTGCACGCCTACCGCGTTTCAAAACGGAAGTACCATTCGAAGCATATATTACCTGCGGGCGTCCCCTTGACATTTTCTGAAGTGGCCAATGCGGCCTCGAGCTGGGCCTTGCACTCTTCGAGCTCCTGGGACAATTGCGTATCCTTCTTTGAAAGACACTGCATAGCACATGATCCTTCAAACATTTATCTTCACTGTTTCAAGTCTCGGGGGCTACTGACATATATAACCTTCAATTCTACTCACCTGTATGTCTTTCACATACTACTCCGTGGCTCTGGCTAGACCATTTTGAGCAGCACGGAGATACGCATCTCCTGTATTAAAGGCATCCAACGCCTCTGGGGAAAAACACACGTCACGAAGAACAGTCCGGCGACGCCTATGGTTCAGGGCACTCTCCACCTCTGAATTGGTGGCAGATAGCCCGTCGGCGCCCTCTGTCGGAGGAGCGCCCGAGGCACGTCCCGTGTCCGCCTCCGCTTCCGAACCTGGCCTCGAACCTTGGCCGGCGGACATAGTCCGGCGGGCTCTCTTCTTTCTAACAAAATCATGAGCATTAGTAAGACTCAAGGGCATAAACCCTAGGCGTTAAATTCGCACGCCATACCGTTGCGCCGGAATCTCGATCTGGTCCGCACTTCTTTTTGGCCCACCTGGCTTCAGCGGCCCTTGTTGGCTGCCCACCATGGGCTCGGCCTTCCGCCTCAAGGATTTACCCTGCGAAACGCTGTTAGTACACGACATGCAAGATAAAGCATGAGAATACTGGGACTTCGGTCTTAGTTACCTTGGAGGCTGGAAGTAGTCCGGGATAGTCGGTCGTGATGGCCACTAAGGAGTTATCCTTGCTCAATTGATGAAATACTCCATCAATCAGCTCCACGCATAAGTCTGGATCTTCTTGGGAGTCCGGATCGAGGGACCGTTCCGGGTCCTTGGGTTGTGGAGCAGGGCTGTTTATTTCCTTCACAGCCTGGCGCAGCTCCTGCATTTAAACATTACTAGTCTAAGTACTCAACTACAGGAATTTCGAAAACGGATAGGCAAGTGAAAGTGTCCGCTCACCCAACTAGGAGGATTGTACATGGAGAATCCGCCTTCCGGGTTGACACGGAGGAATTCTTCCTCTTCCCCCTTGTACAAAGCGGATAAGATTCTCGTTAAAGTGGCGGCCGAATCTGGTCCCTTGCGACCGCACCGGGTAGCGTCATCCTCCCCGTTGAAATCCCACATGGGGTGGCCTCTGTATTGAAGCGGCTGCACCCCTCGCTTAATGCATATGGCCATGACCTTAATCATGGTCAGTCCGGAATGAGCCAATAACCTTATCCGGCTCATCAGGTACAGGACGTCCCTGTCAGCTTCCCTCTGAGGGTTCCGTGGGCGCCAACTCAGGCGCTTCCAAAACGGGGCATTATTGAACTCGGGGAGGTCGATCCGTACAGGGTCCGACAGGGGGACGTCATCTATATAAAACCACTCCGAGGGCCAGTCTTCGGACGCCCTCTTTGGGGTGCCGGATAGATATCCGGTCCCGGCGATGCGCCATAGTTCGGCTCCGCCCACCTGATAAATAGACCCCTCCTGAGAACGGGGCACAAGGCAAAACAACCTCTTCCACAGCGCAAAATGGGCCTCAACACCCAAGAACAGCTCACAGAGGGCCACGAAGCCCGCGATGTGCAAAATGGAGGCGGGCGTGAGGTTATGTAGCTGGAGGCCGTAGAACTCCAGCAACCCTCGGAGAAATGGATGAATTGGAAATCCTAGTCCTCTCATAAAATAAGGGACTAAGCATACCCGCTCTCCTTGAGAGGGATTGAGAACGCCCTCCGCCTGCTCTCCGCCGCTATAGGCGGCAATCCCGGCTCGAATTGGGACCATATATGCTAGGGGGGAGAAGCCCCTTGGACTGAAGCACTACTAACTTGCTATGCGGGACGGAACACCGCCCCCAATCTCCGGGCCAAGGGCTGGAGGGGCGAGAGGAGGAGCGGCACCGACTGGCCATGATGGAATGGATCTCTGTCAGAGGCGCTCTGATGAAGACTCGCGGAGGGAAGATGGTGCGAATTGGATCTATATCCCCGTCTCTTTTATGGGCGGCTCATTAACGCAACCGGGGGGGTAAGTGAAAAGAAAATCCCCTGGCTTTTCGCATTCATTTAACGCATGGAAGATGGTCATTATGGGGCACAGAAGCCGCGGAGGGCAGCATGCACTAGAAGCCGGACACTATTCGACGGATACAGAGAATTTGCAGGAGAACCTGCCTTGCAATGCCGAAGACAACTTGCGCGCCGGACTCGTCGTCATTGAAGCATGGTTCGGGGGCTACTGAGGGAGTCCTGGATTAGGGGGTGTCCAGATGGCCGGACTAAGACCTTTGGCCGGACTCCTGGACTATGAAGATACAAGATCGAAGACTCCTTCCCGTGTCCGGATGGGACTTTCCTTGGCGTGGAAGGCAAGCTTGACGACACGATATGAAGATCTCCTCCCATTGTAACCGACTCTCTGTAACCCTAGCCCTCTCCGGTGTCTATATAAACCGGAGAGTTTTAGTCCGTAGGACGAAGAACAATCATACCATAGGCTAACTTCTAGGGTTTAGCCACTCCGATCTCGTGGTAGATCTACTCTTGTACTACCCAAATCATCAATATTAATCAAGCGGGAGTAGGGGTTTACCTCCATCGAGAGGGCCCGAACCTGGGTAAAAACATCGTGTCCCTTGTCTCCTGTTACCATCCGCCTAGACGCACAGTTCGGGACCCCCTACCCGAGATTCGCCGGTTTTGACACCGACAGTCATCCTTCAGGTGCACCTCGGGTTTTAGACCGATACACTCACCTTGAGGGCTACTGGCTATATATCTCTGTAGAGAATAAATTGCACCAATCAAAAAATCAGCCCGCAGTCAGGGTGGTGCACCACCTCGGAAGCAATCCGGCATAAAACTTGAACACCAATGGCTGGCTCCATAGAGGGCATTTCCGGCATTAAGCTCGGCCAAACTCCTTCAACTTTTTTTGATCCAAGGTGATCTATGACACCTCGGATACAGTCCGGCGTTGGAGCTTGGATATAGTCTGGCGTTGGGGCTTGGACATAGTCCGTTGGAGCTCGGATGCAGTTCAGCGTTAGAGCTCGGCTGTAACAATACTCCTCAGATACAGTCCGGCGGTGGAGCTCGGATACATTCCGGCATTGGAACTCGGAAGCGGTCCGGCGTTGGTGCTCGACTGCAAGGATACCTCGAATGCAGTCCGGCGTTGGAGCTCAGACGCAAGAGGACACTACCGCCCAGGGACAACTTCAAACTCGAGGTGTGGCATAAAAATAACAAGGCATTGATAAAGGCCGGAAACTTAAAGGGGCTCCTCGGATACCCGACGTGTAAACTCTTCGGATTCAATTTGGCGATCCTCAAGATTGAAGATGGAAAGATTTGTTGAACCAGTTTTCACGACCGACAACCAAAGATGAAGAACAGTTCGGAAGAATCGAGGAGTGTCCCCAACTTGAAGACTGTTTCAGGGGGCTACTGACGGTGTCCTGGACTAGGGGGTACTCACCACGTCGTCTCCCGATCAGTTGGATTGGACCGAGGACCCCCCATGGTCGTATACTCATGGGCCAGTTTGGATAACCCCTGCCGCATACAAGGAAGACTCCAGAAGACTTGGCACCCAAGACAAGGACCCTCCTAAACCCTAGGCCTCCGGTGTCTTATATAAACCGAGGCCAGGCTAGTCAATAGAGAATCTCATATTCATTACTATCATCTCGTGGTAGATACATGTACTCTGTACTACACCCCATATGAATACAATCAAAAGCAGGACGTAGGGTTTCACCTCCATCAAGAGGGCCCAAACCTGGGTAAAATCCCATGTCCATGTTACCATCGCTCCAAGGCTCCTAGCTTAGGACCCCTACTACGAGATATGCCGGATATTGAACCGACAGATCCCACAACGGCCAATTTGAAGGGGACAAGAAGTACATCAAATCTTGACAAAAGGTGGTCTTTGCCTGCAAAGCTTGTGACTGTGACGCTGTGGTGGGCTCGGTGGTGACCTCCATCCTGCCGTCCTGGCGGTCTTGGTCTTGTAACACGGAAATGGAAACCTTTGGTTGATTCCTCGGGACTCCGCGCCTGCGCTTGCCTCTTTAGCACCAAAGAGGAAACCTGCTAAACTGTGCCCGCCTGGCCTTGGTCGTCATGGCTTGCGTCACTTGATCCTCACGAGGTGGGCACTTGCATAGAAATCTCGGCTCCTTAGGAGCCAGGCTAAGAGGCCGCTCCTTCCAGAGATCTTGGTGTAGTCCGCCTCATGAGGCTTGGCCCCTCGCGAGGGTCTTGTGTTGTTGATGTTAAAGGTGGGCCATACCAGGCCGCTAATGGAGCCACTCCATGGGCCGCAGGCAGGCAAGTCTAGGTACCCTGGTTACCAGAACGCCGACAGTAGCCCCCAGGACCAAGGCGTGCTCGGGCTTGGCTTTGAGGCGAAGCCAAAGGGCAAGTGTGAAGCGTCGCAGGCCCCAATCGCCTGCGGACCCGATCGATGTGTGGTGCTTGATGGGAAGTGGGCGCCTCCACTTCCCCACGCTGCCTCGGCGACCGTCCGACTTGGCAACTACCTGCATGCAGAGAACCCATCATTACTCGAGATCGTGGGAGGTCGGCAGTTGGCCTCCCTTCGCTTACAAATGGGGGTGGGGCGGAGCCCCCTAGCCCATCCTCGTCTTCTCATTGCTTGCTTCTCCTTCTCCCTGCTTCGTTGCCTTGCCAGTGCATCCATGGCACCAATAAGGAGGTGTTCCGCAGTGGAGAAGGGGAAAACCCCTCGGGAGGACCTCGGTCCACTTCCACCGAAGAAAAGCGTTGGCCGCTCCCCCCCCCCCCCCCCCCCGAGGGGTCCGAGGTGGCGCGGCCTTGGTATGAGCGGCCTCCACCGGGCTTCCTGATCCCCATGTACACTCATGCACAGAGCCCTGCACACAGCGGCCGCGCCTAGCGCCGCGAGGGTCGGGTCATGGAGGAGGACGGGCGGCGACTGCACGACCACCCGGGTCATGCACCCACGTTGAAGGCACGACGCGCGAGTTTGTGATGTGGGCGGCTATGCCACCGCGCACATGGATCCGGCTCTCGCGGTTCTTTGCATAGGAGATACCGCCAAGGGGGGCCCGTTGAGCTATGGCTGCAACACGCCGGGTGCTACAGCCAAGCTACTGAAGCGAAGGTCGAGGTCGTCCCCCCGGGCGACGTCTTCATGACCCGTGGATGGGGCGAGATCGCCTGTACCTGCTGCCCGGAGGGGCCTCTCGCCATCCACTTCGAATACGACGGGGCTGCGACGCTCTTCTTCAATGTCTTTAGCGAGGACGATCGTCGCCTGCAGTGCTGCTTCGGAGGAGGTGATCCACGCGGCATGGTCACGGGCGCTGTACTTGCCCTTGGCCTTGCCAGCAGCTCCTCCAGCAGTAGCAGCGATTCCCCGGAATCCAGGGACTCTCCAGAGTCTAGCGACGACAACAGCCACGAGCCGTCGAGCTCTCGCCGTGCCTGGAGCATGGCGGCGGCGTCGACTCGGCATCGTCGGTGATGTCGATGAGGCCAGGATCCTTCAGGGTCCCTCCTTTTGCTCTCCCTGCACAAAACCATGATGAGCCCTGATACGTCCATTTTGCTTCATGCTTTTATATCAATATTTATTGCATTATGGGTTGTTACTACACATTCTGTCACAAAACTTATGCCTTTTCTCTCTTATTTTACAAGGTTTACACAAAGAGGGAGAATGCCGGCAGCTGGAATTCTGGGCTGGAAAAGGAGCAAATATTAGAGACCTATTCTGCACTACTCCAAAAGTCCTGAAACTCCACGAAAGTCAGTTTTGGAATATATTAAAAATATTGGGCGAAGAAAGCACCAGAGGGGGGCCACCCACCAGCCACGAGGGTGGAGGGCGCGCCCTACCCCCTGGACGCGCCCCCTGCCTCGTGGGCCACCTGGCAGGCCCTCGATGCCCATCTTCTGCTATGGTGTCTTTTGCCCTTGAAAAAAATCATAAGGACGCTTTCGGGACGAAGCGCCGCCGTCTCGAGGCGGAACCTGGGTAGGACCAAACTAGGGCTCCAGCGGAGCTGTTCTGCTGGGGAAACATCCCTCCGGGAGGGGGAAATCGTCCCATCGTCATCACCATCGATCCTCTCATCGAGTGGGGGCAATCTCCATCAACATCATCACCAGCACCATCTCCTCTCAAACCCTAGTTCATCCCTTGGATCTTTGTCTCAAATCCTCAGATTCGTACCTATGGGTTGCTAGTAGTGTTGATTACTCCTTGTAGTTGATGCTAGTTGGTTTATTCGGTGGAAGATCATATGTTCAGATCCTTAATGCATATTAATACCCCTATGATTATGAACATGAATATGATTTGTGAGTAGACGTTTGTTCCTGAGGACATGTGAGAAGTCTTGCTATAAGTAATCATGTGAATTTGGTATTCGTTTGATATTTTGATGAGATGTATGTTGTCTCTCCTCTAGTGGTGTTATGTGAACGTCGACTACATGACACTTCACCATGATTTGGGCCTAGGGGAAGGCGTTGGGATGTAATAAGTAGATGATGGGTTGCGAGGTGACAGAAGCTTAAACCCTAGTTTATGTGTTGCTTTGTAAGAGGCTGATTTGGATCCATATGTTTCATGCTATGGTTAGGTTTACCTTAATTCTTCTTCCGTAGTTGCAGATGCTTGCGAGAGGGGTTAAACATAAGTGGGATGCTTTTCCAAGGAAGGGCAGTACCCAAGCACCGGTCCACCCACATATCAAATTATCGAAGTAACGAACGCGAATCATATGAGTATGATGAAAACTAGCTTGACAGTAATTCCCATGTGTCCTCAGGAGCGCTTTGCTTTATATAAGAGTTTGTGCAGGTTTGTCCTTTGCTACAAAAAGGATTGGGCCATCTTTCTTCACCTTAGTTACTATTGTTACTTGTTACCCGTTACGAATTACCTTATCACAAAACTATCTGTTACCGATAATTTCAGTGCTTGTAGAGAATACCTTACTAAAACCGCTTGTCATTTCCTTCTGCTCCTCGTTGGGTTCGACACTCTTACTTATCGAAAGGACTACGATAGATCCTCTATACCTGTGGGTCATCAAGACTCTTTTCTAGCACCGTTGCCGTGGAGTGAAGCGCCTTTGGTAGGTGGAATTTGGTAAGGAAATATTTATATAGTGTGCTGAAATTTACTGTCACTTATTACTATGGAAAATAATCCTTTGAGGGGCTTGTTCGGGGTATCTTCACCCTGACCAGAAGTGCAAAGAGTTGCTCCTCAACCTACTGAACCTACTTAAAATATTTATTTTGAAATTCCTTCGGGTATGATAGAGAAACTGCTAGCTAATCCCTATACTGGAGATGGAACATTACATCCCAATATGCACCTAATCTCTGTGGATCAAGTTTGTGGATTATTTAAGCTTGCAGGTATGCCCTAGGATGTTGTCAAGAAGAAGTTCTTCCCTTTATCTTCGAAGGGAAAGGCATTGACATGGTTTAGGCTATGTGATGATATTGGATCATCGAACTACAACCGATTGAAATTGGAATTTCATCAGAAGTTATATCCTATGCATCTGGTTCATAGTGATCATAATTATATATATATATATATATATATATATATATATATATATATATATATATTTGGCCTCGTGAAGGAGAAAGTATCGCTCAATCTCGGGGGAAGCTTAAGTCAATGTTATATTCATGCCCCAATCATCAGCTCTCAAGAGAAATTATTATTCGAAAATCTTATGCTCGGCTTTCTCTTAATGATCGCTCCATGCTTGATACTTCTTGTACTGGTTCTTTTATGATGAAGACTATTGAATTCAGATGGGATTTATTGGAAAGAATTAAACAAAACTCTGAAGATTGGGAACTCGACGAAGGTAAGGAGTCAGCTATAACGCCTAAGTTTGATTGTGTTAAATCTTTTATGGATACCAATGCTTTTCGTGAATTTAGCACTAAATATGGACTTGACTCTAAGATAGTAGCTTCTTTCTGTGAATCATTTGCTACTCATGTTGATCTCCCTAAGGAGAAGTGGTTTAAGTATCATCCTCCCATTGATGTGAAAGTAGTAGAACCTATTAAAGTTGAAGAAAAGACTATTACTTATAATGTTGATCCTATTGTTCCTACCTCTTATACTGAGAAATCACCCTTTCCTATTAGAATAAAGGATCATGCTAAAACTTCAACTATGGTTCGTAAGAGTAATGCTAGAACTCCTACACCCCCTGATCAAATTAAAGTTGAACCTAGTATTGCTATGGTCAAAGATCTCTTGGTCAATAATATTGATGGGCATGTTATTTATTTATGTGATGAAGCTGCTAGAATTGCTAGACCCAGTACTAAAAATAAACATAGACCTGTTGTTGGCATGCCTGTTGTTTTCTGTTAAAATAGGAGATCATTGTTATCATGGCTTATGTGATATCGGTGCTAGTGTGAGTGCAATACCTCATTCCTTATACAAAGAAATTATGCATGATATTGCACTATAGGGACCAGACCTCAAACAGTCTGATCTCTATGCATCAGTGTCATCCCTGGATCGGTAATGCTGACACGCACAGTACTAGAAGGATTTATAACAGAGTAGCAATCACACACTTATTACATCGAATGTCTCAAAAGAGAATTTATTACAATAAATATGGCTTAAGGCCATCTAATAAACGATAACAGCGGAAGGCTTGGAAGATAAGCGAGTCCATCAACTCCAATGGCATCACTGAGTATAAGATCACGACCTAAGGAACCTTAATCGTCGTCTGAAAAGTCTGTAACATGAACGTTGCAGCCCCAAAAACGGCTCAGCACATGGAATATGCTGGCAATTTAACACATAGAGAGTAATGAACAGAATAATGCTATACTACATGCATATATGGCTGGTGGAAAGCTCTACGATTACAGTTTTTGCATAAAGCCAATTTTTTCCTACAGCAAAGGAATAAGTTTTATTTTAACTATCATGGTGGTTGTTAAACATTGAGAAGGTTCACCCAACTCAATCCCAATTAAGCATCATCATTAAAACCCAACAAATTAAATTAAAGAACATGATGAGATTCACATGATAATCCAAGTACTAGATACTCAAAATGTCCATAACCGGGGACACGGCTAGCCATGATTAGTTTGTACACTCTGCAGAGGTTTGCGCACTTTTCCCCACAAGACTAGATCTCCTCCGTTGAATTTCTCGCACTACATGATGTTTGAGAAATGGATGACTGAGACACAGTCTTTCAGAAGCGTTAGCACCTTACGATGGGTAGACAGTTACACCTACTTTCCCCTACATCTGCTAGTCTACCACTTTAAGAGTTCACACGACTTAATCAACTATGCTAGAGCCCATAGTAGCTTGCGGCTGCACACGGAAGTTTCTAGTATGAACAATCTCATGATCCCTTTGACCATGGTTGGCGGTCCATAGGAGAATCACACGGTACCCCGGGATTTCCAAAAATACAGGCAACACTGGGTTCCCCAGGTGCCTCAATCCACCCAGATGTGAATTTAAGTTGCCACCTTATGTAAACCATTAATTAACAATCTCACATCTGTCATGGATACACTCACCCAATCCACGTCTACTAGCATAGCATTGCAATATAAGCAAACGTAGAAGTAACTCCCAAAGGTTTGATAATAAAACAGGGTATAGGTTCTACATCATCTACTTCCCAAAACCCACATATTAATCAGATCCTAACCATACAATTGTTTGAGGATTGATCTAATGCAATAAAACTGGGTAGTAAAGAGGTATGATCAAAGTGTTACTTGCCTTGCTGATGATCCGTGAAACCTAGAGACTCGTAGTAGCAAGCGGCGCACTCCGGGTACTCTATCGCAAACAGACAAGCATACAATAAACACTCATCCAATGCATAGGTAAAACTCAAATAAGAGACCTAACCAGAAAGTTCAACTTAAGAACTCTGGTTTGCAAAAAGGACAAATCAAACGAAGCAACGAAAGTCAAACTGCGAAAGGAACAAGCTTCCTTTACTAATCTAGACCTAAGTCAAATTTTACAGTAGCAAAAACTTGTTTCAGTTGGTTAAACGGAAAGAGGGTTTCGAGATGAAACTCCAGGCGCTTGAATCGCCTGATTCCGATAAATGAGCGAAAAGTTATACAAGAACAAAAATCGGATCAGAAATCACGATCGGAAATAATCGCGGAAAATCCGAGAAAAGGAAAAAAACGGACGAACAAGCTAACAAACGAACGTTCGCTGTCTCCGGCTAAACGACGATAAGCGTTTGTTAAAACGAACGCACAGACGAACATCCGTTAAATAACTAAACCGGAAAACCGACGAACCAAACTAAAAATGGATCTAGGGTTCTAAAAAAATCGATCGGTTTTTATAAAAAAAACGGCGGCGGCTACGTCGGGTCCGGCGGCTCCGGCGAGGCGGCGAGGTGGCGGTGGGGTCCGGCGGCGGCGGCGCGGGGCGGCGAGGCGGCGGTGGCGGCTAGGGTTTCGGAGGTGGCGGGCTGGGCTGGCGATGTGTGCTTCGGGCGCCGGGGCGGCGCGGCTTATAAAGGCCCCCTGGGCGGAGTCCCGCTCGGGTACGGCCCGGAGTCGGTTCGTTTTTTTACAATTCGGACGTGCAGAAAAAGAAAGAAAAGAAATACTAAACGAACTCCAAAAATCCTGAAATAAATTTTCCCAGTCCTCTAAACATAAGCCAGACAAGATGAACATTTATTTGGGGCCTAAATGCAATTTTGAAAAATGTGCATTTTTCCTAAATTCAAATAAAATTGTGATAAACTCCGAAATAAAATCTTATTTGATTTTATTATTAAATCCTCAATATTTCTTTATTTTGGGAAAGTCATTTTATTCCCTCTCTTTTATTTTTGTATAAAAAAATATATGAAGATAAAATAATTAAAATCAAATGATCCTATTTTCAAAATTTGAGAAATCTCAAATATGAAATAACGAAATCCCCAACTCTCTCCGTGGGTCCTTGAGTTGCGTAGAATTTCTAGGATCTAACCAAAATGCAATAAAATATGATATCCAATGATGATATAATGTATAAGATTTCAAATTGAAAATTTGGGATGTTACAAACCTACCCCCTTAAGATGAATCTCGCCCTTGAGATTCGGGTTGGCTAGAAAATAGGCGAGGGTGGTCCTTCCGTAGATCTTCCTCTTGCTCCCTGGTGGCTTCATCCTCGGTATGGTGGCTCCACTGGACTTTGCAAAACTTGATAACCTTGTTGCGCGTGACTCGGCTGCCAATTCGAGAATCTTAACCGGTATCTCCTCATAGGTCAAATCACTATCCAGCTGAATCGCTTCCAGAGGCACTGTATCTCTTAGCGGTATATCAGACATCTTTGCATGGCACTTCTTCAGCTGGGAAACATGGAACACATCATGAACTCCTGACAATCCTTCGGGCAATTCCAACTTGTAAGCAACTTCTCCCATACGTTCCAAAACTTTGTATGGTCCCACAAAATGTGGTGCTAACTTTCCCTTAACTCCAAAATGCTTAACTCCTTGAAGTGGGGACACACGAAGATAAACTCTGTCTCTGACTTCGTAAACTGTCTCCTTGCATTTAGAATCTACATAGCTCTTCTGCCTGGATTGGGCTACCTTGAGCCTATCATGAATCAACTTCACCTTCTGTTCAGACTCTTTAATCAAATCTGGCCCAAACAACTGACGGTCTCCAACTTCATCCCACAATTGACGGTCTCCAACTTCATCCCACAACAATGGTGTCCTGCACCTCCTTCCGTACAAGGCTTCGAAAGGGGGCATCTTCAAACTGGATTGATAACTGTTGTTGTAAGAGAACTCTGCATATGGCAAATTGTCGTCCCAACTAGATCCATAATCTAGCGCACAAACTCTCAACATGTCCTCTAGAATCTGATTGACTCTCTCGGTCTGTCCATCTGCATGTGGATGAAAGGCTGTACTGAACTCTAGCCTAGTACCCAAAGTTTCGTGCAACTGATTCCAGAATTTTGAGGTAAACTAGGTTCCTCTATCTGATACAATGGTCCTCGGAACACGATGCATACATACGATCCTGGTCATGTATATCTTCACCAACTTAGCACTGGTGTAAGTGGTCTTCACTGGGATGAAATGAGCTACCTTCGTCAAACGATCGACTACAACCCATATTGAGTCATGGCCTAAACGAGTCCTGGGCAATCCTGTGATAAAATCCATGCCTAGCTTATCCCACTTCCATTCGGGTATCGGCAATGGCTGTAGCAATCCTGCTGGCTTCTGATGCTCTGCCTTCACTCTCTGACATACATCACAAACTGCTACATACTCCACAATATCCTTCTTCATTCCGGTCCACTAGAAAGTGTCCTTCAAATCCAAATACATCTTGGTATTTCCTGGGTGAATCGAATACGGCGAATCATGGGCCTCTTGTAGAATCAACTTCCTGATCTCCGGATCATTAGGCACATAAACGCGATCCTCAAACCATAGGGTATCATACTCATCCTCACGAAATCCTTTAGCCTTTCCTTTGCTCATCTTCTCCTTTATCTCGGTAATCTCCTTGTCTGTCTTCTGAGCTTCTCTGATCTTATCCATCAAAGTGGACTGCATCTCCAATGCTGCTACATAGCCTCTCGGGACTATCTCCAAACATAGCTCGCGAAGATCCTCGGCTAACTCCTTAGGTAAATCTCCGGTCATGAGTGTGTTGACATGGCTCTTGCGGCTCAACGCATCGGCTACTACGTTAGCCTTTCCGGGGTGATAATGCAATCTCATATCATAATACTTAATGAGTTCTAACCATCTCCTTTGCCTGAGATTCAACTCCTTCTGTGTGAAGATGTACTTCAAACTCTTGTGATCCGTGTACACCTCACAATGGTTTCCGATGAGAAAATGTCTCCATGTCTTCAATGCATGCACTATGGCTTATAACTCCAAATCATGTGTAGCATAATTCAACTCATGGGGCTTAAGCTGTCGTGAGGCATACGAAACAACTCTTCCCTCCTGCATAAGCACTGCTCCAAGTCCTCGACATGAAGCGTCACAATACACCTCATAATCCTTGCGCTGATCTGGCAGAACCAACACTGGTGATGTAACCAAACGTTTCTTCAACTCCTGGAAACTGGCCTCACATTCCTCAGTCCAATTGAACTTGGTGTCCTTCTTCAACAACTCCGTCATGGGCTTCGCAATCTTCGAGAAATTCTCAATGAACCTCCGGTAGTATCCTGTGAGTCTAAGAAAACTCCGGATCTCTCCAACTACCGTTGGGGCTTCCCAGTTTGTCACAGTCACAACTTTGGTGGGGTCTACTGCTATTACTTCTCCGGATATCACATGTCCTAGGAATCCAACTTCCTTCAACCAAAACTCACACTTGCTGAATTTGGTATATAACTGATGTTCTCTGAGCTTTCCAAGTACCAAACGCAAATGTTCCTTATGCTCCTCTTCATTCTTCGAGTAGACCAGAATATCATCAATGAACACCATGACGAACTTATCCAGAAACTCCATAAACACCTTGTTCATCATGTTCATGAAATAGGCAGGTGTGTTAGTCAGACCAAAATGACATAACGGTATACTCATACAGCCCGTATCTGGTGGTAAAAGTTGTCTTTGGTATATCCTGCTCTCGAATCTTCAGCTGGTGGTATCCTGATTGTAGATCGATCTTGGAAAATACCTTAGCTCCTTGCAACTGGTCAAACAGATCATTGATCATCGGCAGTGGGTACTTGTTCTTGATTGTCACTTCATTCAATCCTCGATAATCAACGACCATCCTCAATGATCCATCCTTCTTCTCCACTAGAAGCACTGGGATCCCCAAGGTGAAGAACTTGGGCGAATATAGCCTTTATCCAGTAGCTCCTTAATCTGCTTCTTAATTTCCTCCAAATCTTTTGCGGGCATCCTATACGGCCTCTTAGATATTGGCCCTGTGCCTGGCAAAAGCTCGATCAAAAACTCAATGTCTCTATCCGGTGGCATGCCTGGCAATTCTTCCGGAAATACGTCAGGGAAATCCTTCACTACTGGTACTTCCTCTTGTACAACTCCTCATAAAGAATTCACTTGAGTCCTCTTTGGCTCGTGCCGGGATACATACTTGATCCTTCTTCCTTCTAGGGTGGTAAGCAAAATCGACTTACTGGCGCAATCGATGTTTCCTCCATACATCGATAGACAATCCATACCCAGAATCACATCCAAACCTTGCGACTCCAAAATGATTAAATCCGAGGGGAAAACATGCCTACCTATGGTCAATGGCACTTGAAAACATCCTTGACTGGCCATATACTCCGCTCCTGGTGAGCTTACTAACATAGGTGTTCTAAGAACCTTGGTGGGCAGTTTATAATTATCCAAAAATCCCCTTGATATGTATGAATGCGATTCACCGGTATCAAAAAGAACGATTGCAGTAAATGACTTAACCAAAAACTTACCTATTACTGCATCTGGCTGGGCTTCAACCTCCTCCACGTTAACGTGGTTCACCTGTCCCCTGTTGAAAGGGTTTGGCTTCTTCCCAGATCTTCCATTGACATTTCCATCCTTAGCTTCAGGACACTCATTGGCATAATGTCCCGTCTTCTGACACTTGTAGCAAGTGACGTGGCTCAGATCCTTCTTGGCTGGGGTTGATGGGTTGGTACGGTTATGGCCGTTGCTTCCTCCATTCCCATGACCATTCTTGGGGCCACTATGGTTGTGTGAGCTCCCTCCTCCATGGGTATGCTGAAAAGGTCCTCCCGAGTTTAGGGTAAAACAAGGCTTCTCCTGAGCTCCAGAATTGTACTTCCCTTGTCCATACTTCCTCTTGCAGTTGTCAATCTGTTGTTGCTTCCCTTCAATCATGAGAGCTCGGTCTACCAACTCATGGTAATTGTTGAAGGTTGCTACCATGAACTGCATGCTCAGCTCATCATTCAGTCCTTCCAGAAACTTCTCCTGCTTAGCTGCATCCGTAGCAACGTCATCTGGGGCATAAATTTCTAGCTTACTAAAGTCATCCACATACTGGCCAACTATACGTCCTCCTGGGCGCAAGTTGCGAAACTCACGCTTCTTCATGGCCATAGCTCCTGCTGAAACATGAGCAATACGGAAAGCCTGTTGAACTGGTCCCATGTGACAGTGTCGATGGGATAAGTGGCTGTGAAATTCTCCCACCATGATGTTGCGGGTCCATCAAACTGATGTGCGGCAAAACACACCTTCTCCGCACCTGTGCATCCTGCAGTGGTCAACTCCCTTCCCATCTTACAGAGCCAATCATCTGCAACTATCGGCTCGGTGCTACTGGAGAACACTGGCGGATTCAGCCTCAAGAAACGGGCTAAGTGATCAACAGGTGGTGGTGGTGGTGGTGGGTTGTTGTTGTTGTTGTTGTTGTTCCCCTGATTTTGATTCTGGACTAGCATCTACATCAATGCATTCAGTTGCTGGATCAACTGAGTGAGCTCCGGTGGGAAAGCAAATCCATTGTCACGTCTCGGAGGCATCTGAGGGTTTAGAAAAGATGAGAATATAGAATAGAATGAGGTCTAGAGAGAATAACACTACCCATATGCACATGAGACAAATTGCAGACAATATCACTTCAATCAATTCAAACAAGGGTATACAACGGTCTAACTATCATTACAAAAGTGCTCGGACTATACTATATACATGGGGGAATACTACTACTGTTATGGTGGTCGACTAGAAAAATTGATCGGTCGAAAACTCCATGATATCTGCTCCAGCTTCATCAACAAAGTCATCATCACTATCATCTGGGTACGAGTCGGTGTCGTCGATGATGATGTAGTTCTCCGAGCAAGTGCAGTCGTCGTCTTCTCCTCCAGTCGCGGGGAATCCCATGAACACTTTTAGCTTCTTCTTAAGATCATCATTCTTCTCTACCAGTGTCTTCATTTCCTCCTCATATCCATCGCGTGTAGACTTAAGTTCTTCTTCCAGCTCTGTGATCTTGGTCAATGCCTTCTTCAGATCTACCATGCCTGCGAACATCTGGTTCTCCTGGCGATGAATGTGTTGGTTTAGCTCCTGGATGAAAGCTGCAATTGATCTATCCTTCCTGGTAGTGATCATCTCCCATTGCTCTTCTCGGCGCCCACAAATCTGGTAAATAGTATCCTTGAGATCCTTGTGGTAAACTTCTCCAATGCCTCCCATGGTAATGTGGGCTGCCATGCTCTTTCCTAGACTCCAGGTTGGTGCATCAAAGGAAAACTCTATGGGTTCAGTGACGGGCATGAACGTCTTTCCTGGAACTTGAACTTGAATCATCCAACGCTCCTCTTTTGGTAAAGTGGCGATGTAGGTCCCGGTGAAGCTTGGTACTCCGATGTTCATGTATCTAGTGACTTCCTTCAAGTGGCGTCTGAAGGGTGTATCTTCATCCGGTTGCGTGAACTTGTTCCTTGCATCCGCCATCCTAAAAGAATACAAAAGGAGAAGAGTTAGAAATGAGAAGAGAGTAGGGATCTAGGGCTTTAGCTTAGTGGTCGTGTCCTACATTCAGTGTGTGCTCTGATACCATCTTCGTATATTCTGTTATTTTCATATTTGAGATTTCTCAAATTTTGAAAATAGGATCATTTGATTTTAATTATTTTATCTTCATATATTTCTTTTATACAAAAATAAAAGAGAGGGAATAAAATGACTTTCCCAAAATAAAGAAATATTGAGGATTTAATAATAAAATCAAATAAGATTTTGTTTCGAAGTTTATCGCTATTTTATTTGAATTTAGGAAAAGTGTGTGTTTTTCAAAATTGCATTTAGGACCCAAATAAATGTTCATCTTGTCCAGCATGTTTTTAGAGGACGGGGAAAATTTATTTCACGATTTTTGTAATCCGTTTAGTATTTCTTTTGTTTCTTTTTCTACATGTCCGAATTGTTTTAAAAAAAACGAACCGACTTCGGGCCGTACCCGAGCGGGACACCGCCCTGGGGGCCTTTATAAGCCGCGCC
>NC_041387.1:485499076-485560038 GCF_002162155.2 Triticum dicoccoides | reverse complement strand
AGCCCGCCGCCGCCGAAACCCTAGCCGCCACCGCGCCCCGCGCCGCCGGTTGCCGCCGCCGCCTCTGCCCGCCGCCGCCTCGCGCCGCCGCCGCCGGAGCTGCCGGACCCCGCCGCCTCGCCGGAGCCGCCGGACACGAGGTAGCCGCCGCCGTTTATTTTTATAAAAACCAATCAGTTTTTTTAGAACCCTAGATCCGTTTTTTTAGATCGGTTCGTCAGTTTTCCCGGTTTAGTTATTTAATGGATATTCGTCCGTACGTTCGTTTTAACGAACAGTTTTCGTCATTTAGCCGCAGACAGGGAACGTTCGTTCGTTAGCCTGTTCGTCCATTTTTTTCTTTTCCTCGGATTTTTCGCGATTATTTCCGATCGCGATTTGTGATCCGATTTTCGTTCTTGCATAACTTTTCGCTCGTTTATTGGAATCAGGCGATTCAAGCGCCTGGAGTTTTGTCTCGAAACCCTCTTTCTGTTTAACAAACTCAAACAAGTTTTTGCTACTATAAAATGTGACTTAAGTCCAGATTAGTAAAGGAAGCTTGTTTCTTTCGTCGTTTGACTTTCGTTGCTTCGGTTGATTTGATTATTTTTTGCAAACTGGAGTTCTTAAGTTGAACTTTCTAGTTAGATCTCTTATTTGAGTTTTACATGTGCATTGGATGAGTGTTTATTGTATGCTTGTTTGTTTGTGATAGAGTACCCGGAGTGCGTCGCTTGCTACTACGAGTCTCTAGGTTTCACGGATCATCAGCAAGGCAAGTAACACTTTGATCATACCTCTTTACTACCCAGTTTTATTGCATTAGATCAATCCTCAAACAATTGCATGGTTAGGATCTGATTAATATGTGGGTTTTGGGAAGTAGATGAGGTAGAACCTATACCCTATTTTATTATCAAACCTTTGGGAGTTACTTCTACATTTGCTTATATTGCTATGATATGCTAGTAGACGTGGATTGGGTGAGTGTATCCATGACAGATGTGAGATTGTTAATTAATGGTTTACATAAGGTGGCAACTTAAATTCACATCTGGGTGGATTGAGGCACATGGGGAACCCAGTGTTGCCTGTATTTTTGGAAATCCCGGGGTACTGTGTGATTCTCCTATGGACCGCCACCTAGGCTCAAAGGGATCATGAGATTATTCATGCTAGAAACTTCCGTGTGCAGCCGCAAGCTACTATGGGCTCTAGCATAGTTGATTAAGTCGTGTGAACTCTTACAGTGGTAGACTAGCAGATGTAGAGGAAAGTAGGTGTAACTGTCTACCCATTGTAAGGTGCTAACGCTTCTGAAAGACTGTGTCTTGGTCATTCGTTTCTCAAACATCATGTAGTGCGGGAAATTTAATGGAAGATATCGAGTCTTGTGGGGAAAAGTGTGCAAACCTCTGCAGAGTGTACAAACTAATCATGGCTAGCCGTGTCCCTGGATATGGACATTTTGAGTATCTAGTACTTGGATTATCAAGTGAATCTCATCATGTTCTTTAATTTAATTTGTTGGGTTTTAATGATGATGCTTAATTGGGATTGAGTTGGGTGAACCTTCTCAATGTTTAACAACCACCATGATAGTTAAAATAAATTTTATTCCTTTGCTGTAGGGAAAAATTGGATTTATGCAAAAACTGTAACCGTAGAGCTTTCCACCAGCCATATATGCATGTAGTATAGCATTATTCTGTTCATTACTCTCTATGTGTTACATTGCCAGCATATTCCATGTGCTGACTTTTCAGACGACGAGTAAGGTGCCTTAGGTCATGGTCTTATACTCAGTGATGTCGTTGGAGTTGATGGACTCGCTTATCTTTCAAGCCTTCTGCTGTTATCATTTATTAGATGGCCTTAAACCATATTTATTGTAATAAATTCTCTTTTGAGACATTCGATGCAATAAGTGTGTGATTGCTACTCTGTTATAAATCCTTCAAGTACTGTGTGTGTCAGCATTACCAATCTAGGGATGACACTGATGCACAAAGATCAGACTATTTGAGGTTTGGTCGCAACATGCACCTGCTGAAATAGAAGATATTGATATTACTATTAAGCTTGCCAATAGAGATACTATTACACCAATTGGGATTGTTAGAGATGTTGAAGTCTTGTGTGAGAAAATTAAATACCCTACTGATTTTCTTGTTCTTGGTTCCCCACAAGATGACTTTTGTACCATTGTATTTGGTAGACCCTTCTTGAATATTGTTAATGCTAAGATAGACTGCGAAAAGGATATTGTTACTATTGGTTTAGGGGATATGTCTCATGATCTTTATTTTGCTAAATTTCATAGACAGCCCCATGATAAAGAATTGCCTAGTAAAGATGAAATTATCGTTCTTGCTTCTATTGACATGCCTCCTAATGATACTTTAGAACAATATTTGCTAGACCATGAAAATGATATGTTTATGAATGAAAGAAGGGAAATAGATGAAGTATTCTTCTAACAGGGACCTATTTTGAAACACAACTTGCCTATTGAAATCCTAGGGGATCCTCCTCCACCCAAGGGTGATCCCGTGTTTGAGCTGAAACAATTGCTTGATACTCTTGAATATGCTTATCTTGATGAAAAGAAGATATATCCTTTTATTATTAGTGCTAACCTTTCAGAGCATGAAGAAGAGAAATTATTGAAAACTCTGAAGAAGCACTGTGCTGCTATTGGATATACTCTTGATGTTCTTAAGGGCATTAGTCCCACTCTATGCCAGCACAAAATAAAACTAGAGAAAGATGCTAAACCAGTTGTTGATCATCAACGATGGTTAAATCCTAAGATGAAAGAAGTGGTGAGAAATGAAATACTAAAGCTTTTGGAGGTAGGTATAATTTATCATGTTGCTGATAGTTAGTGGGAAGTCATGTCCATTGTGTCCCTAAGAAGGGAGGTATTACTGTTGTCCCTAATGATAAAGATGATTAATCCCACAAAGAATTGTTACAGGTTATGGAATGATATTGATTTCCGCAAATTAAATAAAACTACTAGAAAAGATCATTACCCTCTACCTTTAATTGACAAAATGCTAGAAAGATTATCCACATACACATTTTTGTTTTCTAGATGGTTATTCTGGTTTCTCTCAAATACCTGTGTCGAAAGAGGATCAGGAAAAGACTACTGTTACTTGCCCTTTCGGTACCTTTGCTTATAGACGTATGTCTTTTGGTTTATTCAATGCACCTGCTACCTTTCAAAGATGTACGACTACTATATTCTCTGACTTTTGTGAAAAGATTGTTGAGGTTTTCAGGGATGATTTCTCCGTTTACGGAACTTATTTTGATGATTGCTTAAGCAACCTTGATCAAGTTTTGTGGAGATGTGAAGAAACTAATCTTGTCTTGAATTGGGAGAAGTGCCACTTTATGGTTAATGAAGGTATTGTATTGGGGCATAAAATTTCTGAAAGAGGTATTGAAGTTGATAAGGATAAAGTAAATGCTATTGAAAAGATGTCGTGTCCTAAGGACATCAAAGGTATAAGAAGTTTTCTTGGCCATGTCGGTTTCTATAGGAGGTTTATTAAAGAGTTCTCTAAAATTTCTAGGCCCCTGGCCAATCTCTTACAAAAAGATGTTCCTTTTGTCTTTGATGATGACTGTGTAGAAGCATTTGAAATACTTAACAAAGCCTTGATTTCTGCACCTATTGTTCAGCCACCTGATTGGAATTTACCCTTTGAAATTATGTGTGACGCTAGTGATTATGTTGTAGGTGCTGTTCTAGGACAAAGAGTTGATAAGAAATTAAATGTTATCCAATATGCTAGTAAAACTCTAGACAGTGCCCAGAGAAATTATGCTACTACTAAAAAAGAATTTTTAGCAGTTGTATTTGCTTGTGATAAGTTCAGACCTTATATTGTTGATTCCAAAGTAACTGTTCACACTAATCATGTTGCTATTAAATATCTTATGGAAAAGAAATATGCTAAACCTAGACTTATTAGATGGGTTCTCTTGCTACAATAATTTGATTTGCATATTATAGACAGAAAGGGAGCTGAGAACCCCGTTGCAAACCACTTTATTAGATGGGTTCTCTTGCTACAAAAAGGATTGGGCCACCTTGCTGCACCTTAGTTACTATTGTTACTTGTTACCCGTTACAAATTACCTTATCATAGAACTATCTGTTACCAATAAATTCCGTGCTTGCAGAGAATACCTTACTAAAAACCGCTTGTCATTTCCTTCTGCTCCTCGTTGGGTTCGACACTCTTACATATCGAAAGGACTATGATAGATACCATATACTTCTGGGTCATCAAGCCCCGGGGGGCATGTAAGAAACCATAATGCTTTTGCCCTAATGTTATTGTTGTTGGCTTGATGTTGGGTTTGCGTCTCCCGCTACGCCACGGTGCTCCCTTTCGTTCTCGTAGTAGCTTACTGCTCTACGTCGGCAGGACCCAGTCCCCTGACAGGCTTCAGCCGTCACATGTATGCCAGGTCGCGATGCCATGGTCAAGGCCAGGAGGTGAGCAGCCCGAGGTCCGGTAAGAGCCCTGATGACCCACAAGTATATGAGGAAAATTATTACCTTTTTGATAAGTAAGAGTGTTGAACCCAACGAGGAGCAGAAGGAAATGACAAGTGGTTTTCAGCAAGGTAATGTCTACAAGTGCTAAAATTGTGAGTAGCGGAGTAGTTTGATAGCAAGATAATTTGTAACGAGCGAGTAATGATAGTAGTAACAAAAGTGCAGCAAGGTAGCACAATCCTTTTAAGGCAAAGGACGGGCCAAAATGGCCTGTTATGATAAGCAAAGTGTTCTTGAGGGTACACGGGAATTTCAGGTAGTCACTTTCATCATGTTGGCTTAATTCGTGTTTGCTACGTTGATAATTTGGTATGTGGGTGGACCGGTGCTTAGGTGTTGTTCTTACTTGAACAAACCTCCTATTTATGATTAACCCTCTCGCAAGCATCCGCAACTACGAGAAAAGTATTAAGAATAAATTCTAACCATAGCATTAAACTTTTTGATCCAATCGGTCCCTTACGGAATAGCGCATAAACTGGGGTTTAAGCTTCTATCACTCTCGCAACCCACCATCTAATAAATACCACAATGAATTCCCTTAGGCCAAAATATGGTGAAGTGTCATGTAGTCGGCGTTCATATGACACCACTAAGAGAATGACAACATACATATCATCAAAATATCGAACACATATCAAGTTCACATGATTTCTCCCGTTACCTCAAGAACGAAAGTAACTACTCACAAATGATAATCATGCTCAATATCATAGGGCTATTATATATCATAGTGGATCTGAACATACAATATTCCACCAAATAAACCATATAGTAATCAACTACAAGATGTAATCAACACTACTAGTCACCCACAAGCACCAATCTATAGTTTTGGTACAAAGATTGAACACAAGAGATGAACTAGTGTTTGAGAGGACTTGGTGTTGATGTAGATAGCCCTCCCCAAGATGGGAGAGTTGTTTGTCACGATGATGACGATGATTTCCCCCTCCGGGAGGGAAGTTCCCCTGGAGGAATTGCTCCGCCGGAGGGCAAAAGTGCTCCTGCCCAAGTTTCGCCTCGAGGCGGCGGTGTTTCGTCCCGAATGTCCTCCCCTTAATTTTTCTAGGTCAAAATGACTTATATACCAGAAGATGGGCACCGGAGGTGGGCTGAGGAAGGAAGCACCCGCCAGGGCGCGCCTGGGCCTCCTAGTGCGCCCAGGTGGGTTGTCCTACCCGGTGGCCCCCCTCTGGTACTTATTTGCTCCAATAATTCTTAAATATTCCATAAAAATTCCTCGGGAAGTTTCACCTCATTTGGAGTTGTGCAGAATAAGTAGCTTGATGTACCTTTTTCAGGTCCAGATTTCCAGCTGCCAAAATTCTCCCCCTTTGCACATACCTTGCATATTATGAGAGAAAAGGCATTAGAATTACTCCAAAAAGCATTATTATTCAATAAAACAACATAAATAACAATAGGAAAAAATGATGCAAAATGGACGTATCAACTCCCCCAAGCTTAGACCTCGCTTGTCCTCAAGTGAAAACCGAAATCGAAAAACATGTGCACATGCTTAGAGAGAGAGAGTTGTCGATAAAAACAAAAATACGGGCATAGCAGCATCATGTGACTTATTATAACAGCAACAAACTTTAACATAAAACTTTTATCATAGAACTTTTAGCATAGAACTTCAACAAGTGACAATTCATCACAACATCAAAGTATAAAGCATAAACTCCATTGGAAACCAATAAACTATGTTCTTAGTCAACTTTGCAACTACAATTCATCATCTTTTTAGGAAGGGTCACGTATCGGAGCCTTTAGGCAAGTCCACATACTCAACCATCATTTAGTCTTCTATAATTGCTAACACTCATCGCTTACACATGAGAAAAACATTTCAACCGGACACATAAAAAGATAGGGGCTTATAGTTTCGCCTCTAAACGCACTCACCTCAAGGGTGATGTCAACAATAATAACTTATGCTATCCATATTCAATTGGATATATGTGCCTAGATCTTTCCTCACCACATGATGCTTGCCAAAGGAGAAAAATAAAAGGAATAGAGAGAAAGACTTTGACTCTTCATGAAAGTAAATACATGAAAGTAAAAGATAGGCCCTTCGCAGAGGGAAGCAGAGGTTGCCATGCGCTTTTTGTTTGTATGCCCAACCCCTTAGTGCAAGAGAACGTCACATTATATTGCCCCTTGTGATGGAAATCTTTATTATGCAGTCTGTCGCTTTTATTCTTCATCATCACAAGTTCGTACAACGCTCAATTTTCCCTTACACTAAATGATCTCACACTTTTAGAAGAAATTTTTATTGCCCTTTTTGCACCGATGACAACTTACTTGAAGGATCTTACTCAATCCATAGGTAGGTATGGTGGACTCTCAAACAAGATAGGGTTTAAGGGTTTTGGATGCACAAGTAGTATCTCTACTTAGTGCGGAGGTTTTGGCTAGCAAAGATAGGGGCAAGCACCACATGTTGAAGGATCTATGACAATATAACTTCTATGTGAATATGAACAAACATAAATCATTAAGTTGTCTTCCTTGTCCAACTCAACAATTTTGGCATATAATATTTTGATGGGTGCTCACAATCATAAAAGATTTCCATGATAGTATATTTATATGTGAATCTTCTCTTCCATTATTAGTTCTTTCACGAGTTGCATCATTGACCAATGCTATGTTTGTCAATCTATAATAAAATTTTCTACTTATACTTTTCCTTGTGTAATGTCATCACTTACCATAAGATTAGCATATGATCTTTTCCTTTTATTTCCTTTCTTTTTATTGCAACAAGAAAGTAAAGAAGGAAAAACTCAAACTAAACTTTATTATATATCTCGCACACGATTACAAAGATTGAGAACTAAGCAAACTCACAAAAAGAAAGGATAGAACTAAACTTTTATTCATCTAATAGCAAAAGATAACCATGGATCGAACTAAGAAAGTAAAGGCAAAAGATAGTGGGGATGATACGATACCGGGGCACCTCCCCCAAGCTTGGCGAAAGCCAAGGGGAGTGCCCATACCCAATACTGAATTTTATTTTGGTGGTGAAGAAGGAGGTGGTGGTGATGAAGTAGAAGCAATCTGGTCTTTAAGGACCAAGAGACTCTCCAATCTTCGGATGACTCTCCTCAGGGAAGCGATGTGCTCCATATGTAGAATATTTTCACGAGTGAGATACTTATTTTGTATACGAACCATTTCAATGATCCTAAAGGCTGCAATCTCAGTGGGGGTAAGATGAGCATAGTAGGGTATAAGGATATCTTCCTCTTCCTCACCGGCGGGCAAGGCTTGCTCGTCCATCGGCACTTGATCTCTGGTGGCCTCCTTGCTCTTGTCCTCCTTAACTGCTCCAATGGGGTCTTCTCTCTTCAGCTCGATCTTCATCAACCAAGCATCCTCTTCCATATGATCAGAGGGAGAAGAAGACATGATGCCTGGCTCAACAGATCTGATAGAAAATAGCTAGAAAAGGAAATAGGAGATTTATCCGTGATACGGAGGTTAACAGGTTCAGGAGGTATATATAGATTTTTTATCTTGGAGAACAAGCAGAACGGAAGAAAAACGGAGTCCAGAAAGTACCTGAGGTGGGCACAACCCAACTGGGCGCGCCAGGCATGCCTGGCACGCCCTGGTGTATCATGCCCACCAGGGTCACTTTCCTGGAAGTTTCTTATTTTCCTAATTTTCTAAATATTCCAAAACTGACAAAAATTATTTTTGCGGATTTTTTGGAGTTAGTTTACTTACCGTATCACGTACCTCCCTTTTTTCATGATTCTGGGGTGTTCCAGAAGGTTTCCTTTATGTGTTCTACCGGTGTCAAAGTTTGGATAATATTTCTTTCAACATTAATGGACGTACCTGAGATATAGTGTTTTATTCGTTGCCCATTGACAACCTTCGGGTTAGTACCTTCGGCATTATTTACTTTGATAGCTCTGTATCGATAGACCTCCTCGATGACATAGGGTCATTCCCATTTAGAGAGGAGTTTTCCTGCAAAGAATCTGAAATGAGAGTTGTACAAAAGAACATATTCTCCAACTTTGAACTCACGCTTTTGGATTCTTTTGTCATGCCATCTTTTAACTTTTTCTTTGAATAACTTTGCATTTTAATAAGCCTAGGTTCTCCATTCATCTAATGAGCTAATATCAAATAACCTCTTTTCACCAACAAGTTTGAAGTCATAATTGAGTTCTTTAATTGCCCAATATGCTTTATGTTCTAACTCAAGAGGCAAATGACAAGCTTTTCCATAAACCATTTTATATGGAGATATACCCATAGGGTTTTCATACGCTGTCCTATAAGCCCAAAGTGCATCATCTAATTTCTTAGACCAATTCTTCCGGGACCTATTAACAGTCTTTTGTAAGATTAGTTTTATTTCTCTATTGCTAAGTTCGACTTGACCACTAGACTGAGGATGATAGGGTGATGCAATTATATGGTTAACATCATACTTAGCAAGCATTTTAAGGAAAGCACCGTGAATAAAGTGTGAACCACCATCAGTCATTAAATATCTAGGACTCCAAACCTTGGGACAATAACTTCCTTAAGCATTTTAATAGAGGTGTTGTGATCAACACTACTGGTTGGAATAGCTTCTACCCACTTAGCAACATAATCAACAGCAACCAAAATATGTGTATACCCATTAGAGGAAGGAAAAGGTCCCATGCAATCAAATCCCCAAACATCAAATGGTTCAACAGCAAGTGAATAATTCATAGGCATTTCTTGATGCTTACCGATATTACCTATTCTTTGGCATTCATCACAAGACGAGACAAACTTATGGGCATCCTTAAAGAGAGTAGGCCAATAAAAACCAGATTGCAATACCTTATGAGCGGTTATGTCTCCCACCTGATGTCCTCCATAAGCTTGGAGTGACATTTCTGTAGGATTTGTTCCTGTTCATGCTTAGGTACAGAACTTCTAATAATACCATCTACTCCTTCTTTATAAAGATGTGGGTCATCCCAAAAGTAATGTCTTAAATCATAGAATAATTTTTCTCTTTTGTTGGTATGTGAAGCTAGGTGGTATGTATTTAGCAACAATGCAATTAGCATAGTCAGCATACCAAGGTGTACTATTAGAAACATTTATTGCAGCTAGTTGTTCATCAGGAAAACTATCATTAATAGGTTGTGGGTCATCAAGAATATTTTCAAGCCTAGACAAGTTATCAGCTACGGGGTTCTCTGCTCCTTTCCTATCAGTGATATGCAAATCAAATTCTTGTAGTAGAAGGACCCACATAATGAGTCTAGGTTTAGCATCTTTCTTTTCCATAAGATATTTTATAGCAGCATGATCGGTTTGAACAGTCACTTTAGAATTAGCAATGTAAGATTTGAATTTATCACAAGCAAACACCACTGCTAAGAATTCTTTTTCAGTACTAGCATAATTTTGTTGAGCACTGTCTAGAGTTTTACTAGCATAATGAATAACATTCGATTTTTTATCAACTCTTTATCCTAGAACAGCACCAACAACATAATCACTAGCATCACACATAATTTCAAAAGGCAAGTTCCAATCAGGTGGTTGAACAATAGGTGCAGTAATTAAGGCTTTCTTTAGTGTTTCAAAGGCTTCCAAACAATCATCATCAAACACAAAGGGAATATCCTTTTGCAAAAGATTCGTAAGAGGCCTAGAAATTTTAGAAAATTCTTTGATAAACATCCTATAGAAACCAGCATGACCAAGGAAACTATGAATACCTTTGATATCTTTAGGACATGGCATTTTCTCAATTGCATCAACCTTGGCTTTGTCCACCTCAATGCCTCTTTCAAAAATTTATGGCCCAAGACAATACCTTTGTTAACCATAAGTGGCACTTCTCCCAATTCAAGACAAGATTTGTTTGTTCACATCTCTGCAAAACTCGATCAAGATTGCTTAAACAATCATCAGAAGACTTCCCATGAACAGAAAAGTCATCCATGAAAACCTCAACAATCTTTTCACAAAAATCAGAGAATAGCAGTCATACATCTTTGGAAGGTAGCAGGTGCATTACATAGACCAAAAGGCATACGACTATAAGCAAAAGTTCCAAAAGGACAAGTAAAAGTGGTCTTTTCTTGATCAGATTGTAAAACAGGTATTTGTGAAAAACCAGAATATCCATCAAGGAAGCAAAAATGTGTGTGCTTAGATAATCTTTCTAACATTCGATCAATAAAAGGCAGAGGCTAATGATCTTTTCTAGTTGCTTTCTTTAATTTTCTATAATCAGTTACCATTCTATAGCCTGTGACAATTCTTTGTGGAATGAGCTCATTCTTATCATTAGGAACAATAGTAATACCTCCCTTCTTAGGGACACAATGAACATGACTTACCCATCTACTATCAGCTATAGGATAGATTATACCTGCTTCCAGAAGTTTCAATATTTCCGTTCTTACCACTTCTTTCATCTTCAGATTTAAGCGACGTTGGTGATCAACAACGCGTTTAGCATCAGGTTCCATATTAATCTTGTGCTGACATAGAGTGGGACTAATGCCCTTAAGATCATCAAGAGTATATCCAATAGCAGCTTTGTGCTTCCTTAGATCTTTCAATAATCTTTCTTCTTCATGTTCTGAAAGGTTAGCACTAATAATAATAGGATATATCATTTTGTCATCAAGATAAGCATATTTCAAAGTGTCTGGCAATTGTTTTAATTCAAACAAAGGATCACCTTTAGGTGGAGGAGGACCTCCTAGAGTTTCAATAGGCAAGTTGTGTTTAACCAAAGGTTGTTGTTCGAAAAAGATTCTATCTATTTCATTTCTTTCACGCATATGCAAATCATTTTCATGGTCTAGCAAATATTGTTCCAAAGGATCAATAGGAGGCACGGCAATAGAAGCAAGACCAATAATTACATCCTTACTAGACAAATCTTTCTTATGAGGTTGTCTACTAAACTTGGAAAATTAAATTCATGAGATTCACCACAAAACCTAACACCAACAGTTTGTTTCTCACAATCTATTTTAGCGTTGACAGTGTTCAAGAAAGGTCTACCAAAAATAATGGGACAAAAGTCATCTTGTGGGGAGCTAAGAACAAGAAAATCAGTAGGGTATTTTATTTTCCCACACAAGACTTCAACATCTCTAAGAATCCCAATTGGTGATATAGTATCTCTATTAGCAAGTTTAATAGTGCCATCTATGCCTTCTATTTCAGCAGGTGCTATTTCATCTTTAATTTCTTGATATAAGGAAAAAGGAATAGCACTCACACTAGCACCTAGGTCACATAACCCATAATAACAATGATCTACTATCTTAACTAAGACAACAGGCATGCCAAAAACTGGTCTATGTTTATATATTCCTTCAGGTTTGGCAATTCTAGAAGCTTCACCACAGAAGTAAATAACATGCCCATCAATATCAACTAAGAGATCTTTAACCATAGCAACACTAGGTTCAACTCTGATTTGTTCAGATGGTTTGGGTGTTCTAACATAACTTTTGTTAACCACAGTTGAAGCTTTAGCATGTTCCTTCATCCTAACAGGGAAAGGTGGTTTTTCAATATAAGCAGTGGGAACAACTGGATCAACATTGTAAATGATAGTTTCTTCTTTAGCTTTCACCGGTTCTTTAACTTCTTCTTTAATTGGTGGGTGATATTTAAATACTTCTCCTTAGGGAGATCAACATGAGTAGAAAAAGATTCATAAAAGGAAGCTACTATCTCAGAGTCAAGTCCATATTTAGTGCTGAACTTTTGAAAAGCATCAGTATTCATAAAAGATTTTATACAATCAAACTTAGTTTCAATACCTGACTCTTTACCTTCGTCGAGTTACCAATCTTCAGAGTTGTGTTTAATTCTTTCTAAAAGATCCCACCGGAGTTCAATAGTCTTCTTCATAAAAGAACCAGTACAAGAAGTATCGAGCATGGTTTGATCATTACAATAAAGCCAAGCATAAAAATTCTGAATAATAATTTATCTTGAGAGACCATGATTGGGACATGAATATAACATTGACTTTAGCCTCCCCCAAGCTAAAGCGATTTCACGAGGCCAAAAATTATATATATAATTCCGATCACGATGAACTAGATGCATAGGATATTTTTTTGATGAAATTCCAATTTCAAACGATTCCAGTTCCAAGATCCAATACCATCGCATAGCATGTACCATGTCAATGCTTTTCCCTTCAAAGATAAAGGGAAACCCTTCTTCTTAGCTTCATCTCCGGGCAAACCTGCAAGGTTAAACAATCCACAAATTTCATCCACATATATCAAGTGCATATCGGGATGTTCGGTTCCATCTCCTGCATAAGGATTAGCTAGCAGTTGTTCAAACATACCCGAAGGAATTTCATATTCAATATTTTCAGTAGGTGCAGTAGGTTGAGGGGCAACTAATGGTGGTTCTCGTCAAGGTGAAGATACACTAAACAAACCCCTCAAGGGATTGTTTTCCATAGTAGCAAGTGACACTAAATTTCTGCAAGTAGTAATAATGTCTCCTTACCAATTTCCACTTACCAAGAGCACTTCACTCCCCGGAAATGGCACTAGAAAATAGCCTTGATGACCCACAAGTATATGGGGTCAATTGTAGCCTTTTCCGATAAGTAAGAGTGTCGAACCCAACAAGGAGCAGAAGGAAATGACAAGTGGTTTTTAGCAAGGTAATGTCTGTAAGTGCTAAAATTGTGAGTAGCGGAGCAGTTTGATAGCAAGATAATTTGTAACGAGCAAGTAACGATAGTAGTAACAAAAGTGCAGCAAGGTAGCCCAATCCTTTTGAGGCAAAGGACAGGCCAAAATGGTCTCTTATGATAAGCAAAGTGTTCTTGAGGGTACACGGGAATTTCATCTAGTCACTTTCATCATGTTGGCTTAATTCGTGTTCGCTACTTTGATAATTTGGTATGTGGGTGGACCGGTGCTTAGGTGTTGTTCTTACTTGAACAAACCTCCTACTTATGATTAACCCTCTCGCAAGCATCCGCAACTACGAGAAAAGTATTAAGAATAAATACTAACCATAGCATTAAACTTTTGGATCCAATTGGTCCCTTACGGAATAGCGCATAAACTGGGGTTTAAGCTTTTGTCACTCTCGCAACCCACCATCTAATAACTACTCCACAATGCATTCCCTTAGGCCCAAATATGGTGAAGTGTCATGTAGTCGATGTTCACATGACACCACTAAGAGAATGACAACATACATATCATCAAAATATCGAACACATATCAAGTTCACATGATTACTTACAAAATGATTTCTCCCGTGACCTCAAGAACGAAAGTAACTACTCACAAATGATAATCATGCTCAAGATCAGAGGGGTATTAAATAGCATAATGGATCTGAACATATAATCTTCCACCAAATAACTACAAGATGTAATCAACACTACTAGTCACCCACAAGCACCAACTTATAGTTTTGGTACAAAGATTGAACACAAGCGATGAACTAGGGTTTGAGAGGAGTTGGTGTTGTTGAAGATGTTGATGAAGATAGCCCTCCCCAAGATGGGAGAGTTGTTGGTGATGATGATGACGATAATTTCCCCCTCCAGGAGGGAAGTTCCCCCAGCGGAATCGCTCCGCCGGAGGGCAAAAGTGCTCCTGCCCAAGTTCTGCCTCGAGGCGGCTGAGGGAGTCCTGGATAAAGGGGTCCTCGGACGGCCGGACTATTAACATGGTCCGGACTGTTGGGCTATGAAGATACAATACAGAAGACTTCTTCCCGTATCCGTATGAGACTCTCCTTTGTGTGGATGGCAAGCTTGGTGATTCAGATATGTAGATTCCTTTCTCTGTAACTGACTTTGTATAACTCTAGTCTCCTCTGGTGTCTATATAAACCGAAGGGTTTAGTCCATAGAGGCAATCATAATTTCATAGGCTAGAGTTCTAGTGTTTTAGCCATTACGATCTCGTGGTAGATCAACTCTTGTAATACTCATATTCATCAAGATCAATCAAGCAGGAAGTAGGGTATTACCTCCATAGAGAGGGCCCGAACCTGGCTAAACATTGTGTCCACCGCCTCCTGTTACCATTAGCCTTAGACGCACAGTTCGGGACCCACTAACCGAGATCCGCTGTTTTGACACCGACATTGGTGCTTTCATTGAGAGGTCGCAGTATGAGAGGTCCGGAGACTTCAGCAGTATGAGAGGTCGCAGCCAGCAGCAACGCCTGTTTGTTCACATAGACATGTTAGGTTAGTCTCCTGCGAAAATTATTTGATCATTTGTTTAGATATTCTTTCCGAACATCGGACAGAGTATCAGGGGCTACTGTCTACACTGTGACATTCTTTTTATAATTACATAGCTTACCTCAAAGACTCTTAGAAGGCTTGTGCAGGCTTCGGTCAGTCAGCTCTTCATGGACTGAATCCTCTCAATCACCGTACCCATAAGGGTACGGTGTTCCTCAACAATGGAAGCGCCTCGCAGCACTTCCAACAAATTATCCGGTGCCTCTGGATGGACAGAGGTCACCGGAGGCATAGGCACACCTCCTTCTTTCGAAAGAGGTGGCTGGCCTGATTCCGGAGCCATATGGGTCTCCGGAACTGTATTCGGCTGGGGGCCGAATTGGATACCGCCCCCATCGTCAGTATCCATGGGGGTTTGCTCCCCCATGTGTCCGGCAGCGAGGCTTCGCCCTCCAGCGCCTCCCTGACGGCCTCCTGAATCTCCCCCGGGCCTAGGATCCTTCGGGACGACACCTCGGCGCCATCCATGTCCTTGGGAGAGGAGGCCGCGGGAAGGGTCCCACTGTCCATCGTGTCTGGGTCTAGCAAATCCTCCGAAGATAAGGACCGCTCGAGGTTGGACCGAGCCGGACTGCAAATACATGATTTAACACGTCAAAACAATGAAGTAGAGCGGCCGGATATATAAATGTGCCCGGATACTTACGATTTGGCCAGGGGCTTGTCCCTGGGGCGCAACTCTGAGCTATCGTCGGTGGCTGCGATGGAGCTGTCCGGAAGGGAAGCTTTCCCCTTCTTGGACGCCTCGGCCTCCAAACGCATGGAGGTCGGCCTCTTCTTTCTCCCCCCCCCCCTCAGGTGGGGAACGACTTTCTTCCTCCTCCTCCTATTCCTCATCATCCTCGGCGACGGAGGAATGAGTCTCGGCGTCTTCGGATGTCGCTTCCAAAGTGCCCTTGCGATGGAGACCACCTCTGGTCCCCTTGGCCTTCTTCTCCGGCACCTAATAAGGCGCCGGAACCAGCATCCTCCCACCCAAAGTGGATAAATGCATCTTCATAGGACACCCAAAACAGTTGGGTATACCTCCTATTTCAGATCCGGAAGCAAAAGTGATTGTTTCTAGAAACGGATCCTTTCTCGAGGAAAAGTTTCTCTCACAAGAATTGAGTGGGAGAATGGTGGAGACTTGATGAGGTTATTGAACCGTCACTTCAACTAGTGTGTAGCAGGGCACAGGAAGTTGTTCCTGTGGCGCCTACACCAATTGAAGTGGAAGATGATGATAGTGATCATGAAACTTCGGATCAAGTCACTACCAAACCTCGTAGGTCAACAAGGATGCATACTACTTCAAAGTGGTACGTAATACTGTCTTGGAGGTCATGTTGCTAGACAACAATGAACTACGAGCTATGGAGAAGCGATGGTGGGCCCGGGTTCTGAAGAATGGCTCGAGGCCATAAAATCCAAGATCGGATCCATGTATGAAAACAAAGTGTAGACTTTGGAAGAACTACTTGATGGTCGTAAGGTTGTCGGTTACAGATGGATTTCAAAAGGAAGATGGACAATGATGGTAAGTATCACCATTAAGAAAGCTTGACTTGTCGCTAAGATGTTTTTTGACAAGTTCGAGGAGTTGACTGGGACGAGACTTTCTCACTCGTAGCGATGCTAAGAGTCTGTTGGAATTATATTAGCAGTTACTGCATTATTTATGAAATATTGCAGATAGGATGTCAAAACATTGTTTCCTCGACAGTTTTCTTGAGGAAAGGTTGTATGTGATACAACCAGAAGGTTTTGTCAATCCTAAATGATGCTAACAAGTATGCAAAGCTCCAGCAATCCTTCTAAGGACTGGAGTAAGCATCTCGGAGTTGGAATATATGATTTAATGAGATGATCAAAGATTTTGGGTTTATACAAATTTTATGAGAAACTTGTATTTCCAAAGAAGTGAGTGGGAGCACTATAGAATTTCTGATGAGTATATGTTGTTGACATATTGTTGATTGGAAATGATGTAGAATTCCTAGAAAGCATATAGGGTTGTTTGAAAAGTGTTTTTCAATGGAAAACCTGGATTAAGCTACTTGAGCATTGAGCATCAAGATCTATAAGGACAGATCAAAAACGCTTAATAGTATTTTCAAACGAACACATACCGTGACAAGATTTTGAGGAGTTCAAAATAGATCGGCAAAGAAGGAGTTCTTGGTTGTGTTATAAGGTGTGAGTATTGAGTGAGACTCAAGAACTGACCACGGCAGACGAGAGAGAAAGGACGAAGGTCGTCCCCTATGCTTTAGCCATAGGCTCTACAGTATGTTGTGTTGTGTACACCTGAAGTGTGCCTTGCCATGAGTTAGTCAAGGGGTACAAGAGTGATCCAGGAATGGATCACAGGACAGCGGTCATAGTTATCCTTAGTAACTAGTGGACTAAGGATTTTTTTTCTCGATTATGGAGGTGGTAAAAGAGTTTGTCGTAAAGGGTTACGTCGATGCAAACTTTGACACTAATCCAGATGACTCGGAGTAGTAAACCAGATTCGTATAGTAGAGCAGTTATTTGGAATAGTTCCAAATGGTGCATGGTAGCTGCATCTACAAGATGATGTAGAGATTTGTAAAGCACACACGGATCTGAAAGGTTCAGACCCGTTGACTAATAACCTCTCTCACAATCAAGATATGATTAAACCCCATGGGTGTTGGATCCATTACAATCACATAGTGATGTGAACTAGATTATTGACTCTAGTGCAAGTGGGAGACTGTTGGAAATATGCCCTAGAGGCAATAATAAAATGGTTATTATTATATTTTCTTGTTCATGATATTTGTCTATTGTTCATGCTATAATTGTATTAACTTGAAACCGTAATACTATTGGGGAACGTTGCATAAAATAAAAAATTTCCTACGTTCACCAAGATCAATCTATGAGTTCATCTAGCAACGAGAGAGAGAGATGCATCTACATACCCTTGTAGATCGCGTGCGGAAGCGTTCAAGAGAACGGGGTTGAGGGAGTCGTTCTCGTCGTGATCCAAATCACCGGAGATCCTAGCGCCGAACGGATGGCACCTCCGCGTTCAACACACGTATGGTCAGCGTGACGTCTCCTCATTCTTGATCCAGCAAGGGGGAAAGGAGAGGTTGATGAAGATCCAGCAGCACGACGGCGTGGTGGTGGATGCAGCAGGGCTCCGGCAGGGCCTCGCCAAGCAACTACGAGAGGAGGAGGTGTAGCAGGGAGGGGAGGGAGGCGCCAGGGTGTTGGGTGCGGCTGCCCTCCCACCCCCCTCTTTATATAGGGACCCCAGGGGGGGCCGGCCGTAGAGATGGGATCTCTAGGGGGGCGGCCAAGGGGGTGGAGTGCCCCCCAAGGCAAGTGGAGGCGCCCCCTCCCCTAGGGTTCCCAAACCCTAGGCGCGGAGGGGGGCCCAGGGGGCGCACCAGCCCACTAGGGGCTGGTTCCCCTCCCACTTCAGCCCATTGGGCCCTCCGGGATAGGTGGCCCCACCCGGTGGACCCCCGGGACCCTTCCGGTGGTCCCGGTACAATACCGGTGACCCCCGAAACTCTCCCGATGGCTGAAACTGCACTTCCTATATATAATTCTTTACCTCCAGACCATTCCGGAACTCCTCGTGATGTCCGAAATCTCATCCGGGACTCCGAACACTTTCGGTTTGCTGCATACTCATATTCATACAACCCTAGCGTCACCGAACCTTAAGTGTGTAGACCCTACGGGTTCGGGAGACATGCAGTCATGACCGAGACTGCTCTCCGGTCAATAACCAACAGCGGGATCTGGATACCCATGTTGGCTCCCACATACTCCTCGATGATCTCATCGGATGAACCACGATGTCGAGGATTTAAGCAACCCCGTATACAATTCCCTTTGTCAATCGGTGCATTACTTGCCCGAGATTCGATCGTCGGTATCCCAATACCTCGTTCAATCTCGTTACCGGCAAGTCACTTTACTCGTACCATAATGCATGATCCCGTGACCAGACACTTGGTCACTTTGAGCTCATTATGATGATGCATTACCGAGTGGGCCCAAAGATACCTCTCTGTCATACGGAGTGACAAATCCCAGTCTCGATCCGTGTCAACCCAACAGACACTTTCGGAGATACCTGTAATGCACCTTTATAGTCACCCAGTTACGTTGTGACGTTTGGTACACCCAAAGCACTCCTACGGTATCCGGGAGTTACACGATCTCATCGTCTAAGGAAAAGATACTTGACATTGGAAAAGCTCTAGCAAAACGAACTACACGATCTTGTGCTATGCTTAGGATTGGGTCTTGTCCATCACATCATTCTCCTAATGATGTGATCCCGTTATCAACGACATCCAGTGTCCATAGTCAGGAAACCATGACTATCTGTTGATCAACGAGCTAGTCAACTAGAGGCTCACTAGGGACATGTTGTGGTCTATGTATTCACACGTGTATTACGATTTCCAGATAATACAATTATAGCATGAATAAAATACAATTATCACGAACAAGGAAATATAATAATAATCCTTTTATTATTGCCTCTAGGGCATATTTCCAACAGTCTCCCACTTGCACTAGAGTCAATAATCTAGTTACATTGTGATGAATCGAGTACCCATAGAGTTCTGGTGTTGATCATGTTTTGCTCGCGGAAGAGGTTTAGTCAACGAATCTGCGACATTCAGATCCGTATGTACTTTGCAAATATCTATGTCTCCATCTTGAACATTTTCACGGATGGAGTTGAAACGATGCTTGATGTTCCTGGTCTTCTTGTGAAACCTGGGCTCCTTGGCAAGGGCAATAGCTCCAGTGTTGTCACAGAAGAGAGTGATCAGCCCCGACGCATTGGGTATGACTCCTAGGTCGGTGATGAACTCCTTCATCCATATTGCTTCATGCGCTGCCTCCAAGGCTGCCATGTACTCCGTTTCACATGTAGATCCCGCCACGACGCTCTGCTTGCAACTGCACCAGCTTACTGCTCCACGATTCAACATATACACATATCCGGTTTGTTACTTAGAGTCATCCAGATCTGTGTCGAAGCTAGCATCGACGTAACCCTTTACGACGAGCTCTTCGTCACCTCCATAAACGAGAAACGTGTCCTTTGTCCTTTTCAGGTACTTAAGGATATTCTTGACCGCTGTCCAGTGTTCCTTGCCAGGATTACTTTGGTACCTTCCTACCAAACTTACGGCAAGGTTTACATCAGGTCTGGTACACAGCATGGCATACATAATAGATCCTATGGCTGAGACATAGGGGATGACACTCATCTCTTCTTTATCTTTTGCCGTGGTCGGGCATTGAGCCGAGCTCAATCTCACACCTTGCAATACAGGCAAGAACCCTTTCTTGGACTGATCCATTTTGAACTTCTTCAAAATCTTATCAAGGTATGTGCTTTGTGAAAGACCTATGAGGCGTCTCGATCTATCCCTATAGATCTTGATACCTAATATGTAAGCAGCTTCTCCAAGGTCCTTCATTGAAAAACATTTATTCAAGTAGGCCTTAATGTTGTCCAAAAGTTCTATATCATTTCCCATCAAAAGTATGTCATCTACATATAATATGAGAAATGCTATAGAGCTCCCACTCACTTTCTTGTAAACGCAGGCTTCTCCATAAGTCTGCATAAACCCAAACGCTTTGATCATCTCATCAAAGCGAATGTTCCAACTCCGAGATGCTTGAACCAGCCCATAAATGGATCGCTGGAGCTTGCATACCTTGTTAGCATTCCTAGGATCGACAAAACCCTCCGGCTGCATCATATACAGTTCTTCCTTAAGATAGCCGTTAAGGAATGCCGTTTTGACGTCCATCTGCCATATCTCATAATCATAGTATGCAGCAATTGCTAACATGATTCGGACGGACTTCAGCTTTGCTACGGGGGAGAAAGTCTCATCGTAGTCAACCCCTTGAACTTGCCGATAACCCTTAGCGACAAGTCGAGCTTTATAGATGGTAATATTACCATCCGCGTCCGTCTTCTTCTTAAAGATCCATTTGTTTTCTATCACTCGTCGATCATCGGGCAAGTCTGTCAAAGTCCATACTTTGTTTTCATCCATGGATTCTATCTTGGATTGCATGGCTTCAAGCCATTTGTTGGAATCTGGGCCCGCCATCGCTTCTTCATAGTTCGAAGGTTCACCGTTGTCTAACAACATGATTTCCAGGACAGGGTTGCCATACCACTCTGGTGTGGAACGTGTCCTTGTGGACCTACGAAGTTCAGTAGCAACTTGATCTGAAGTACCTTGAGCATCATCGTTAATTTCCTATCCAGTTGGTGTAGGCACCATAGGAACGTTTTCCTGAGCTGCACTACTTACCGGTTCAAGAGGTAGTACTTCATCGAGTTATACTTTCCTCCCACTTACTCCTTTCGAGAGAAACTCTTTTTCTAGAAAGGATCCGTTCTTGGCAACAAAGATCTTGCCTTTAGATCTAAGGTAGAAGGTATACCCAATGGTTTCTTTAGGGTATCCTATGAAGACACATTTTTCCGACTTGGCTTCGAGCTTTTCAGGTTGAAGTTTCTTGACATAAGCAACGCATACCCAAACTTTTAGAAACGACAGCTTAGGTTTCTTTCCAAACCATAATTCATACGGTGTCGTCTCCACGGATTTAGACGGAGCCCTATTTAAAGTGAATGTAGCTATCTCTAGAGCGTATCCCCAAAATGATAGCGGTAAATCGGTAAGAGACATCATAGATCGCACCATATCCAATGGAGTGCGATTACGACGTTCGGACACACCGTTACGCTGAGGTGTTCCAGGCGGCGTGAGTTGTGAAACGATTCCACATTTTCTTAAGTGCGTACAAAATTCGTGACTTAAATATTCTCCTCCATGATCTGATCGTAAGAACTTTATTTTTCGATCACGTTGATTCTCTACTTCATTCTGAAATTCCTTGAACTTTTCAAAGGTCTCAGACTTGTGTTTCATCAAGTAGACATACCCATATCTACTTAAGTCATCAGTGAGAGTGAGAACATAACGATATCCTCCATGAGCCTCGACGCTCATTGGACCACACACATCAGTATGTATGATTTCCAATAAGTTGGTTGCTCGCGTCATTGTTCCAGAGAACGGAGTCCTGGTCATTTTTCCCATGAGGCATGGTTCGCATGTGTCAAATGATTCATAATCGAGAGACTCTAAAAGTCCATCAGCATGGAGCTTCTTCATGCGCTTGGCACCAATGTGACAAAGGCGGCAGTGCCACAAGTATGTGGGACTATCGTTATCAACTTTACATTTTTTGGTATTCACACTATGAATATGTGTAACATTATGTTCAAGATTCATTAAGAATAAACCATTGAACATCGGGGCATGACCATAAAACATATCTCTCGTATAAATAGAACAACCATTATTCTCGGATTTAAATGAGTAGCCATCTCGCATTAAATGAGATCTAGATACAATGTTCATGCTCAAACTTGGCACTAAATAACAATTATTGAGGTTCAAAACTAATCCCGTAGGTAAATGTAGAGGTAGCGTCCCGACGGCGATCACATCGACCTTGGAACCATTCCCGACGCGCATCGTCACCTCGTCCTTCGCCAGTCTCCGCTTATTCCGCAGCTCCTGCTGTGAGTTACAAATGTGAGCAACGACACCGGTATCAAATACCCAGGAGTTACTACGAGTACTGGTAAGGTACACATCAATTACATGTATATCAAATATACCTTTAGTGTTGCCGGCCTTCTTGTCCGCTAAGTATTTGGGGCAGTTCCGCTTCCAGTGACCCTTCCCTTTGCAATAAAAGCACTCAGTCTCAGGCTTGGGTCCATTCTTTGACTTCTTCCCGGCAAATGGCTTACCGGGCGCGGCAACATCTTTGCCATCCTTCTTGAAGTTCTTCTTACCCTTGCCCTTCTTGAACATGGTGGTTTTATTGACCATCAACACTTGATGTTCTTTCTTGGTTTCTACCTCTGCTGACTTTAGCATTGAAAATACTTCAGGAATAGTTTTCACCATCCCCTGCATATTGTAGTTCATCACAAAGCTCTTGTAGCTCGGTGGGAGCGACTGAAGGATTCTGTCAATGACCGCCTCGTCCGGGAGGTTAATGTCCAGCTGGGACAGGCGGTTGTGCAACCCAGACATTTTGAGTACGTGCTCACTGACAGAACTGTTTTCCTCCATCTTACAACTATAGAACTTGTCGGCCGGGGCATGATCTTGGAAAACCATTTTCAGCTCCTCGAACATATCATATGCTCCATGTTGCTCAAAACGCTTTTGGAGCCCCGGTTCTAAGCTGTAAAGCATGCCGCACTGAACGAGGGAGTAATCATCAGCACGTGACTGCCAAGCGTTCATAACGTCTTAGTTCTCTGGGATGGGTGCTTCACCTAGCGGTCCTTCTAGGACATATGCTTTCTTGGCAGCTATGAGGATGATCCTTAGGTTCCGGACCCAGTCCGTATAGTTGCTACCATCCTCTTTCAGCTTGGTTTTCTCTAGGAACGCATTGAAGTTCATGTTGACATGAGTGTTGGCCATTTGATCTACAAGACATATTTTTGCAAAGATTTTAGACTAAGTTCATGATAATTAAGTTCATCTAATCAAATTATTTAATGAACTCCCACTCAGATTTGACATCCCTCTAGTCATCTAAGTGTAACATGATCCGAGTCGACTAGGCCGTGTCCGATCATCACGTGATACGGACTAGTCATCATCGGTGAACATCTCCATGTTGATCGTATCTTCCATACGACTCATGTTCGACCTTTCAGTCTCTGTGTTCCGAGGCCATGTCTGTACATGCTAGGCTCGTCAAGTTAACCCTAAGTGTTTTGCATGTGTAAAACTATCTTACACCCGTTGTATGTAAATGTAAGGATCTATCACACCCGATCATCACGTGGTGCTTCGAAACGACGAACTTTAGCAACGGCGCACAGTTAGGGGGAACACTTTCTTGAAATTATTATAAGGGTTCATCTTATTTACTGCCATCATTCTAAGTAAACAAGATGCATAAACATAATAAACATCACATGCAATTATATAGTAGTGACATGATATGGCCAATATCATATAGCTCCTTTGATCTCCATCTTCGGGGCTCCATGATCATCTTTGTCACCGGCATGACACCATGATCTCCATCATCATGATCTCCATCATCGTGTCTCCATGAAGTTGCTCGCCAACTATTACTTCTACTACTATGGCTAACTGTTTAGTAATAAAGTAAAGTAATTACATGGCGTTAAATCATAGACATGCAAGTCATACAATAATTAAGACAACTCCTATGGCTCCTGTCGGTTGTCATACTCATCGACATGCAAGTCGTGATTCCTATTACAAGAACATGATCTCATACATCACAATATATCATTCATCATTCATCACAACTTTTGGCCATATCACATCACATAGCAATTGCAGCAAAAACAAGTTAGACATCCTCTAATTGTTGTTGCATCTTTTACGTGGCTGCAATTGGGTTCTAGCAAGAACGTTTTCTTACCTACGAATAACCACAACGTGATTTTGTCAACATCTATTTACCCTTCATAAGGACCCTTTTCATCGAATCCGCTCCAACTAAAGTGGGAGAGACAGACACCCGCTAGCCACCTTATGCAACTAGTGCATGTCAGTCGGTGGAACCTATCTCACGTAAGCATACGTGTAAGGTCGGTCCAGGCCGCTTCATCCCACAATATCGCTGAAGCAAAATAAGACTAGTAGTGGCAAGCAAGTTGACAAGAACTACGCCCACAACAAATTTGTGTTCTACTCGTGCAATAGAGAACTACGCATAGACCTAGCTCTGATACCACTATTGGGGAACGTTGCATAAAATAAAAAAATTCCTACGTTCACCAAGATCAATCTATGAGTTCATCTAGCAACGATAGAGAGAGATGCATCTACATACCCTTGTAGATCGCGTGCGGAAGCATTCAAGAGAACGGGGTTGAGGGAGTCGCTCTCGTCGTGATCCAAATCACCGGAGATCCTAGCGCCGAACGGACGGCACCTCCGCGTTCAACACACGTACGGTCAGCGTGATGTCTCCTCCTTCTTGATCCAGCAAGGGGGAAAGGAGAGGTTGATGAAGATCCAGCAGCACGACGGCGTGGTGGTGGATGCAGCAGGGCTCCGGCAGGGCTTCGCCAAGTAACTACGAGAGGAGGAGGTGTAGCAGGGAGGGGAGGGAGGCGCCAGGGTGTTGGGTGTGGCTGCCCTCCCACCCCCCCTCTTTATATAGGGACCCCAGGGGGGCGCCGGCCCTAGAGATGGGATCTCTAGGGGGCGGCGGCCAAGGGGGTGGAGTGCCCCCCAAGGCAAGTGGAGGCGCCCCCTCCCCTAGGGTTCCCAAACCCTAGGCGCAGAGGGGGGCCCAGGGGGCGCACCAGCCCACTAGGGGCTGGTTCCCCTCCCACTTAAGCCCATGGGGCTCTCCGGGATAGGTGGCCCCACCCGGTGGACCCCCGGGACCCTTCTGGTGGTCCCGGTACAATACCGGTGACCCCCGAAACTCTCCCGATCGCTGAAACTGCACTTCCTATATGTAATTCTTTACCTCCGGACCATTCCGGAACTCCTCGTGACGTCTGGGATCTCATTCGGGACTCCAAACAACTTTCAGTTTGCTGCATACACATATTCATACAACCCTAGCGTCACCGAACCTTAAGTGTGTAGACCCTACGGGTTCGGTAGACATGCAGTCATGACCGAGACTGCTCTCCGGTCAATAAACAACATCGGGATCTGGATACCCATGTTGGCTCCCACATACTCCTCTATGATCTCATCGGATGAACCACGATGTCGAGGATTTAAGCAACCCCGTATACAATTCCCTTTGTCAATCGGTACGTTACTTGCCCGAGATTCAATCGTCGGTATCCCAATACCTCGTTCAATCTTGTTACCGGCATGTCACTTTACTCGTACCGTAATGCATGATCCCGTGACCAGACACTTGGTCACTTTGAGCTCATTATGATGATGCATTACCGAGTGGGCCCAGAGATACCTCTCCGTCATATGGAGTGACAAATCCCAGTCTCGATCCGTGTCAACCCAACAGACACTTTCGGAGATACCTGTAATGCACCTTTATAGTCACCCAGTTACGTTGTGATGTTTGGTACACCCAAAGCACTCCTACGGTATCCGGGAGTTACATGATCTCATGGTCTAAGGAAAAGATACTTGACATTGGAAAAGCTCTAGCAAAACGAACTACACGATCTTGTGTTATGCTTAAGATTGGGTCTTGTCCATCACATCATTCTCCTAATGATGTGATCCCATTATCAACGACATCCAATGTCCATAGTCAGGAAACCATGACTATCTGTTGATCAACGAGCTAGTCAACTAGAGGCTCACTAGGGACATGTTGTGGTCTATGTATTCACACGTGTATTACGATTTCCGGATAATACAATTATAGCATGAATAAAAGACAATTATCACGAACAAGGAAATATAATAATAATCCTTTTATTATTGCCTCTAGGGCATATTTCCAACAAATACATGTGTGAATACATAGACCACAATGTGTCCCTAGTGAGCCTCTAGTTGACTAGCTCGTTGATCAATAGATGGTTATGGTTTCCTGACAATGGACATTGGATGTCGTTGATAACGGGAAAACATCATTAGGAGAATGATGTGATGGACAAGACCCAATCCTAAGCATAGCACAAGATCGTGTAGTTTGTTTGCTAGAACTTTTCTAATGTCAACTATCTTTCCTTAGACCATGAGATTGTGCAACTCCCAGATACCATAGGAATGCTTTGGGTGTACCAAATGTCACAATGTAACTGGGTGGCTATAAAGGTGCACTACATGTATCTCTGAAAGTGTCTGTTGGGTTGGCATGAATTGAGACTGGGATTTGTCACTCCGTATGACGGAGAGGTATCTCTGGGCCCACTCGGTAATGCATCATCATAATGAGCTCAATGTGACTAATGAGTTAGCCAAGGGATCATGCATTACGTAATGAGTAAAGAGACTTGCCAGTAACGAGATTGAACAAGGTATGGGGATACCGACGATCGAATCTCGGGCAAGTAACATACTGATAGACAAAGAGAATTCTATACGGGATTGATTGAATCCCCGACATCATGGTTCATCTGATAAGATCATCATGGAACATGTGGGAGCCAACATGGGTATCCAGATCCCGTTGTTGGTTATTGGCTGGAGAACGTCTCGGTCATGTCTGCATGGTTCCCGAACCCGTAGGGTCTACACAATTAAGGTTCGGTGACGCTAGAGTTGTTATGGGAAATTGTTTGTGTTTACCGAAGGTTGTTCAGAGTGCCGGATGAGATCTTGGACATCACGAGGAGTTCCGGAATGGGCGGGAGGTGAAGATTTATATACGGGAAGTCCAGTTTCAGTCACCGGAAATGTTTCGGGGGTTATCGGTATTGTACCGGGACCACCGAAAGGTGTCCGGAGGTCCATCGGGTGGGGCCACCTGCCCCGGGGGGCTTAATGGGCTGAATATGGGAGGGAACCAGTCCCTAGTGGGCTGGTGTGCCCCCCCCCCCCTCAAGGGCCCAAGGCGCCTAGGGTTTGGAAACCCTAGGGAAGGGGGGCGCCTCCACCTTGCTTGGGGGGCAAGTCTCCCCCTCCTGGCTGCCGCCCGCCCCTCTAGATGGGATCTAGAGGGACCGGCCCCCTCTCCCCTTCACCCTATAAATAGAGGGAGTGTGGGAGGGCTGCAGCACCCCTTCCCTGGCACAACCCCTCCCTCCTCCAACACTTCCTCCTCCTCCGTAGAGCTTGGCGAAGCCCTGCAGAAAATCCACAAGCTCCACCACCACGTTGTCATGATGCCGGAGCTCTCCCTCAACTTCTCCTCTCCCCTTGCTGGATCAACAAGGAGGAGACGTCCCCAGGCTGTACGTGTGTTGAACACGGAGGCGCCGGCCGTTCGGCGCTAGATCGGATCTTTCGTGATTTGAATCGCCATGAGTACGACTCCATCATCCGCGTTCTTGTGACGCTTCCGTTTGCGCGATCTTCAATAGGTATGAAGATGCTCTCCCTCTCTCTCGTTGCTAGCATCTCCTAGATTGATCTTGGTGATACGTAGGAAATTTTTGAATTATTGCTATGTTCCCCAACACTTATTTGTTCCAATAATTCTTAAATATTTCATAAAAAATCCTCGGGAAGTTTTAGCTCAGTTGGAGTTGTGCAGAATAGGTAGCTTGACGTAGCTTTTTCAGGTCCAGATTCCAGCTGCCAGAATTCTCCCCCTTTGTGCATACATTGCATATTATGAGAGAAAAGGCATTAGAATTACTCCAAAAAGCATTATTATACAATAAAACAACATAAATAACAGTAAGGGCTCCTGAGGCGCGATGCTCAGTGGCTCCCCCTTTAACGTGCAAGCGAATTGCAAGGAGAAAGGGGTAGATGGCCTCACGAAAGTGTCTTGGAGGGATCACGGCCCGCAGTCCTAGCTCGGGGGTCCCTGTGAGTGAGCCAAAGAAAGAAAGCATAGAATACAACAACGCTCGCCGACCTGCCTGTGATCTTCCCGTGAAAAGGCGATGGCACTAAGGACTCTATCAGATTTCGGGTTCCGCAAACCCTTGATAGGTTCGAACTCTGGGGTGCGTGCATCTCAACTACCCAGCCTGCCTACTCGCGATCCTCAAAGCCTAGCGCGTCGAGCTCAAAGGGACAGAGAGACACATCAGTTTATCCTAGTTCAGGCCACCTTGCGGTATAATACCCTACTCTAGCTTTTTGGTGGATTGCCTCAAGGGGCTGAGGATGAAGTAGTACAATGGATGAATGAGCCTCAGGAGGTGAGGTATTCTTGAGCTCAAGAGAGCTGGTGAGGGGTCGGAGAGAATGGGTCTGATCCCCCTCTATGGTGGTGGCTAAGTCCTATTTATGGTGGCCTTGGTCCTCTTCCCAAATGTTGGCGGGAAGGGATCCCACAACAGCCAGATTTGAAGGGGGGCAAGAAGTACATCCTATCCTGACTAAAGTGGTCTTCGCGTCAGTGATGACCTCTGTCCTGCCGTCCTGGCGGTCTTGGTCTTGTTGCACCAGAATGGAAACCTTTAGTTGATTCCTCGGGACCCCGCGCTTGCTGCTTGCCTCCTTCGCACCAAAGAGGAAACTGGCGCTCTGCGTGCGCTGGCGCCTGCCTGGCACCCGCCTGGCCTTGATCGTCATGGCTCACGTCAGCTCAGCCTCGTGAGGTGCACCTTGCATAGAAGTCTCCGCTCCTTAGGAGCCAGCCTAAGGAGGCTGGTCCCCTTGGAGGTCTTGGCGTCATCCGCCTCATGAGGCTTGGCCCCTCGCGAGGGTCTTGGGTTGCTGATGCTGAAGCTAGGCTGTACCAGGCTGTTGATGGAGCCATGCAGTGGGCCACAGGTAGGCAAGTTTGGGTACCCCCGTACCCAGAACGCCGACAGTAGCCCCAGGCCCAAGGCGCACTCGGACTTGGCTTCTAGGCGAAGCCAAAGGGCAAGTGTGGAGTGCCACGGGCCCTAACCGCCTGCTGCCTTGAACGACGCGTGGCGATTGATGGGACGTGGGCGTCTCCACTTCCCCATGCTGCCTTGGCAATCGTTTCCGTCTGACAAAAGGGCTGCCACCTGCTACTGTGCCTTCATTGCCTTCCCTTCGTCTTGCTCCAGATCCCCTTCTCCCAAACACCTAAGAAATCCTCCAGATCTGCCGATCCTCCCCACCAAGCTTTTGCCCGATGGCCGCCGAGAAAGCCAAAGCTCCAGCCCTGGCTGCCGGCCGCTCCTAGTTTGAGCTGGTGTTGATCACGCCCTCCGTCGCCAACGAGAAGCTCTAGACCGCACTTCTCATGACGGCAAGCGATGACAGCGAATGGGGGAAGACGGTGCTTCGGGTCGCCTCCACCGTGCCGGAGCCCGTGAATAGTACCTTTTATCCCTTCTTCCAGCACAACATCTACTCGGGGTTGATTCCTCCCTTCTCCCGCTTCTTCTATGTCGTTCTCCACCATTATGGCCTCCACGTGCTCCACATCCTCCCCAACTATGTCCTCCTTTTGTCCATCTTTGCCTTCTACTGCGAGGCGTTCGTGGGAGTGATGCCCTCCATCACCATGCTCCGCCACTTCTTCTATCTCTACTTGACTGGCCACTAGCCCGCAGGGTGTGTTGGCTTCGTCGCGGCCCATGGCAGCAACGCGATTTCCCGCGTCGGGAAGAAGGTGGAGGACATCCGGAACAAATGGGTCCTTATGGATGCCAAGTGCTCCCACAACCTGCTAGAGTTGCCGAACGAGCTCCCGACCTCTGAGAAGGGGTGGTCTTATGATAAGATCACTGACCCACAGTTGAGGCCGTTGATGAGGAAGATGGAGGCCGACCTGAAGGCCGAGAAGCTGACGGGGGCCATGATCGTCAAGGAGTTCCTGACGCAGCGCCTGGCGCCGCTCCAGGATCGCTCCCACCCCTTGTGGAAGCTTGGGGGTGTAGACGACAAGATCCGGCTGTGCCAGGAAAGCCTGCCTGATGAGGAGCTGAGCATGGTACTGCTCTCCTTGACCGGGAAGGACCCGAGCGGCAATCCAGATGATTGCCTCCCACTGTACCGCCGAGAGGACAGGGAGAAGATCGCCGCCGCCATGCCTGTCTTCAACGAGCTCGGGATTGTGTCGACGGGGCCTCCCCCACCAGCCGCCTCCTTGGTGAACATGTCCTCCGGCGACCTTTCCTCCGAAGCCACCAAGGAGGAGGAGGGGGAATCTTTTGCCCCGAGGTAGAGAGACATCCTCCACAACTTCTCCGACGACGACGATGAGGACGCACATCCGGTTGTGGAGCTGGCTCGTCCTGCCGGGGTCACCACGAGATTCGGGGTGACCTCCTCGAAGCAGTCGAAGTGAGCAGCCGGGAGGAGGGGCAGGTCGGCACTGATCCCTCCAGGCAGCACTCTGATACGTCTCCAATGTATCTACTTTTCCAAACACTTTTGCCCTTGTTTTGTACTCTAACTTGCATGATTTGAATGAAACTAACCTGGACTGATGTTGTTTTCAGCAGAACTGCCATGATGTTGTTTTATGTGTAGAAAAGAAAAGTTCTCAGAATGTCCTGAAAATCGACGGAGGCACTTTTCGGAAAATATAAAAAATACTGGCGAAAGAATCAAGACCAGGGGGCCCACACCCTGTCCACGAGGGTGGGGGGCGCGCCCCATCCCCCTGGGCGCGCCCCCCTATCTCATGGGCCCCCTGGACCTCTACCGACCTCAACTCCAACTCCATATATTCACGTTCGGAGAGAAAAAAATCAGAGAGAAAGTTTCATCGCGTTTTACGATACGGAGCCACCGCCAAGCCCTAATCTCTCTCGGGAGGGCTGATCTGGAGTCCGTTCGGGGCTCCGGAGAGGGGGATTCATCGTCGTCGTCATCATCAACCATCCTCCATCACCAATTTCATGATGCTCACCGCCGTGCGTGAGTAATTCCATCATAGGCTTGCTGGACGGTGATGGGTTGGATGAGATTTACCATGTAATCAAGTTAGTTTTGTTAGGGTTTGATCCCTAGTATCCACTATGTTCTGAGATTGATGTTGCTATGACTTGTCTATGCTTAATGCTTGTCGCTAGGGCCCGAGCGCCATGATTTCAGATCTGAACCTATTATGTTTTCATGAATATATGTGTGTTCTTGATCCTATCTTGCAAGTCTATAGTCACCTATTGTGTGTTATGATCCGACAACCCCGAAGTGACAATAATCGGGATACTTCTCGATGAGGACCATAATTTGAGGAGTTCATGTATTCACTATGTGCTAATGCATTGTTCCGGTTCTCTATTAAAAGGAGGCCTCAATATCCCTTAGTTTCCATTAGGACCCCGCTGCCACGGGAGGGTAGGACAAAAGATGTCATGCAAGTTCTTTTCCACAAGCACGTATGACTATTTACGGAATACATGCCTACATTACATTGATGAACTGGAGTTGGTTATGTGTCACCCTATGTTATGACTATTACATGAGGAATCGCATCCGGCATAATTATCCATCACTGATCCATTGCCTACGAGCTTTTCACATATTGTTCTTCGCTTATTTATTTTTTTGTTGCCACAGTTACAATCACTACAAAACCCAAAAACATTAGTTTTGCTATTGTTACCTTTATTATCATACCACTTTTGCTACTAAATACTTTGCTACAGATACTAAGTTATCCAGGTGTGGTCGAATTGACAACTCAACTTCTAATACTCAAGAATATTCTTTGGCTCCCCTTGTGTCGAATCAATAAATTTGGGTTGAATACTTTACCCTCGAAAGCTGTTGTGATCCCCTACACTTGTGGGTTATCAAGACTAATTTCTGGCGCCGTTGCCGGGGAGCATAGCTCTATTCTCTGAGTCACTTGGGATTTATATCTGTTGATCACTATGAAGAACTTAAAAGACGACAGAACCAAGATTTTGCCCTCAACTACGAGGGGAGGTAAGGAACTGTCATCTAGCTCTGCATTAGATTCTCCTTCTGTTATTAGTAAACTTACCACACCTAAACCTGCTACTCTTATGAATTCTGATATGTCGCATGTTATTGATGATGCCACCTCTGTTATGCATGATACTTATGATGAAACTACTTCTGTGCGTGATACTGCTTTGCTGTGACGCCCGGATCATTAAGCTACAGTAATCCCACGGTAATGATGCCACATCACCACGGTCGCTGTTGTTAACCTCGCGATGATTCGAAACCGTTTCAAAATTCAAATTCAAATCAATGTCAACAATAAAAGTTTTCAAAAGTTCAAACAAAAATGTTCGGGAGGTGCCATAATTTGCATATGTAAATATGGTGCAATAAACACATTTTTATAAAATGCCTAGATATTTTATAGTGGATGGAAACAACAAAACAATTAAATAAAAAGAAAAGCAGAACCTAACTAAAAAAAAGCCTGCCCCCTTCCCCCCACTAGGCCTCGGCCCAGCTGGCCATCGGGCCAACCAGGCTGGCCCACCCGCGCCTACTAACCCCCACCCGGTCAAACCCTATCCCACCGACACCCCCACTCCCCCACTCGCTCGCCTCTCCCTCTCCCCCCTCTCCTCTCGATCCCATCTGGATCGGGGAGGGGCCCGACCCCGTCGACCGCCGTCGCCCCGCTTCTACCTCGCTAGCGCGCCCGCGCCTGAGGAACTGCCGCCTTCCCGCCGGACAGGCCGTCCTCGACCTCCTCCTCACCGACCCCCCTCTCCCTCGCCCCCCTCTGCCCGATCTGGATCGGGAGGGGGTCACCCCGACATCACTGGCACCCTCGACAACGCCGCCGCTCGCCGTCCCTGGAACCACCTCGACGCTGCGCCTCGTCGCCCGATGCCGTCCGAAGCTACTCCACCTCGCCAACATCGCCGGACCGCCGTCGTCCCCATCCTCCTCCTCGAGCTCACTGCCACTCCCCTACACCGTCCGTGAGCACTTCCCTCTCTTCCCGTCCCCGTCGCTCGTTCCGGCCGCCGACGTTGCCGCACATGCGCTGACCGGCCCCTGCCCGTTGCCCGCTTCCAGCCGCTGTCGCCCACGGCGCCCCCCCTGCACGCCCTCCCGACGCCTCGACCTCCTGCCGCTGGCCATCCCGCAGCCACCATGGGCGCGCCTCCTCGCGACGCACCTATAGCTCCAGTCGCATCGCAAACCATCGGCAGAACCAAGTGTGCGGACGTCGCCAGCAAGCTCGGCATCACCTCCATTAACGTGCTAACGTGGCGCGTGACTAACCCCTATTTCAGCACTAACCCGAACACCTAAACAAGCACTGAAATGCGAACCCTCCCTAATTAACCTAAACATAAGTAATCTATTTAACTAATCTAACAACCCAGTGTCAATGACATGCGGGCCCCCACCACTAAATAAAATGACTAGGTTAAATTGTTAAGTTAATAGCCACTTACACGACAGGCCCACTAGCTCAAGTTAAATAAAACCTGTTCTTAAACTCTCTCGCTGACCAGTGGGGCCGCTGTTCTGCTGACTCAACCCCGGCCCACCAGTCAGCCTCTGCTCACTGGGCAGTTGACCAATTCAACTGGGCCCCATGCCAGCCTCTGTTGCATATGGCTGGGTACACTTCCTGTGTACACATAGCATTTAAATATTATTTTTAATTTCGAATTAAATTAAATCCAGAAATTAGAAAATCATCCAAAAACTTTAAAAATTAATATAAAATAATCTATAACTCGGATGAAAATACGTTGTACATGAAAGTTGCTTAGAACGCCGAGACGAATCCGGATACACAGCCCGTTCGACCGCCACACATTCCTAGCATAGCAAACACGCAACTCTACCCCCCTGGTTCATCTGTCCAAAAACGTGAAACACCAGGGATACTTTCCCCGATGTTTCCCCCTCTCGCCGGTATCACCTACTACCGCGTTAGGGCACACCTAGCACCGCTCATTGTCATGTTGTACATCATCATGCTTATGTTTGCATTATATTTATTGTTTCTTCCCCCTCTTCTCTCCACTAGACTACGTGACCGACGCTGCTGCTGCCCAGTTCGACTACGGAGTTGACGACCCCTCCTTCTTGCCAGAGCAACCAGGCAAGCCCCCCCTTTGATCACCAGATATCGCCTATTCTTCTCTATTCTGCTTGCATTAGAGTAGCTTAGCATGTTACTGTTCGGTTACTCCTATTCTGTTGCATAGCCTGCCATTGTTGCTACAGTCATTGATACCTTACCCGCAATCCTAAATGCTTAGTATAGGATGCTAGTTTATCATCATTGGCCCTACATTCTTGTCAGTCTGCCTTGCTATACTATCGGGCCGTGATCACTTGGGAGGTGATCACGGGTATATACTATACATATATACATACTATACAGATGGCGACTAAAGTCGGGTTGGCTCGTTGAGTACCCGCAAGTGATTCTGATGTGGGGGCTGAAAGGACAGGTGGCTCCATCCTGGTAGAGGTGGGCCTGGGTTCCCGACGGCCCCCGACTGTTACTATGTGGCGGAGCGACAGGGCAGGTTGAGACCACCTAGGCGAGAGGTGGGCATGGCCATGGTCGGCGTCCGCGGTTACTTCATAATACCACGCTTAACGAGATCTTGATATTTGATCTGGGTCTGGCCACTGGCCTATACGCACTAATCAACCACGCGGGAAAGATATGGGCACTCGACGTCGTGGTATCAGCCGAAGCCTTCTTGACGTCAGCGATGGAGCGGCGCGCGCCGAGTTGGACTGCGTAACGCAACTTCCATTGTAATGGAGGTTGCTAGGTCTGCTTCCGGCCGCCCTCGCAACGTGCAGGTGTGCAATGGGCGATGGGCCCAGACCCCTGCGCGCATAGGATTTAGATCGGCATGCTGACCTCTCTGTTGTGCCTAGGTGGGGCTGCGACGTGTTGATCTTCCGAGGCCGGGCATGACCCAGGAAAGTGTGTCCGGCCAAATGGGATCGAGCGTGTTGGGTTATGTGGTGCACTCCTGCAGGGAAGTTTATCTATTCGAATAGCCGTGTCCCTCGGTAAAAGGACGACCCGTAGTTGTACCTTGACCTTATGACAACTAGAACCGGATACTTAATAAAACACACCCAGACAAGTTCCACAGACAACCCGGTGATTGCTTTTCCATAGGGCGATGAGGGGAGGATCGCCGGGTAGGATTATGCTATACGATGCTACTTGGAGGACTTCAAGCTACTCTCTTCTATATGCTGCAAGACGGAGGCTGCCAGAAGTGTAGTCTTCGATAGGATTAGCTATCCCCCTCTTATTCTGGCATTCTGCAGTTCAGTCCACTGATATGGCCTCCTTACACATATACCCATGCATATGTAGTGTAGATCCTTGCTTGCGAGTACTTTGGATGAGTACTCACGGTTGCTTTTCTCCCTCTTTCCCCCCTTTCCCTTCTACCTGGTTGCCGCAACCAGACATTGGAGCCCAGGAGCCAGACGCCACCGTCGACGACGAGCACTACACTGGAGGTGCCTACTACTACATGCAGGCTGCTGACGACGACCAGGAGTAGTTTAGGAGGATCCCAGGCCGGAGGCATGCGCCTCTTTTGATCGGTATACCAGTTTGTGCTAGCCATCTTATGGCAAACTTGTTTAACTTATGTCTGTACACAGATATTGTTGCTTCCGCTGACTCGTCTATGATCGAGCACCTGTATTCGAGCCCTCGAGGCCCCTGGCTTGTATTATGATGCTTGTATGACTGATTTTACTTTTAGAGTTGTGTTGTGATATCTTCCCGTGAGTCCCTGATCTTGATCGTACACATTTGCGTGCATGATTAGTGTACGATTGAATCGGGGGCGTCACATTAGCCATTAGGTGAATTTCTTGATGAACAACTTGCTAGAGTTAGGGGGAATGAAATTATTGAAGATGCTATTATGGATGATAGTGATGATGAAAATTCTCCCAATGATTATGAATTGCCTGTTGTTCCTGAGGGTTATGTTATGAATGAAGAAGCTGCTAGAGCTATCTTTGCTTGCAATGATAGATATAATCTTAAGAAATTATTAGCTAAATGGAAACAACAGTCTCTTAATCCCAGAATGAAACCTGACCCTGCTTTTGCTACTTCACCTATCTGTGTTACTGATAAGGATTATGAATTCTCTGTTGATCCTGAGATTATTACTTTAGTTGAATCTGATCCTTTTTATCGCCTTGAATTTGAAACTGTTGTGGCACATCTTACCAAGTTGAATGATATAGCTACCCCGTTTACTCATGATGATAAATCTCGCTATTTTTATATCCTTAAGATATTTCCGTTCACGTTAAAGGGTGATGCTAAGACTTGGTATAATTCTCTGGCTCCTGGTTGTGTGTGCAGTCCCCAGGATATGATTTATTACTTCTCTGCTAAATATTTCCCTACTCATAAGAAACAAGCTGCCTTGCGGGAAATATATAACTTTGTGCAAATCAAATAAGAGAGTCTCCCACAAGCTTGGGGGAGGCTTCTCCGGTTACTTAATGCTTTGCCTGATCATCCTCTTAAGAAAAATGAAATACTTGATATCTTTTATAATGGACTAACTGATGCTTACAAGGACTACTTGGATAGTTGTGCTGGTTGTGTTTTTAGGGAAAGAACAGTCGACAAAGCTGAATTACTATTGAATAATATGTTGACTAATGAAAATAATTGGACTCTTCCTGAGCCAATTCCTGAAGCAATTCCTGAACAAATTGAGCCAACTCCTGAGCCTATTCCTAAACCCACTCCAAAGAAGAGAGGTGTTTTATTTCTCAGTCCTGAAGATATGCAAGAGGCAAAGAAATCAATGAAAGAAAAAGGTATTAAAGCTGAAGATGTTAAGAATTTACCTCCTATTGAAGAAATTCATGGTCTTAATATACCGCCTGTCGAAGAACCACATTGTCTTGATAACCTAACACAGGTAGTAAAGGTAAATTCTCTCTATAGATATGATAAAGTTGAAATCCCCTCTACTAAATTTCATAGCCCATGTTTAGATGAATTTGATGATTTTATGGCTAGACAAGAAAGATTGAATGCTTATGTTGGTAGAGAGGTAAGGAATAATGCTTTCAAGGTAGGACGCGTGAGCGATAATATGGCTAGAGTTAAAGGTGAACTTAAACTCATTAGCAAATATACTTCTATGGTTTCTACTCAAGATGAGCAAGTACTTAAAGCTCAAAATGATTTGCCTGATGAATTAAATAATAAAAATGACTTTGTTGTTAGAGTGGCTACTAGAACTGGTAGAATGACTCGGGAACCTTTGTATCCTGAAGGCCACCCTAAGAGAATTGAGCAGGATTCTCAGAGAAATAATTTAGAGGCACCTAGTTCTTCTAAAAATAAGAAAAAGAAAAATGATAGAACTTTGCATGCTTCTAGTGAACCTACTGTAAACACACCTGAGAATCCCAATGATATTTCTATTTCTGATGCTGAAACACAATCAGGTGATGAACATGAACCTAGTGATAATGTCAATGATAATGTTCATGTTGATGCTCAACCTAGCAAAAACAATGATGTAGAGATTGAACCTGCTACTAATCTTGATAACCCACAATCAAAGAATCAACGTTATGATAAGAGAGATTTTGTTGCTAGGAAGCATGGTAAAGAAAGAGAACCATGGGTTCAGAAACCCATGCCCTTTCCTCCTAAACCATCCAAGACAAAGGATGATGAGGATTTTGAGCGCTTTGCTGAAATGATTAGACCTATTTTCTTACGTATGCGCTTAACTGATATGCTTGAAGTAAATCCTTATGCTAAGTATATGAAGGATATCATCACAAACGAAAGAAAGATACCGAAAGCTGAAATTTCCACCATGCTTGCTAATTACACGTTAAGGGTGGAATACCAAAGAAACTTGGAGATCTGGGGGTACCAACTATACCATGCTACATTAAAAGAAATTATGTTAGAACTGCTTTATGTGATCTTGGAGCCGGTGTTAGTGTTATGCCTCTCTCTTTATATCGTAGACTTGAATTGAATAAGTTGACACCTACTGAAATATCTTTGCAAGTGGCCGATAAATCAACTGCTATACTTGTCGGTATTTGTGAGGATGTGCCTGTTGTGGTTGCAAATGTCACTATCTTAACAAACTTTATTATTCTTGATATTCCCGAGGACGATAGTATGTCAATTATCCTTGGTAGACCTTTTCTTAATACTTCAGGGGCTGTTATTGATTGCAACAAAGGCAATATCACTTTTCATGTTAATGGTAATGAGCATACGGTACACTTTCCGAGGAAACAATCTCAAGTTCATAGCATCAATTCCATTGGGAAAGTTCCAACTATTATTATTGGAGGTTTTGAATTTCCTCTTCCTACTGTCAAAAAAATATATATGATATTCTTATTGTTGGGGATTTTCATATCCCTGTTGAGGTAACTTAGTGTTATTCGAAATTTCTCTAGTTACGTGTTATTCAGAATGAGTTTGTTAACAAGACTTGATCAACCTTGTTAGTGGATTCATTTTGATGATCATGAGATGGATGAAACTAGAAGGCACAACCTTCTGTACCCTCTTTTTACTTTCTGTTATTTAGAATAAAAAAATCAAAATTAGTATTATCTATCTGTTTTCTGAATTATCCGTGCAATAAAAAATATCCCGAAAATAAAAGTGCTCCAAATGCCCTGCAAATTTAGTATGATTTTTTATGTAATATTTGAGGATTTTAGGCACTGAAATCACTGCAGGAGGGGCAAGCACCAGGCCACGAGAGTGGAGGGCGCGCCCACCCCCCTAGGCGCGCCCCCCTGTCTCGTGGGCCCCTGGTGGCCCCCTACCACTTATGCCAGCACCCACACACTTCATCTTCTACCCAAAAAAATCCCCATCCAGCTCAAGCACGAGTTCTAGCTCATTTTGCTGCGATTTTCGATCTCCTTGCTCAAAGCTCCATTCACAAAACTGCTTTGGCAGATTGTTGCTTGGCATGTGACTCCTCCATTGGTCCAATTAGTTTTTGTTCTAGTGCTTTATTCGTTGCAAATTTTTGCTGCATAGGTGACCATGTTCTTGAGCTTGCATGTTGAATTTATGAGGTCCCAAGCAATTCCAATACTTGATATAGGCTCTAGGCACTTGTAGGAGTAGTTGCTACCAATCTTGTTTAGTTTTATTGACTTTTATTTTGAAGTTACCAAAATTTCAGAAATTTTTCAGAAAAAGAATTATGTCTAGGAGAATGTACCAAGGTGGTTCCTCGGTAAAGAAAGGACCCAGGATTGCTATATGTGAGCAAGATGTTGAATTGCCAAGGGACGTGAATGTACGAGCTTGTGAATGGCCATCCGATGATTTTATGGTCGAAGCAGGCTTTAAGGAGGAATTTGACGCATTTGTGCGTAATGCTGAGCTGGAGGACTTCTTACAAGATAAGTGTCCTCAGTACTATCAATTGACTAATTCCTTTGTGCGGGGTTTAAATATAACTGTGCGCGTAATTCTCCTAGTGTCATATTTGATATTTATTATACATCTTATACCATGGACTTAGAGGATTTCACAACTTCTTGCAAACTCGCGCAGTGGGGTAATATTAATGATCCTCACAAATCTGAATTTAGAGATTTCCTTGCTAGTATTACTATGGGAGAATCCAGGGATATTGCACAAGCAACCATAGGGAGCATTCATTTTCCTGCTATACATTATTTTGCTCTTTTTGTTGGTAGACGCATTAACGGTAAAGACGAAGCATGTCACATGTGTGTCCCTGATCTTTGTGTCCTCAAGAGTGATGTGTCAGGTTATAAAGGTTATAACTTGGGGCAATAGTTGCACGTAGGTTACAGAATAATAGTAGAAAGGGAGATTTATTTGGAGGAATATATGCAACCCTTGTGGCTGATTATCTTGGTATAGCTCCACGAGAGGGACATATGTTGATACCTCCTATTTATTTGGATTATGAAGCTATGGTCAATCATCAATTTCTAAGGAGGAATGAACAATTCCTCCAATATTGACTAATCTATGACAGACGCAACGTCGTCCATGTTACTCTTCCTGCTCCCCACCTTTTTGATTATCAGGCAAAAGGAAGATATGTTGTCACCAGGGAGGAAGCGGCTGAACACGAGAGGAGAGCGGAGGCAGCTCGCCAACACGCTGCAGCTCAGGAGGCGGTTGCCGCTGCATCTTAGTACGACCCCAGTTTCACTTACGGATATCAGCCAGGCGGTCCTTGGTACCAGACCAAGTTAGGCCAAAAGCCTAAGCTTGGGGGAGTACGTATTTCTCACCGACTTTACATTCATGTTCACACACTAGTTGTCGGTGCTCATACTCTTTCATTGTATTATCCATGCTAGTTTAATTTTCTTTTTCTAGTTTTCTTCTTGTGTGTTTGATAAACCTTAAGAAAAACCAAAAAATTAGTTAGTTTAATTTCCATGCTTGTAGTAGAAATTAAAATGAAAACCCAAAAAGATTTCTTGTTCTTCTTCTTACTTGTTGGGAGCTTTGCCGTGTAAATAGTTTTATTTTTTTCTTTCCTTTGGGGGTCGAGAAGACCATATTGAAATTGCTTAGTGGCTCTTATACGCATGATTGTTTATTTAATTTAGAGCCCATATTACCCTCTCTTCTCTCTTGAGTTGAATGCTTGCAGATTCCAGCTTAGTCCAATGCACGTGCACTATTATTATTATACACATCGTTCGGTCGTGCGAGTGAAAGGCAATAATGAAGATATATGATGGACTTATTGAGATGAGAAAAGCTGGTATGAACTCGACCTCTCTTGTTTTTGTAAATATGATGAGTTCATCATTTCTGATTCAGTTTATTATGAAGCAAACATATTTGCAATGACATTTAGGGATTATAGTTGCTTGTGCCATGCTTGATTAGCTATGAGTTATAATGGTTTACCTTGCGTGCCAACATGCTATTAGAATGATTATGATGTGGTATGATGGGATGGTATCCTCCTTTGAATGAATTGAGTGACTCGACTTGACACATGTTCACGCATGTAGTTGCAAACAAATCAACATAGCCTTCATGATATTTATGTTCATGGTAGATTATATCCTACTCATGCTGGTACTCGGTGTAAATTAATTTTAATGCATGTTTATGACTGTTGTCGCTCTCTCAGTTGGTCGCTTCCCAGTCTTTTGCTAGCCTTCACTTGTACTAAGCGGGAATACTGCTTGTGCATCCAAACTCCATAAACCCCAAAGGTGTTCCATATGAGTCCACTATACCTTCCTATATGCGGTATTTACCTGCCGTTCCAAGTAAATTTGTATGTGCCAAACTCCAAACCTTCAAATGAAATTTTGTTTTGTATGCTCGAGTAGCTCATGTTTCAACTAGGGCTGCCTTTATCTTCCATGCTAGGTGGGTTATTCTCAAGAGGAGTGGACTTCGCTCCTCATTCACAAGAAAGGGCCGGTAACCGGGATGCCCAGTCCCTTGATCCAAAAAGATCAAAGCAAATCAAAATAATTAAACAAAACTCCCCCAGGCCTGTGGTTAGTTGGAGGCACTCGTTGTTTCGAGCAAGCCATGGATTGATGCTTGTTGGTGGTTGGGGGAGTATAAACCTTTACCATTCTGTTTGGGAACTGCCTATAATGCATGTAGTATGGAAGATACAGCCATATCATAGTTGTTGCGTTGACAGCAAAAGTATGCCGCTCAAAATGTTATTCCATCTCTATTTTAAAATCGAGCTCTGGCCCCTCTACAAATCCCTGCTTCCCTCTGCGAAGGGCCTATCTATTTACTTTTATGTTGAGTCATCACCCTTCTTATCAAAAAGCACCCGCTAGAGAGCACACTGTCATTTGCATTCATTACTATTGGCTTATATTGGGTATGACTTGACTGGATCTCTTTTACCATGAATTACAATGTTTAGTCCGTCCTTGATCTTTAAAGGTGCTCTGCATTTATGTTTTGCGGTCTCACAAAGGGCTAGCGAGATACCATTTTGTTATATCATGTTATAATTATTTCGAGAAAGTGTTGTCATCCGAGTTTTATTATTATGGCTCGCTAGCTGATTATGCTATTGATATGAGTAATTGTGAGACCTAAGTGTTATTGTGAGTATGGTTAGTTCATAATATTTGCTGAAACCTGAATGATGGCTTTCCATGTTTACAACAACAAGAGCAAACAGAGTTTGTAAATTTTTTTCTTTATCACTTTCAGTTTATCAACTGAATTGCTTGAGGACAAGCAAAGGCTTAAGCTTGGGGGAGTTGATACGTCTCCAACGTATCTACTTTTCCAAACACTTTTGCCCTTGTTTTGGACTCTAACTTGCATGATTTGAATGAAACTAACCCGGACTGACGCTGTTTTCAGCAGAACTGCCATGATGTTGTTTTATGTGTAGAAAAGAAAAGATCTCGGAATGTCCTGAAAATCCACGGAGGCACTTTTCAGAAAATATAAAAAATACCGGCGAAAGAATCAAGACCAGGGGCCCACACCATGTCCACGAGGGTGGGGGTGCGCCCCCTCCCCCTGGGCGCGCCCCCCTATCTCATGGGCCCCCTGGACCTCTACCGACCTCAACTCCAACTCCATATATTCATGTTCGGGGAGAAAAAAATCAGAGAGAAAGTTTCATCGCGTTTTATGATACGGAGCCACCGCCAAGCCCCAATCTCTCTCGGGAGGGCTGATCTGGAGTCCGTTCGGGGCTCCGGAGAGGGGGATTCGTCGCCGTCGACATCATCAACATTCCTCCATCACCAATTTCATGATGCTCGCCGCCGTGCGTGAGTAATTCCATCATAGGCTTGCTGGACGATGATGGGTTGGATGAGATTTACCATGTAATCAAGTTAGTTTTGTTAGGTTTGATCCCTAGTATCCACTATGTTCTGAGATTGATGTTGCTATGACTTTGCTATGCTTAATGCTTGTCACTAGGGCCCGAGTGCCATGATTTCAGATCTGAACCTATTATGTTTTCATGAATATATGTGTGTTCTTGATCCTATCTTGCAAGTCTATAGTCACCTATTGTGTGTTATGATCCGACAACCCTGAAGTGACAATAATCGGGATACTTCTCGGTGATGACCATAGTTTGAGGAGTTCATGTATTCACTATGTGCTAATGCTTTGTTCTGGTTCTCTATTAAAAGGAGGCCTTTATATCCCTTAGTTTCCATTAGGACCCCGCTGCCACGGGAGGGTAGGACAAAAGATGTCATGCAAGTTCTTTTCCATAAGCGCGTATGACTATTTACGGAATACATGCCTACATTACATTGATGAACTGGAGCTAGTTCTGTGTCACCCTATGTTATAACTATTACATGAGGAATCGCATCCGGCATAATAATCCATCACTGATCCATTGCCTACGAGCTTTTCACATATTGTTCTTCGCTTATTTACTTTTTAGTTGCTACTATTACAATCACTACAAAACCCAAAAACATTACTTTTGCTATTGTATACCTTTATTATCATACCACTTTTGCTACTAAGTACTTTGCTGTAGATACTAAGTTATCGAGGTGTGGTTGAATTCACAACTCAACTGCTAATACTCAAGAATATTCTTTGGCTCCCCTTGTGTCGAATCAATAAATTTGGGTTGAATACTTTACCCTCGAAAGCTGTTGTGATCCCCTACACTTGTGGGTTATCACACTCCTCCTTCGTTGTTGCCATCCCGCCGGTGTCAACCGCGTGCTCACCTGCTCCCAAGAGCGCGTCTCTAGCTGCACCGGCAAAGCCCCCGCTGATGAGCCTGAAGAGGAGCTACGTCGCCTCGGACCAGTAATTGTTCTTTCTTGGCCTTGCTCCTGAATCTGGGTGAGGTACTTAGCATCTTCGTTTGATGTTAGGCCGCAGTCGTCAGCGAAGAAGAAGGAGAGTGTTGAGGTCTCCGTAGTCGAGCATGTCGTGGCGGCTGCCGTGGCTTCGGCACAAAGGGGCGCAACGGCTCCTGTGGCTCCAGCAGCGGCACCGTCTTCTCGGGGCTCGGAGGCCCAGCCTCGTGAAGAGTCGGCGTCTGTGGTAGGGCTGGCCCTGGCAGCATCCATCCCTGACGTGACTGCTGAGGATGCAAGGCCTCCGGAGCCCGCTGTCCTTCCTGCTGCCGCAGCTCCACTAGTCTTGGCGTCGAGAGCATCTCTTCTTCTGCCCACCACGCCATTGGGCCATGGTACTCCAGCCACCTCCGGAGCTCTGGAGGAGGCCCGAACCACGCTGGACCAGCTCCAAGGTGATCTTCAAGGCCCAGACCGGCGCGCAGCGTCGGGGCGCCTAGAGCTGGTCTCGGGGTGGCTCCTGGCCGATGCGTGTGTTTGAGCGACCTGGAGTCAGGCCGCGGTGTCCGAGGAGGAGGCCTGGAAGGTGGCCAGTGTAGCCACTGCCGAGTGTGACTTGGCGTGGAAGGAAGCCAATGACGCCCAGGAGCGGTGTCACATAGTGGAGGCTGAGTTGAAGACCCTCCAGGATCAGTAGGCCACCTAGGCCAGCCAGCTCCAGGAGCGAGAGGAGAAGCTGAAGGCCCAGGAGGCTGCTGCCGTTAATCGCGACGCCGAGCTGAAGTGGGCAGCCCAGGAATAGGCCACGGAGCGCAACTGCCTGAAGAAGTTGAAGGAGGAGGCGGAAGCGACCCAGGCATCCCTTATCGAGGCCAAGGGGGCGGCCACCATGGAGCGCAGCACCCTCGTCTCCATCGAGGTGAGGTTCCACAAGGCCCGACATGAACTCTTTGGGAGAGCCCTGCCGCCCTGCTTCCTAAAGTCGTCGAGGCACTCGAGGACGTCGTCGACGGGTTTGGCTCCATGGTGGAAGGTAAGGCTCGCATACTCCCTTCCTCGGCCCTGACGTGCACCTTCAGCCATCTCTATCTCCGGGATGCCCGCTTCGACTTCGCTGCTTTGCTCGAGCCCGTGGACCCCGACTCCTGCGACGCTGCTGCTGACATCGTGAAGGGTCCGGTAGAGGCCCTGCTGGACAAGTTCCTCGCCGTTGGCCCCGCAGCTGGAGCCGAGGGCAGGGGCGACATCAACGGCGACGAGACTCCACAGGCGGGCAACGGCGGTGGCCAAGGCTGAAGAGGTGGCTCGATGGTGTTGCTCCTGCCTGTTTTTATCATGTAGCATGTAGCATGCCTCGTGGAGGCATTAAAATTGATGCTTGGAACAATGTGTTTTGTAATAATTAGCTTATGGTTCTGCAACTTCTTTTTTCGTTTGCTTTATTGTTCTGCATCGGCAGGGCCCAACCCCGCACGTACCTCAGCCACCGCTGAGTTGTCCAGATTGCCAGGATGAGGCCAGGGGGTGAGGGATTACGTGGCCAGTTAGGCTCCTGAGACACGATGCTCAGGAGTCCCCCTTGACGTGCGAACATCTTGGCAAAAGGAGGTGTGAGGGCAAGCCTTGGCGTTCTGCGTCGGTAGGGCCCGACCTCACGCACCTCAGCCGTCGTTGGGTCGTCCAGATTGCCAGGACGAGACCAAGGGGTGAGGGGCTACGTGGCTAGTTAGGCTCCTGAGACACGATGCTCAGGAGTCCCCCTTGACATACGAATGACTTGGGAAGGGAGGGACGAGAGTTAGGCCTTGGCGTTCTACGTCGGCAAGGCCCGGCCCCGCGCGTACCTCAGCCGTTGTTGGGTCGCTCGGATCGCCAGGACGAGACCAAGGGGTGAGGGGCTACACAGCCAGTTAGGCTCCTGAGACGCGATGCTCAAGAGTCCCCCTTGACGTACGAACAGACCATCATACCTCTCCTCGCTGGGCTCTCGCTCGGGAGAGGCACGCGAAGACCAGGTCCGTGGGACCTGGCAGGGTGGCGTATGCCAGACGTGACCTGAGCGTAGCCCCCGTGCCCAACCCCCCTCGCGCTACCCTCCTGAGGGAGAGCAGCGCGGTGAGGCTAAGCACTGAGCCCGGAGGCTCTCCTTGAGGTTGCTGCAGCCGTGAGGCTACCCTCAGTTGTTTATCACCAGCACGGAGCATGGTGCTTCTGCTCTTGCACGGGCATAGCCGCTCCTCGGCAGTGTCGATGGCCAGCGCGGAGCATGGTGCTTCCACTAGTGCGTGGGAGGGGGCTCCCTCTAAGGAGAGCCCCCGGGGCGTGTAAAGCCCCGCCCTGACATGTGGCTTGCACGGCAGGGCTGGAGGAGGTGTGTATGGGCACTCGTGAGCCAGCGCAGGACTCACGAGGCCCTACCTCAAGGCGGGTTGTACCTGAATTTGATCGGGAGCACCTGTGTTAGTCTTGCAAGATGGTTAGGCAACCTGTGCCAAATGAGTCTCCTGAGGATATTGCATGAGAAGGCCAGACACCAACAACCCTAGGAGGTGACATGAATGGGGCCGGCCGACCAGACATACCTCGGGCGTTGGTTTTATCGACGCTGCTGGGATGGACCCGAGCCCAGACGCCGTGCCCAGTCTTCTCATGCAAAGGTCCTGAAGAAAAGCAACTGGCGCGCGGCTCCCGTGGTGACGAGGCACCAGGTCGCGCGCCATCACTCATCTGCCCGCGATTAGCTCATGCGAGAACAAGGCACCAAGGGCCATGGGAGGTGACATACATGAGGGCTGGCCCGTGAGCCAGAGCTCAGCCTCTTGGGTTTAGCGACACTGCAGGGACGGACCCGAGCAGAGACACCGTGCCAGTCCTTAATCATGAGGCGGTCGTGGATGGGCTTGCAAGGGCGCGAGACGTTCTTGGTGATGAAGCGCCGGTCAGGAAGTTGATAATTTCAAGGCAGCTCTTAAGGGAAGGTAAACTAGTTCTGGTAGACGCAAAAGAGATACATGTCGCAGGGACGGCCCACGCGACTTGGGGATAATGCAGCCCGAGGGGCGCCCCCAACTAAATGAACTAAAAGATGTCACCTGGCACTCTTTCTGAAGAGATGTCGGGGTAGTAGAAGATGTGCGCTGATGAAGTCGTTCCTCACGAGTTGCCTTGGCCCTGAGCCTAGGGAGGCTTCGGGGGCCTGAGGGGCTCCTGAGAATCCATCTCCATCTCCGCCAGGATCGCCTCGTGCCTAGCCTCCCGAGCCACTAGGATGTCTCGCATGCGGTGGTGGAATGCAACAGCCGCGCTCGGCAGGCCGAAGGGCATTCGAACGTAGCTGCGAGGGGGACCCTCGCATTGGCCGACACGGGACGTCTAGAAGAGCTGCCGGGATGAGGCCCTGTTGAGTCCTGGGATGTCGATGCAGACGCGGAACTCCTTACCCTCTCCAAGGCAAGGAGCCGCGCCCGATGGTGGGTGGCGATCGCCCTGCAGAACCCTTGCCTACTGGATCTCCTCAACTGCCTTGCTGATGAATTTCAGAGCACCCGGTGCCTCGCGCCCTGTGCCTAATTCTGGGAAGCGTGCGCTGAAGCATGCCTCCACATGGTGCCCGAGCGCCTCCCTCGTGACGCCGTCTAGGTCTAAGGCCCTCCATAGGAGAGCACCCGAGCCCAGCCTGAGAGGGGGCGTCGGGCGTGCCTTCCTATGCGATAGGTGAAGGCGCCCCATCCAGGGATGCGAGGCTCAACGCGGCGCTGTCGGGCGATGCCTCCTCATGAGACCTCGGCCCAGCTGCAGCTTCTTCGTCTTAGGGGCGACCTCAGGAGGGAGGACATCGCCCTTGCCTTCAGGGTTCTCGACTGCTGCAGCTTGGTAGGCGCGCTCGAGGGAGCACACCGCGTCCTTTTCCTTGCAGGCGACCGTGATGATGCCGCCACTCCCTGGCATCTTGAGGACATTGTAACCGTGGTGCATTGCCGCCATGAACTAGGCCAGTGCTAGGTACCCAAGGATGGCGTTGTATGACAGACGAATGTCGGCGACGTCGAAGTCGATGAGCTTGGTGTGGTAGTTGTCGTGCTTGCCGAAGGGGACAGGGAGGCGGACCTGCCCTATCGGGTGCGTGGAGCCATTGGTCACTCCTGAGAAGGTCTTGGTAGGCTGAAGTTGGTGATATGGCACTTGGAGCCTGTTGAACGTCCGGACAGAGAGAACATTGAGCCCTGCTCCACCATTAATGAGGGTCTTGGTGATGACCACATTGCTGATGATGGGCGAGCAGAGCATTGGCAGCGTGTCGGAGTGGCCGCGCACTTGAGCCGGTCGGAGGAGTTGAAGGTGATGGCGTATTTGGACCACCTGAGCGGGCGTGTCGCATCGAGCTTGGGGAGCGCTGCATTCACCTCGTGCACGAACTGCTTGAAGACGCGGTGAGAGACTGGGGCCTGACAGCCGCCCAAGATGCAGGCTATGGCATGAGGCTCCTGGAAGCCCTCAGCCCCCTCGTCCTGGTGGTGATCTTCGTTCCTTCTTGGTAGTGGAGGCAGTGGAGGAAGACCAGCATTGCCCTGAGGCCGATCCTCGCGAGGCTGGTCCCTCCAGGCGCCCTCGCGAGGCTGGCCCTACCAGCGGTCCTCCCGAGGTTGGTCGTGCCAACTTGGCGATGGTCGCAATCGTCCCAGCATCCTCCATCTCGGCCGCCTCCACAACCGTAGCCTCGATTGTTGCGCTCGGGGCATCGACCGAGGAGTCCATCGCGGAGGGCCCTGAGCTCTTGGCAGTTGTTGGTGTTGTGGTTGTGCACATTGCGGAAGACACAGAACGGTCGATTGCTCTTGGATGACTTAGGGTGATCGCAGCCACGCTTCATCTCCAGCTCAGCTGCAAGCACAGCTGGCCCCTTGCGCTTCACGTCCTTGGCCTTGGCATTCTTGTCTTCTGGGTCAGCATCAGGGAGCTCGAGGAGGGAGAGGCGTCCCTCCTCATCCCTCGCGCACTTGTTTGCTATGTTGAACATCTCTAGGGTTGTGCAGAGGTCCTCATGAATGGTGAGCTCCTCCTTCATGATGTCGCGGACGCCATCAGTGAACGCTGAGATGATGGACTTGTCCAATAACTTGGGGATCTTGAGGCGAACGTTGTTGAAGCGCTGGATGTACTTCTGCAGGGTCTCCCCTGGCTGCTGCTTGATGCATCACGGGTCACCCACGGCTGGCGGGCGGTCGCGAGTGCCCTGGAAGTTGGCGATGAAGCGGTCGCGCATCTCATCCCAAGAGGAGATGGATACCACGGGGAGATTCAGGAGCCAGGAGCGTGCGCCATCCTTGAGGGCCATGGGGAACCAGTTTGCCATGATCTTCTCGTTGCCGCTTGCCGCCTCGATGCTCAGCTCATAGAGCTGCAGGAACTCGGCGGGGTCGGCGGTGCCGTCTTAGCGCGGGGGCAGTTCAGGCTTGAACTTGCCCGGCTAGACGACGTTGCGCACCTCCGGGGTGAACGCGCGGCACCCTGCCGTGATCCCGGGAGCCCATCGAGGAGATGGATCCTGGTCTTGGTACTCGCGCGCCGCCACAATAACAGGCGGCACACGGTCTTGACGTGGAGGTGCTGGAAGTGCGCGTGCATCTTCTTGGGGCTGCTGCACCACTTGGCAGCTCGCCTCTTCATGCGCTGGCGCCTGGCGCGGCGAGTCACGCCGCGGTGCCACCCACCTTGGTTCAACGATGGCGCCCTGGGCTGGAGGTGGTGGAGGTGCCCCATGAGCTACGTCGCTAGCGGCAGGCGGCTGCTGAGGCAGTGAGTGGGCCGGCGCAGTGGATCTCCGGCGGCGCTGACGAGCTCGGCAATGCGCTCGAGCCACTCCTCATAGAAGTCATCGAGTAGGAGGTAGAAAAGGAGCTCCCGCGCCACGAGCAGAGCAGCTTGCGCATTCACCGGGCTGCAACGCGCATGGGGGGACGAAGCAGTCGGAGTCAGTGACGAGTGGCAGTGCGTCCGTCGCGGCACACCGAGGGGTGCAGCGATGAAGCTTGCTGCTCGTGGTCAGCAGGGCCCGTGGCGGCGTTGGCTGCCGGTGACGTAGGACGACGAGGACAGTCATCGCCTGCCAGAGCCGTCTGAGCGATGCGGGAGGCAACCGCAGCCCGGCGCTCAGCGCGAGCCCGACGTGTGTCAGCCATGGAAGTGTCGGAGTAGCGGTGGATCGCTTGACGAAAGAGAGGATCCGACGCACCCCCACCTGGCATGCCGAATGTTGGATTTCTGGTTCCGCAAACCCTTGACAGGTTCGAACTCTGGGGTGCATGCAGAGATCTCAACCTACCCAGCCTGCCTACTCGTGATTCTCAAAGCCTAGCGCATCGAGCTCAACGGGACAGAGAGACACAGTAGTTTATCCTGGTTCGGGCCACCTTGCGGTGTAATACCCTACTCTAGCTTTTTGGTGGATTGCCTCGGGGGGCTGAGGATGAACTAGTATAGTGGATGAACGAGCCTCAGGAGGTGAGGTATTCTTGAGCTCAAGAGAGCTGGTGAGGGGTCGGAGAGAATGGCTCTGATCCCCCTCTATGGTGGTGGCTAAGTCCAATTTATGGTGGCCTTGGTACTCTTCCCAAATGTTGGCGGGAAGGGATCCCACAATGGCCAGATTTGAAGGGGGACAAGAAGTACATCCGATCCTGACTAAAGTGCTCTTGGCCAGTGAAAAGCCTCTAGTCGTGACGCTACGGTGGACTCAGCGATGACCTCCGTCATGTCGTCCTGGCGGTCTTGGTCTTGTTGCACCATGATGGAAACCTTTAGTTGATTCCTCGGGACCCCGCACCTGCTGCTTGCCTCCTTTGCACCAAAGAGGAAACTAGCACTCTGCACACGCTGACACCCGCCTGGCCTTGATCGTCATGCCTCACGTCAACTCAGCCTCATGAGGTGCACCTTGCATAGAAGTCTCCGCTCCTCGGGAGCCAGCCTCAGGAGGCCAGTCCCCTTGGAGGTCTTGGCGTCGTCCGCCTCACGAGGCTTGGCCCCTCATGAGGGTCTTGGGTTGCTGCTGCTGAAGCTAGGATGTATCAGGCCGTCAATGGAGCCACATAGTGGGCTGCAGGCAGGCAAGTCTAGGTACCCCCGTATCTAGAACACTAACAGACCCGGTGAGGTGACGTGCGCGGGGCTGGCCGCGAGCCAGAGCTTGGTCTATCAGATTTGTTAGCGCTGCAGGGACGGACCCCAGCACAGGCACCGTGCCATCAGCCCCCGTTGGCGGATGAGCCAGAGGCGAGTTAGCAACGTGCGGAGGTCGTGCCGGGCGTCTCCATGAATAATAGGATAGCGGGGATAATGTAGACAATCACGACAAGGCAAGGCTAGTCCTGATAGATGCGCAAATGATACATGATGCAGGGCGGACCCGTACAGCTCGAGGATGATGGAGCGCGAGGGGCACCCTCAACTGAACAAACCAAAAAGTTTCACCTTGCACCGTTGTTGAAGAAGTGTTGGAGCAGCTGAAGAGGCGCGTCGCAGAAGTCGCCCCTCATGAGGCGTCCGGCTCCTAAGACCCACAGGGCTCCGGAGGCCCGGGGGGCTCGCGAGGGTTCGTCACCTCCTCCATCTGGATCACCTTGCACCTAGCCTCGTGAGCCTCCAGGACGGCCCGCATGTGGTGCTGGTGTGCATCAGCCACGCTCGGCAGGCCGAAAGGAATGCAAACATAGCTGTGAGGGGGGCCCTCGCACCGACCAATGTGGGACGGCCAGAAGAGCTCTTTAGACACGGCTCTGTTGAGCCCTGGGATGTTGATGCAGACGCGCAGCTCACTGCCCTCGCCAGGGGCGGGAGCTGTGCTAGGGGTGCGGGGTGACGCTCGCCTCGCATGACTCTTGCCTCCTGAAGCTCCTTGATTGCCTTGGTGATGAACTCCTGAGCGTCTGGCGCCTCGCGCCCTGCGTCCTTCTCGCGGAAACACGCATTGAAGCACGCCTCCACATGGTGCCCGAATGACTCCCTCGTGACGCAGGCCAGGTCTGAGGCCCTTCAGAGGAGAGCCCCCGAGCCCAACCTGAGAGGGCCGCCAGGTGTGCCTTCCTATGCAAGAGGGGAAGGCGCCCCATCAATGGGCGCGAGGCCCGAGGCACGATCGTCAGACGCCCCATCCTCCTGAGATCCTCGGCGGAGCATCTTCTTCTTCTTCTTGGGGATGACCTCAGGGAGGTATACAGCGCCTTCGTCATCTGGGTTCTCGACCACCATAGCTTGGTAGGCGCGCTCGAGGGAGCACACCGCATCCTTTTCGTCGCAAGCGACCGTGATGATGTGTTTGCTCCCTGGCATCTTGAGGACGTTGTAGTCGTGGTGAGTCGTGGCCATGAACTTGGCCAGAGCTGGATATCCAAGGATGGTGTTGTACGGGAGGCGAATGTGGGCGATGTCAAAGTCGATGAGCTCGGTGTGGTAGTTGTCGCTCTTGCCGAAGGTGACGGGGAGACGAATCTGCCCGATGGGGACAGTGGAGCCATCTGTCACCCCCGAGAAGGGCTTGGTAGGCTGCAGGTGGTCGTACGGCACCTGGAGCGTGCCGAACATCTCGACAGAGAGGACATTGAGCCCCGCGCCGCCATCGATAAGCGTGTTGGTGACGAGGATGTTTCTGATGGTGGGCGAGCAAAGCATCGGGAGCATGCCAGCAGTGGTCACGCACTTGAGCTGGTCCAAAGAGTCGAAGGTGATGGCGTACTTGTACCACCTGAGCGGACGTGTAGCCTCGAGCTTGGGGAGAGCCATGTTCACCTCGCGAGCAAACTGCTTGAAGATGCGATGGGAGGCGGGGGCCTGAGTGCCGCCTAGGATGCAAGCAACAGCATGAGGCTCTTGGAAGCCCCCAGCCCCGTCATCTTGGTGGTGGTCATCATTCCTTCTTGGTGGCGGCGGTAGTGGAGGAAGGCCAGTGTTGCCCTGAGGGTGGTCCTCACAAGGCTGATCGCGCCAATGGCCCTCGCGAGGTTGGCCCTGCCAGCGATCCTTATGAGGCTGATCGCGCCAGTACTAACGGGGGTCGCGGTTGTCCTAGCGTCCCCTGCCTCGGCCTCCTCCAGTCGTAGGCATGGTCATTGCGCTCGAGGCGCCGGCCAAGGCGCCTGTCTCAGATGGCCCTGAGCTCATGGCAGTCGTTGGTGTTGTGGATGTGCACGTTGTGGAAGACGCAGAATGGGCGGCTGCCCTTGGAGGACTCTGGGTGGTCGCAGCCGCGCTTCATCTCAGGTTCGGCCGCAAGCATGGCTGGGCCCTTACGCTTCACGTCCTTGGCCTTGGCCTCCTTGTCTTCTGGGTCGGCCTCCGGAAGCTCAAGGAGGGAGAGGCGACCTTCCTTGGCCCTCGTGCATCTGGTTGCCATGTTGAACATCTCCAGCGCCGAGCACAGGTCCTCGTGTATGGCGAGCTCTTCCTTCATCTTGACATCCCGGACGCCATCAGTGAACAAAAAAATGATGCCTCGTCTGACACCTTTTGGGATCTTGAGGCGAACGTTGGTGAAGCGCTGGATGTATTTGTGCAAGGTCTCCCCTGGCTGCTGCTTGATGTGGCGCAGGTCACCCGCAGTGGGAGTGCGGTCACGAGTGCCCTGGAAGTTGGCGATGAAGCGCTCTCGCATTTCATCCCAGGAGGAGATCGATCCAGCGGGAAGGTTCAGGAGCCATGAGCACGCGTCATCCTTGAGGGCCATGGGGAACTAGTTCGCCATTACTTTCTCGTCGCCGTTGGCCGCCTCGATGCTCAGCTTGTAGAGTTGGAGGAACTCGACAGGGTCGGGGGTGCCGTCGTAGCATGGAGGCAGGTCTGGCTTGAACTTCCCAGGGCAGACGACGCGGTGCAGCTCCGGGGTGAACGCACGACCGCCTTCCGCGCTCAAGGGAACCCGCCGCGGAGGGGCAGCTATGTCTTGGTGCTTGCACGACGCCGCCTCGGGTAGCACGCGGTCTTGACACAGCGGTGTTGGGAGTGCACGCGCCTCTCCTTGAGGCCTCTGCACCACTTGGCAGCTTGCTTCATCACGCGCCGGCGCCCTGCACGGCAGGTCGCGCCGAGCAGCCTCACGCCTTGGCTCGACGATGGCATCCTGCCTAGGAGGTGGAGGAGGCGCGCCATGGGCCACGTCGCCCGCAGTAGGCGGCGGGGGAGGCAGTGAGCGAGGTAATGCAGGGGACTCCCCGACGGCGCTGACGAGCTCAGCAATGCGGTCCAGCCAGTCCTCGTAGAGGTCATCGACCAAGAGGTAGTGCAGAAGCTCGCGTGCCATGAGTAACGCAGCCTGCACGTTCGCCGGCCCGCGACGATAATGGGAGGACGAAGCAGCCGCCGGGGTCAGCGACGGAGTAGTAGTGCACCCATCACACTGCATAGAAAGATGCAGTGATGAAGCCTAATGCTCATGGGTTGGGTGTTGTTACCCGCGGGTGTTGTCTGGGTGACGTGGGCGGCGAGGGTAGCCTGGCGCTCAGCACGAACTTGACGAGCATCAGCCATGGGAATGGCGAAACAATGGTGAATCTACCGGCGGAAGAGAGGCTCCGATGCACCCCTACCTTGCACGCCAAATGTCAGATTCAGGGCTCCGCAGACTGATGTCTACTATGCAGCCTTCTTCTTGTAGACGTTGTTGGGCCTCCAAGTGCAGAGGTTTGTAGGACACTAGCAAATTTCCCTCAAGTGGATGACCTAAGGTTTATCAATCCGTGGGAGGCGTAGGGTGAAGATGGTCTCTCTCAAACAACCCTGCAACCAAATAACAAAGAGTCTCTTGTGTCCCCAACACACCCAATACAATGGTAAATTGTATAGGTGCACTAGTTCGGCGAAGAGATGGTGATACAAGTGCAATATGGATGGTAGATATAGGTTTTCGTAATCTGAAAATATAAAAACAACAAGGTAACTAATGATAAAAGTGAGCACAAATAGTATTGCAATGCTAGGAAACAAGGCCTAGGGTTCATACTTTCACTAGTGCAAGTTCTCTCAACAATAATAACATAACTAGATCATATAACTATCCCTCAACATGCAACAAAGAGTCACTCCAAAGTCACTAATAGCGGAGAACAAACGAAGAGATTATTGTAGGGTATGAAACCACCTCAAAGTTATCCTTTCTGATCGATCTATTCAAGAGTCCGTAGTAAAATAACATGAAGCTATTCTTTCCGTTCGATCTATCAAAGAGTTCATACTAGAATAACACCTTAAGACACAAATCAACCAAAACGCTAATGTCACCTAGATACTCCAATGTCACCTCAAGTACCCGTGGGCATGATCATACGATATGCATCGCACAATCTCAGATTCATCTATTCAATCAACACAAAGTACTTTAAAGAGTGCCCCAAAATTTCTATCGAAGAGTCAAGACGAAAACGTGTGCCAACCCCTATGCATAAGTTCACAAGGTCACTGAACCCGCAAGTTGATCACCAAAACGTACATCAAGTAGATCACGTGAATATCCCATTGTCACCACACATAAGCACATGCAAGACATACATCAAGTGTTCTCAAATCCTTAAAGACTCAATCCGACAAGATAACTTCAAAGGGAAAACTCAATCCATTACAAGAGAGTAGAGGGGGAGAAACATCATAAGATCCAACTATAATAGCAAAGCTCGCGATACATCAAGATCGTATCACCTCAAGAACACGAGAGAGAGAGAGATCAAACACATAGCTACTGGTACATACCCTCGGCCCCGAGGGTGAACTACTCCCTCCTCGTCATGGAGAGCGCCGGGATGATGAAGATGGCCACCGGTGATGGATTCCCCCTCCGGCAGGGTGCCGGAACGGGCCCCCGAGAGGTTTTTGGTGGCTACAGAGGCTTGCGGCGGTGGAACTCCCGATCTCTTGTGCTCCTCGATGTTTTTAGGGTATATGGGCATATATAGGCGAAAGAAGTCAGTCAGGGGAGCCACGAGGGGCCCACGAGGGTGGGGGGCGCGCCCAGGGGTAGGGCGCGCCTCCCTGCCTCGTGGACACCTTGAAGCTTCCCAGACTTCCACTCCAAGTCTTCTAGATTGCTTCTGTTCCAAAAATAACTCTCCCAAAGGTTTCATTCCGTTTGGACTCCGTTTGATATTCCTTTTCTTCGAAACACTAAAATAGGCAAGAAAACAACAACTTGGGTTGGGCCTCCAGTTAATAGGTTAATCCCAAAAGTAATATGAAAGTGTATAATAAAGCCCATAAACATCCAAAACAGATAATAATATAGCATGAATGCTTCATAAATTATAGATACGTTGGAGACGTATCAGCATCCCCGAGCTTAATTTCTGCTCGTCCTTGAGTAGGTAAATGATAAAATAAACAATTTATGAAGTGTGAATGCTAGCAGGTGCATAAGTTTGATCAATAATTTCAATCACCTTTTCTAGCATCATTATATGTCATAATAGTAGCTAATCTCATAAAACATCTCATGATCAAGTGACAAGCTATTCAAATGTTAAAGCATAGACCATAAACTTTCTAGCAAACTATGTTCTCACTCATCAAACAATTGCCATTCATCTTATTTTCAGGAAGGGTCTATGTCAGAGCTTTGATTTAGCAAATCCCACATACTCAACTATCATATAGTCTTCCATGATTGCTACCACTCAAAGCATATTTTTAGAACAAATAGCATCCATCGAACACAGAGATAGATAGGAGCTTAATGTTTCGCCTCCCAACTTACTTATCATATAGATAATTGTCAACAATAATAATTCATGATCAAATATATTTGAATGGCCATATATTCTTAGATCTTTCCCCATCACATGATGCTTGCCAACTAAAGAGTAGGTTGGAATGAGAAGGAATACAACTGACTCTTGCATAAAAGTAAAAGATAGATCCTTCGCAGAGGGAAGCAGGGATTTGCAGAGGTGCCAGAGCTTGATTTTGAAATAGAGATAAATAATTTTGAGAGGTATGCTTTCATTGTCAACATAACAACCAAGGGTTCCCAGTTTCTTCCACACTGGATACATTATAGGCGGTTCCCAAACAGAATGGTAAAGTTTTTACTCCCCCTCCACCAACAATCATCAATCCATGGCTTGCCCGAAACAACGGGTGCCTCCAACTAACAACAATCCTGGGGGAGTTTTGTTTGCAATTATTTTGATTTGATTTTGATCTTTTGATCATGGGACTGGGCATCCTAGTTACCAGCCATTTTTCTCGTGAATGATGAGCGGAGTCCACTCATCATGAGAATAACCCACCTAGCATGGAAGATACTGACAGCCCCTAGTCACTACATGAGCGATTCGGGCATACAAAACAGATTATTATTTGAAGGTTTAGAGTTTGGCACATGCAAATTTACTTGGAACGGCAAGTAAATACCACATATAGGTAGGTATGGTGGTGTCAGGACCCCGACTCGATGTCACATCGATCTAGCCGGTAACACCTCATATCCCTTTGCGGCCTCACGCACGGTATCCCCACGGGTGTCGCCTTACCTTTGCCCGGGACCGTTTGCGCCTTTTGGCTCACGTATATGATAGTGTCGCTAGCATCCATATGATAAGGAGCCCGGGCTGACATGACTAGTCGTAAACCCAAAGTGGCACAGACTTACAGGGACAGGCATCCATGACCCAGCTTCGAACGTGTCGGTCATCAGCAAGTGGGTCCGGGCTGTAGCACTGGGCTAGCAGGACTCCGGTAAACCGGGCTGTAGCGGGCTAACAGGACTCCGGTACTCAAAGCGTGACATTTCCCAGAAGGGACAGACACAGGAACGAGGAAGGACACATGCCGGCCAGCCTAAGTGTTCCAGAGCAGTAGCAAGCTACCATGGCTCAGCGGTAACACTAGGAGACATTTCCCGGTAAGAGAGGCTACTAAAGATAAACAACTAGATAGTCAGATCCCACACATACCAAGCATTTCAATCATACACACAATATGCTCGATATGTGCAAATACAACGAAGCATCACAACATGACTCTACGACACAAGTACTTTATTTAAGGCTCAGGGAGCCATACATAACATACACAAAGGTACGGGTCTCACGACCCAACATACAAGTCATACAGTCATACAAACCAGCAGCGGAAGTAACTTGTCTGAGTACAGACAACTAATAAAATAAAAGAGGCTTGGAAAGCCTAGCTATACTACGTGGTCCTTCACAAGCTCAGGGTCACCACCTGGGCCTTTAGCCTACTCGTTGATGTCAACGTCTACATAGAACCCATCAGAAGGGGTTGCAGCGTCTTCTGTAAAAATGTAAATTATAGCAACATGAGTACAAAGGTACTCAGCAAGACTTACATCAGATCCTACATACATGCTTAGTATCAAGAAGGGTTGGTGGAGTTATTGCAGCAAGCCAGCTTTGACTCTTGGCTAGGCTATCCTACGATACTCCAACTTGAAATGGTTTTGCGCACACGAGTCCACTACTCACCACTACAATACACTACCGAGGATTCGCCTCCGTCTTCCTACGGAAGAGCCATCCTCGGCACTCACACTTATCTTGAGGCTTTTAACAGTCTCCATTTACTTGTCTATGAACTGTATAGGCAACCAAGTAGTCCTTTACCGCGGACGCGGCTATTCGAATAGATTATGATAACCCTGCAGGGGTGTACTTCTTCATACATGTTTCCACCACTTAGCGTCTGCACACGACATGTGCTCGGCAGACTTCAAGCGAAAGCCGACGTGGGTGTAGACCACGACCTACCTAAACACTTAAGCCTCTAGTCCAGGTTTATCGCCTATTCAGGTTCCATCCGCAGGGAGTCCGGCCGGGGTTTCCCATACGGCCCCGAACGATGTGAACAGGGTTCCCGAGATACCTAACGGGTATTCGGTACACCCGGCCACGTACCTACCGCATCACAGCCCACCCCTACGGTCAGCGCTGTCCACGGCCTCCAGTAGGCTACAAACACCAGAAACTACTTGCAACTCCTGGACAGAGAGCTAGGGTGAATAAGAAGTCGACCGGGGTCATATTTCAGGGCCCAATGCATGGTAGTAGCTGTATCTTAAATCACGCATACAGATCTCAGTGCTTAAGGTCGGCTTCAATGAAACAACCCACCATGTACTCCTACATGGCATCTCATCGATACCTTTACCAAATCGTGTTCACCACACCACTCTCATTACCGACATAATCATTTCACTCTAGCCCATCACCTAGATGAACCAGACCTGACACGACTCTAAGCATAGCAGGCATAGCAAGGTAGGAACAACACACACATATGGCTCAATCAACTCCTACACATGCTAGTGGGTTTCATCTAGTTACTGTGGCAATGACAGGTCATGCAGAGGAAATGGGTTCAACTACCGTAGCACACAGCAGTTTGAATCGCGTTGTCTTAATGCAGTAAAAGAGAGCAGGAGCGAGAACATGGGATTGTATCGATATGATCAAATGGTTGGTTGCTTGCCTGATGGTTCGATGCACTGATACGGTTCCTCGTTAGGGTAATCATGGTACTCCTCGGAGGCAGAACCTGTCGCAAAGGACACCGATACGCAACCATCACCAAACAATGTGCAACAATATGATGCATGCATGAAACATGGCAATATGAGTGTGTTGGGCTAATGCAACTAAACCCAGAAGGGTTTGAGCAAATTTGAATCAAGGATTCAAATTTCAAATTCAAATATGGCCTTTTAAAGTGCTTTTCCTTGTTCTGCTTAAAACATCAATTTAACTTGTTTGATCATGCATGAAAATAGTACAGTTGGATAGATTGGATTTTTCTGATCATTTTTCATATATAATTTGTCCAATTTGGAGTTACAGAATAAAAGTTATGAATTTTTGAAGTTTAAATTATATTCTGGAATTTCCTGATTTAAATTAAATCCAGAAATTATAGTTATTGCGCCAGCATGACGTCATCATGACGTCAGTGGTCAACTACGGCTGGCTGAGGTCATACCTGACGTGTGGGGCCCACACGTCAGTGACGGGGGGTTAAACAGGGTTAAATTAATCCTAATTACTAATTAGTGGCGCTGGGGCCCACTGGTCAGTGTCAGGGGGTTAACTAACAGTGGTTAGCGCTAATCCTAATTAGCTACAGGGCTGGGCCCACCTGTCATGGACTCAGGGGGGTCCTGCCGTGGTCAAGGTGGGTCAAACCCACCGGCGACGTGACGCCGGCGAGGCCCGAGACGGCGGCGCGATGCGGGATCGCGCTACAGGGCACGGGCGAGGCCGTTCTTGGGCTCGTTGGAGAGCTCTTGCTCCCGCGCGTCGAACGGTGGTGGTGGCCGAGCCTGGGGTGGCCGGTACCGTCGACGGCGAGCTTGTGAGCGGCGGCCGGAGTTCGGGTGCGGTCGGAGTCGGCGTTGCAGGGTGTTTGGAGAAGCGTTGGTGCGTGCTGCGTGCTCCTAGTGAGGCGTGGAGCACGATAGTGTGCTCGGTTGGGCGCTACGGTGACCGTGGCCACGACGGCGACATCGCCGGCGGCGTGGAGCTCTCGGCCAAGGTGGGGCTAGGGCCTAGAGGTCGAAAGAGACCCGGGAAGAAGGGGGAAACGACTCGGGGGCTCACCGCGGTTGCAGTGGGCGTCGAAGCGGGCTCAGAGACGCGCTGGAGACGGCGAATTCGTCGGCGATGATGGTCGGAGCCCGAAGAGGGGAACGGTGACGTGGCGGCGATGCAGGGCTTCCGGGGGCCCGTGGAGGGGTGGGGAAGAAGAGGGGGTTGTGG
>NC_041387.1:485473127-485499032 GCF_002162155.2 Triticum dicoccoides | reverse complement strand
GCTACGGTGACCGTGGCCACGACGGCGACATCGCCGGCGGCGTGGAGCTCTCGGCCAAGGTGGGGCTAAGGCCTAGAGGTCGAAAGAGACCCGGGAAGAAGGGGGAAACGACTCGGGGGCTCACCGCGGTTGCAGTGGGCGTCGAAGCGGGCTCGGAGACGCGCTGGAGACGGCGAATTCGTCGGCGATGATGGTCGGAGCCCGAAGAGGGGAACGGCGACGTGGCGGCGATGCAGGGCTTCCGAAGGCCCGTGGAGCGGTGGGGAAGAAGAGGGGGTTGTGGCGGAGCTTCTGAGCTAGTCGGGGGAGCGAGGGGTGGCCGGAGATGGCTGCTATGGCGAACGGCGGCGACGGTGGTGTTCGGCCGTGTGAGAGAGAGAGCGAGGGAGAGGAGGGGAGAGCCGGGGGAGAGTGAGAGAGAGCAGGGGGGAGGCGTGGCGTCGTCCGGGGCATCGAGCGAGGAGGGGAGGGCAGGCAAGCAGGGAGAGAGGTGGCGTGGCGCGGTGGCGGGCGCGCGCGCCGGCCACACTCCCCTCCCTCTGTCGGGACGAAGACGACAGAGGAGGGAGGCGGGCTGGGCCGCCTGCTGGCTGGTCCGGCCAGCTGGATGGGCTGCACAGGGAGGAGCCCAGGTAAGCTTCTCCCTTTTATTTTTTTCTGTTTTCTAATTCCTGACATTTGTTTTGATTTAAATAATATATTAAATCATTTATTTAACTTATGCCAATTTTTGCAGGGGCTAGATATATTATTCCAGAGCTCCTTTAAAAATGGCATAATATTTGGACCATATTTCATATATATAGAAATATATTTCCACTGCAAATATTTATGCATTAATTCCAAATGCCCAAAATAAATGTCCATGAGCCACTAAAAATATTGGTTTGATTTTTATCTCTGTCCAATATTTTCAGAGATCAACATGAGCATTTTCTTGGACCCTTTTGGAGAAATTTTTATTTGGATCATTTTCAAAATGATTCTGAGGGTTTCACAGATCCCCATTTCAAGTTTCTGATGAAAGAGTAAACATGATGCAACACTCTAATGCATGACTAGCTAGGGTGTGACAACTCACCCCCACTCAAAAGAATCTCGTCCCGAGATTTGGGTTCCTCCGGAAAGAAGGTGGGGTACTCGAGTCGAAGACGATCCTCCCTTTCCCAAGTTGCTTCATCTTCAGAATGGTGCGACCATTGTACTTTGAGGAACTTGATGTTCTGGCGTCGAGTGGTACGCTCGGCCTGATCGAGGATACGAATGGGGTACTCTCGATATGTAAGATTATCCTGGAGATCAAGCGTTTCGTGGTCCACTTCACGGATAGGATCCGAGAAGCAACGCCTGAGTTGAGAAATGTGGAAGACATCGTGGACTCTGGAGAGATGCGGAGGTAGTTCCAACTGGTAGGCAACTTCTCCTCGTTTGGCGAGAATGCGAAAAGGTCCAATGTAACGAGGAGCCAATTTGCCCTTGATACCGAAACGATGGGTTCCCTTCAGAGGGGTGACCCGAAGATAAGCCTTCTCGTCAACCTCGAAAGTCATAGCCTTATGTTTTCGGTCATATTGACTCTTTTGTCGAGATTGGGCTGTTTTCAACTTTTCACGAACGATGCGAACTTGTTCTTCTGCTTCCTGAATCATATCCGGGCCAAAGAATTGTCTTTCCCCGGTCTCTGACCAGTTAAGGGGTGTTCGACACCGTCGTCCATAGAGAATTTCAAAAGGGGCTTTACCCAAGCTAGATTGATAGCTGTTGTTATAAGCGAATTCGGCAAATGGAAGGCACTTCTCCCAATCCATTCCGAATGAGATAACAGAGGCTCGAAGCATGTCTTCTAGAATCTGGTTGACGCGTTCCACTTGACCGCTCGACTGAGGGTGGAAGGCGGTGCTAAAGGAGAGACGGGTTCCCATAGCATTTTGGAAACTTTCCCAAAATCGAGAGGTGAAAAGACTTCCTCGATCCGAGTTAATTTCCAAAGGAACACCATGGAGAGACACTATTCGGGAGATGTATAAGTCTGCCAGCTGACTAGCGGTTATACTCTCACGAACAGGTAAGAAATGGGCTACTTTGGAAAGACGATCGACCACGACGAAAATAGCATTATTCCCTCTCTTGGTCCTGGGAAAACCGGTAATGAAATCCATACCAATTTTATCCCATTTCCATTCAGGAATAGCTAAGGGTTGAAGGGTGCCAGCAGGCCGTTGGTGCTCTGCTTTTACACGACGACAAACGTCACAATTAGCAATATACTGAGCAATTTCTCTCTTCATCCTAGTCCACCAGAACCTCTGGCGTAGGTCCTGATACATCTTAGTACTACCGGGATGAATAGTGAGAGGAGATTCATGAGCCTCCTTAAGGATCAACTATCGTAGATGCTGGTTCTTGGGAACCACTAGACGGTTCTCAAAGTATACAACACCATGATCATTTGTGGAGAAACAACTAGCACCTCCGCTAGCAATGTTCTCCTTGATCTTAGATATTCCCTTATCTCGCTTCTGGGCAGCAATGATTTGATCCGTAAGAGTAGGTTTCGCCACCAAGGTGGAAAGAAATCCTTGAGGAACAATGTGAAGGTTAAGCTTCCGAAATTCCTCATGGAGAAGCGGTTGACTTTGTTGTAACATCAGATTGTTACAATAAGATTTACGACTTAGCGCATCAGCCATGACGTTGGCTTTCCCTGGGGTGTAGGTTATTCCTAAGTCGAAATCTGTGATCAACTCGACCCAACGTCTTTGCCTGAGATTCAAATCCGGTTGGGTGAAGATGTACTTCAGACTTTGGTGATCAGTGAATATTTCACATCGATTACCGAGGAGGTAATGTCGCCAGGTCTTAAGTGCATAGACTACGGCTGCAAGCTCTAGATCATGAGTAGGATAATTCTCCTCATGTGGGTGCAATTGCCGTGAAGCGTAGGCAATTACGTGTCGATCTTGCATGAGAATGCAACCTAGTCCTTGTCGCGAGGCGTCGCAGTAGATAACAAAGTCCTTAGAGAAGTCTGGCGGTACCAGTACGGGAGCAGAAGTCAGGCGTCTTTTCAGTTCCTGAAAGCTGTGCTCACATTGTGGAGTCCACTCGAACTTCTTATCTTTCTTGAGGAGTTCGGTTAGAGGTTTAGCAACCTTGGAGAAGTTCTCGACAAAGCGACGACAATAGCTCGCTAAGCCCAAAAAGCTCCGAACTTGCTTGACCGATTCAGGTGGAGTCCAATTAAGGACGGCTTGAACTCGCTCAGGGTTAACAGCAATACCTTTACCAGATATTACATGACCCAGATAGGTCACTTCTGACAACCAGAATTCACATTTAGAAAATTTGGCATAAAGGCGATGCTCTCGAAGTTTCTGCAACACCAGCCTTAGATGTTCGGCATGTTCTTCCTCGTTCTTGGAGTAGATGAGTATATCATCGAGGTAAACCATGACGAATTTATCCAAATACTCCATGAAGATTGAGTTCATTAACCGAGAAAAGGTGGCTGGAGCGTTGGTTAAACCGAAGGACATGACGGTGTACTCGTATTGACCATAACGAGTAACAAAGGCCGTTTTAGGAATGTCCCCGTTTCTGATTTTGATTTGATGGTAGCCCAACCTCAAATCCATCTTGGAGAAGACTGAGGATCCAGCGAGCTGATCGTACAGGTCGTTGATCCTGGGAAGCGGATATTTGTTCTTGATTGTGACCAAATTGACAGGTCGGTAATCTACAACCATCCGGTCCGTACCATCCTTCTTCTTGACGAATAGGACGGGGCAAGCCCACGGAGAAGAGCTAGGTCGGATGAAACCCTTTTTCAAGGACTCATCGAGTTGTTTCTTAAGCTCGGCTAGTTCTAGGGGTGCCATCTTATAAGGTCTTCTAGCAATCGGAACGGTTCCTGGAATGAGGTCTATTACAAACTCAACATCCCTGTCAGGTGGAACACCTGGCAATTCCTCTGGAAAGACATCCGGGTAGTCACGGACTACCGGAACGTCCTCAAGGTCTGGCAAGGGGCTGGCGTTAAGAGAATATAATTGTCGCTTGGCTATTCGGGTCAAGACATTGACTATCTTTCCCGAAGGATGGGTGAGTTGAACAGTCCTAGAGAAGCAGTCGATTTGGGCATGATGAGCCGACATCCAGTCGATACCCAGAATGATATTAATATCTGAAGATTTAAGGGCTATCAAAGACGCGAGGAAAACAAGTCTGTCGACTTGGATTTCATTTCCATAACTTACCCTAGAGGTCTGCCATCTAGAACCAGGGGTAGAAATTTCCATAGTGGATGGCATGTCACAGAATGCAACGTTATGCAAACGAGCATAACTTTCGGATATAAAAGAATGAGAGGCTCCTGTATCGAAAAGAACAGATGCCGGGTGGCAATTAACAAGAAGCGTACCAAGAACGACGTTGGGATCCTCTTGAGCTTCTTCGGCAGAGATACAGTTGACATGGCCACGTGAAGCGGTGACCGGCTTGGCGTGGAATATTTTTCCTGTCGGCTTGCCACGGCCAACAGCTTTAGCAGATTGATTGGGGTTGGTCTGGGGACACTCACGCATATAGTGACCAGATTCCCCACACTTGAAACAGGTCACGGAACTGGTACGTGGAGGAGCATTGTTAGTTGGACCCCCATAGGGCTTGGCTGGAGCAGACTGTTGAACGGGGCGAGGCGCCTGGAAGGATGGCCTCGGTGTAAACCTGGGTGGCAGGGCGGTGTTGGGTACCCACACGCGGCGCTTCTGAGGACCAGCACCGGATGAGGAACCCATGTCACGGCCATGCTTGCGTGTTGCGTCATAGTCAGTCTGACCAGTTTCGGCACTGATGGCTTTGTTGACAAGTTTCTGAAAAGTTGTGCACTCATGCAGACGGAGGTCACGGCGAAGCTCAGGACTAAGGCCCTTACGGAACCTTGCTTGCTTCTTGGCATCGGTAGACACTTCCTCAGTTGCATATCGTGCGAGATTACCAAACTCCCTGCTGTAAGCATCCACAGAAAGTCGGCCTTGGGTGAAACTGCAAAATTCCTCACGTTTATGGTCCATGAGACCCTCCGGAATGTGATGTTCACGGAAAGCCTCGCTGAATTCAGCCCAAGTAGTGACATGGCCCGCTGGGCGCATAGCTCCATAATTCTCCCACCACAGACTGGCAGGGCCTTCAAGATGATATGCAGCAAAGGTGACCTTGTCAGCCTCCGCTACCAGCGCGGAACGCAGTTTGTGAGAGATACTGCGAAGCCAGTCATCAGCGTCGAGAGGCTCGACGGAGTGGTGGAACGTGGGTGGATGCAATTTGATAAAATCACTGAGTGACACCACGTTAGTCCTCTGATGGTGTGCTGTGTTCTGTTCAATACGCTCCAACAAACGGTTGGTCTCCCGCTTGTTTCTCTCAGCTTCCATCATAACCTCGGCTAGTGAAGGAGGATGAGGCAGATTTGCATCCCTGGCTTCACTGCCTTCGGCTTGCTCTTGAGAAGCAGGGTTAGCGCGCGTGTTGACCATCCTAGGTAAACAAGACAATGATTTAGTCAGGATGATAAAATTCCGACATAGGGTAAAAATGTAAGGAATAACTCGAAATGCAAGATGATCATCCGTATGACATGGTAGATACAGAAACTGCTTCTTTATTCCATCGTCATACACACCATACAGGGTTTAGTACAAGACCAAACAAAGTACTGTTACGGTGAAAAGAGGATTACATCTCATCGGAGGCATTCCAAGCTCCTATACATTATTTTTCTACACCTCCGGAAGGAGTACAAACTAGGTCATATCCCACGAGTCACGCGGGACGATAGACGACACAGCTAGTGCGAACTAGTGATACTACCACTAGCTCAGACCGATCCGTAGTAGTCCTCGTAGAAGTCACCTCCATAGCCTGGAAGCTCAATATGATCATCCGGAAACAGACGATCTCGCGGAGCTTGTGGACCATAGGGGCTAGGATGAGGCCTTGGACCAACAGACGGTGGCCTGCGGGGACCGCGAGGTGGGGTGATGCCTCCTACATCACGCCAAACCATCACGTCTGGCAGAGCAGATCTCACAGGATAGAGATTGCGCATATCTGAACATCCAGCTTGCACCGCCGGTGCGAACCGAGTCAAAGTGGCCTAGTGGTCAGCACGGGTATTGAAGAGCTCTAACCTTAAGGCCCGATTTTCACGGTCCTTATCCTCGAGCATCTCAGCAGTGGTGCGAGTCCGTGAATCCTCCTGAGTGGGGTCAGCATAGATAGCCTGGAGATACCCTTGTGCTCCCGGAAGTGATCCTGGCATATACCGGAAATCAGAGTCCCGAAATATACCAGATCTGACTCGCATAATGGTCATCATAGAGTAGGCGGCGTCCTGCACAGCCATCTCAATGGTAACCCCGAGTCCATAAGAGCAGTGAAGAGGCTCGGTGGATCCAGGATAAGATGGAAATATCCTGACAGTGCAGAGATACTGGCTTTGATTAAAATCTCGGAATTGCTCTTCGACCGTGTACTCGGGATACCAGCGGTATCCAGCCTCAGTCATTACCCTGACCAACTTAGCAGTATGGCCGGGTACATCTAGGCATCGAGTCAGGCGAACCACTTGATTGAGGTCGCGAGTGGCCATCTGAAAGCACAATCATAATGCAAGGGCATTAGAATTTCTAGCAAAATTTCGGCAGCATAACAGCTGTAAATGCTCAAGAAGGATTTTGAGACATTTGACAAAGGATTACATACACACTCATCATCATCATATCAAAGTTCTGAATCCATTCTAACAACATAATGTGGTAGTAGAACTGAACTAGGCTTGTATCCATCAAACTTATAAGGTACTACTGATTAGTAACACGTGATCCTGATAGAGAGAACAGATCCTAATTCCTTATCCCCCGGTAGAAGAATGGACTGACTCAGATCAGAATGTCATAAGGTAAAGGAGTAAAAAGAGCCTTACGTTCCATCCCACAAACAATTCCCCTACATATAACTAAAGAATTTCTAGACTCAACATCGACCAGTTTGGCTTGGAGAACCTACAGGCAGTCCGGCTCTGATGCCAACGCTGTCAGGACCCCGACTCGATGTCACATCGATCTAGCCGGTAACACCTCATATCCCTTTGCGGCCTCACGCACGGTATCCCCACGGGTGTCGCCTTACCTTTGCCCGGGACCGTTTGCGCCTTTTGGCTCACGTATATGATAGTGTCGCTAGCATCCATATGATAAGGAGCCCGGGCTGACATGACTAGTCGTAAACCCAAAGTGGCACAGACTTACAGGGACAGGCATCCATGACCCAGCTTCGAACGTGTCGGTCATCAGCAAGTGGGTCCGGGCTGTAGCACTGGGCTAGCAGGACTCCGGTAAACCGGGCTGTAGTGGGCTAACAGGACTCCGATACTCAAAGCGTGACATTTCCCAGAAGGGACAGACACAGGAATGAAGAAGGACACATGCCGGCCAGCCTAAGTGTTCCAGAGCAGTAGCAAGCTACCATGGCTCAGCGGTAACACTAGGAGACATTTCCCGGTAAGAGAGGCTACTAAAGATAAACAACTAGATAGTCAGATCACAACATGACTCTACGACACAAGTACTTTATTTAAGGCTCAGGGAGCCATACATAACATACACAAAGGTACGGGTCTCACGACCCAACATACAAGTCATACAGTCATACAAACCAGCAGCGGAAGTAACTTGTCTGAGTATAGACAACTAATAAAATAAAAGAGGCTTGGAAAGCCTAGCTATACTACGTGGTCCTTCACAAGCTCAGGGTCACCAACTGGGCCTTTAGCCTACTCGTTGATGTCAACGTCTACATAGAACCCATCAGAAGGGGTTGCAGCGTCTTCTGTAAAAATGTAAATTATAGCAACATGAGTACAAAGGTACTCAGCAAGACTTACATCAGATCCTACATACATGCTTAGTATCAAGAAGGGTTGGTGGAGTTATTGCAGCAAGCCAGCTTTGACTCTTGGCTAGGCTATCCTACGATACTCCAACTTGAAATGGTTTTGCGCACACGAGTCCACTACTCACCACTACAATACACTATCGAGGATTCGCCTCCGTCTTCCTACGGAAGAGCCATCCTCGGCACTCACACTTATCTTGAGGCTTTTAACAGTCTCCATTTACTTGTCTATGAACTGTATAGGCAACCAAGTAGTCCTTTACCGCGGACGCGGCTATTCGAATAGATTATGATAACCCTGCAGGGGTGTACTTCTTCATACATGTTTCCACCACTTAGCGTCTGCACACGACATGTGCTCGGCAGACTTCAAGCGAAAGCCGACGTGGGTGTAGACCACGACCTACCTAAACACTTAAGCCTCTAGTCCAGGTTTATCGCCTATTCAGGTTCCATCCGCAGGGAGTCCGGCCGGGGTTTCCCATACGGCCCCGAACGATGTGAACAGGGTTCCCGAGATACCTAACGGGTATTCGGTACACCCGGCCACGTACCTACCGCATCATAGCCCACCCCTACGGTCAGCGCTGTCCACGGCCTCCAGTAGGCTACAAACACCAGAAACTACTTGCAACTCCTGGACAAAGAGCTAGGGTGAATAAGAAGTCGAGCGGGGTCATATTTCAGGGCCCAATGCATGGTAGTAGCTGTATCTTAAATCACGCATACAGATCTCAGTGCTTAAGGTCGGCTTCAATGAAACAACCCACCATGTACTCCTATATGGCCTCTCATCGATACCTTTACCAAATCATGTTCACCACACCACTCTCATTACCGACATAATCATTTCACTCTAGCCCATCACCCAGATGAACCAGACCTGACACGACTCTAAGCATAGCAGGCATAGCAAGGTAGGAACAACACATACATATGGCTCAATCAACTCCTACACATGCTAGTGGGTTTCATCTAGTTACTGTGGCAATGACAGGTCATGCAGAGGAAATGGGTTCAACTACCGTAGCACACAGCAGTTTGAATCGCGTTGTCTTAATGCAGTAAAAGAGAGCAGGAGCGAGAACATGGGATTGTATCGATATGATCAAATGGTTGGTTGCTTGCCTGATGGTTCGATGCACTGATACGGTTCCTCGTTAGGGTAATCACGGTACTCCTCGGAGGCAGAACCTGTCGCAAAGGACACCGATACGCAACCATCACCAAACAATGTGCAACAATATGATGCATGCATGAAACATGGCAATATGAGTGTGTTGGGCTAATGCAACTAAAACCAGAAGGGTTTGAGCAAATTTGAATCAAGGATTCAAATTTCAAATTCAAATATGGCCTTTTAAAGTGCTTTTCCTTGTTCTGCTTAAAACATCAATTTAACTTGTTTGATCATGCATGAAAGTAGTACAGTTGGATAGATTGGATATTTCTGATCATTTTTCATATATAATTTGTCCAATTTGGAGTTACAGAATAAAAGTTATGAATTTTTGAAGTTTAAATTATATTCTGGAATTTCCTGATTTAAATTAAATCCAGAAATTATAGTTATTGCGCCAGCATGACGTCATCATGACGTCAGTGGTCAACTGCGGCTGGCTGAGGTCAAACCTGACGTGTGGGGCCCACACGTCAGTGACAGGGGGGTTAAACAGGGTTAAATTAATCCTAATTACTAATTAGTGGCGCTGGGGCCCACTGGTCAGTGTCAGGGGGTTAACTAACAGTGGTTAGCGCTAATCCTAATTAGCTACAGGGCTGGGCCCACCTGTCAGGGACTCAGGGGGGTCCTGCCGTGGTCAAGGTGGGTCAAACCCACCGGCGACGTGACGCCGGCGAGGCCCGAGACGGCGGCGCGATGCGGGATCGCGCTACAGGGCACGGGCGAGGCCGTTCTTGGGCTCGTTGGAGAGCTCTTGCTCCCGCGCGTCGAACGGTGGTGGTGGCCGAGCCTGGGGTGGCCGGTACCGTCGACGGCGAGCTCGTGAGCAGCGGCCGGAGTTCGGGTGCGGTCGGAGTTGGCGTTGCAGGGTGTTTGGGGAGGCGTTGGTGCGTGCTGCATGCTCCTAGTGAGGCGTGGAGCACGATAGTGTGCTCGGTTGGGCGCTACGGTGACCGTGGCCACGACGGCGACATCGCCGGCGGCGTGGAGCTCTCGGCCAAGGTGGGGCTAAGGCCTAGAGGTCGAAAGAGACCCGGGAAGAAGGGGGAAACGACTCGGGGGCTCACCGCGGTTGCAGTGGGCGTCGAAGCGGGCTCGGAGACGCGCTGGAGACGGCGAATTCGTCGGCGATGATGGTCGGAGCCCGAAGAGGGGAACGGCGACGTGGCGGCGATGCAGGGCTTCCGGAGGCCCGTGGAGCGGTGGGGAAGAAGAGGGGGTTGTGGCGGAGCTTCTGAGCTAGTCGGGGGAGCGAGGGGTGGCCGGAGATGGCTGCTATGGCGAACGGCGGCGACGGTGGTGTTCGGCCGTGTGAGAGAGAGAGCGAGGGAGAGGAGGGGAGAGCCGGGGGAGAGTGAGAGAGAGCAGGGGGGAGGCGTGGCGTCGTCCGGGGCATCGAGCGAGGAGGGGAGGGCAGGCAAGCAGGGAGAGAGGTGGTGTGGCGCGGTGGCGGGCGCGCGCGCCGGCCACACTCCCCTCCCTCTGTCGGGACGAAGACGACAGAGGAGGGAGGCGGGCTGGGCCGCCTGCTGGCTGGTCCGGCCAGCTGGATGGGCTGCACAGGGAGGAGCCCAGGTAAGCTTCTCCCTTTTATTTTTTTCTGTTTTCTAATTTCTGACATTTGTTTTGATTTAAATAATATATTAAATCATTTATTTAACTTATGCCAATTTTTGCAGGGGCTAGATATATTATTCCAGAGCTCCTTTAAAAATGGCATAATATTTGGACCATATTTCATATATATAGAAATATATTTCCACTGCAAATATTTATGCATTAATTCCAAATGCCCAAAATAAATGTCCATGAGCCACTAAAAATATTGGTTTGATTTTTATCTCTGTCCAATATTTTTAGAGATCAACATGAGCATTTTCTTGGACCCTTTTGGAGAAATTTTTATTTGGATCATTTTCAAAATGATTCTGAGGGTTTCACAGATCCCCATTTCAAGTTTCTGATGAAAGAGTAAACATGATGCAACACTCTAATGCATGACTAGCTAGGGTGTGACAGGTGGACACTCATGGAAGAAACTTGGTTCAAGAGATTTGGATGCACAAGCAGTATTTCTGCTTAGTACAGATATTTTGGCTAGCAAAGGATTCTAAAAAGCAAGCACCACATGTTGGAGGATCTATAACAATATAACTTCTATACAAATATACCCAAGCAACTCATTATGTTGTGTTACTTGTCCAACTTCAACTAATTTGCTCAGGTTTGGAAATAATTAATGGGGCTCACAATCATAGAAGATGTCTAAGATAGTATATTTATATGTGAAATCACTCTTCCTTCAGTATTCTTTCATGAATTGTTCAAGTGACCAATACAATGCTTACTAACCTTCAATAAATTTACCACCTCTACTCCTTAGATGTAAAGTCATTACTCCCAATGGGGTAAGCATATGAAACATATATCATTTCAGATTTATGACATTCAACTCATCCAACCATTTACTCATAGGATATAAGTGAAGCACACGAGTAAATGACAAACTACTCCAAAAAGATATAAGTGAAGATCAATGAGTAGTTAAATAATTATGCAACTATGTGAAGACTCTCTCTCATTTAAGAATTTCAGATCTTGATATTTTATTCAAACAGCAAGTAAAACAAAATAAAATGACATGACGCTCCAAGCAAAACACATATCATGTGGTGAATAAAAATATAGCTCCAAGTAAAGTTACCGATGGATGAAGACGAAAGAGGGGATGCCATCCAGGGCATCCCCAAGCTTAGGATCTTGGTTGTACTTGAATATTACCTTGGGGTGCATTGGGCATCCCCAAGCTTAGGCTCTTGCCACTCCTTATTCCATGGTCCATCGAATCATTACCCAAAACTTGAAAACTTCACAACACAAAACTCAACAGAAAACTCGTAAGCTCCGTTAGTATAAGAAAATAAAACCACCACTTAGGTACTGTTGTGAACTCATTCTAAATTCATATTTGTGTAATATCTACTGTATTCCAACTTCTCTATGGTTCATACCCTCTGATACTACTCATAGATTCATCAAAATAAGCAAACAACACATAGAAAACAGAATCTGTCAAAAAACAGAACAGTCTATAGTAATCTGTATCATTCGAATACTTATGGAACTCAAACTATTCTACCAAATTAGGAAGTCCTAAGAAATTTGTGTACAAATCCATAGAAAAAAGATTCAGATCAAAAGCACATTTCTGTGAATTATAAAAACTAATTTACTGGGTGCCAAAGTTTCTGATTTTCAGCAGGATCAACACAACTATCACCGTAAGCTATCCTAAAGGTCTTGCTTGGCACTTTATTGAAATAAAAGCTATAAAACACGATTACTATAGTAGAATAATAATGTGATCACACAAAAACAGTAAAGGTAAATATTGGGTTGTCTCCCAACAAGCACTTTTCTTTAATGCCTTTCTTGCTAGGCATGATGATGACAATGATGCTCACATAAAAGATAAGAATTGAAACATAATGGGAGCATCATGAAGCATATAACTAGCACATTTAAGTCTAACACACTTCCTATGCATAGGGATTTTGTGATCAAACAACTTATGGGAACAATAATCAACTAGCATAGGAAGGTAAAACAAGCATAGCTTCAAGATTTTCAACACATAGAGAGGAAACTTGATATTATTGCAATTCCTACAAGCATATGTTCCTCCCTCATAATAATTTTCAGTAGCATCATGAATGAATTCAACAATATAACCATCACATAAAGCATTCTTTTCATGATCTACTTGCATAGAAATTTTACTACTCTCCACATAAGCAAGTTTATTCTTTATGGCATACGTATCATCACAATAATCATCATAAATAGGAGGCATGCTTTCATCATAATAAATTTGCTCATCAAAACTTGTGGGACAAAAAATATCATCTTCATCAAACATAGCTTCCCCAAGCTTGTGGCTTTGCATATCGTTAGCATCATGGATATTCAAGGAATTCATACTAACAACATTGCAATCATGCTCATCATGCAAAGATCTAGTACCAAACATTTTAATGCATTCTCCTTCTAGCAATTGAGCATAATTTTCCTTTCCATCATTTTCATGAAAGATATTAAAAAGATGAAGCGTATGAGGAAAACTCAATTCCATTTTTGTGTAGTTTTCTTTTAGATACTAAACTAGTGATAAAACAAGAAACAAAAAGATTCGATTGCAAGATCTAAAGATATACCTTCAAGCACTCTCCTCCCCGGCAAGGGCGCCAGAAAAGAGCTTGATGTCTACTACGCAACCTTCTCCTTGTAGACGTTGTTGGGCCTCCAAGTGCAGAGGTTTGTAGGACAGTAGCAAATTTCCCTCAAGTGGATGACCTAAGGTTTATCAATCTGTGGGAGGCGTAGGATGAAGATGGTCTCTCTCAAACAACCCTGCAACAAAATAACAAAGAGTCTCTTGTGTCCCCAACACACCCAATACAATGGTAAATTGTATAGGTGCACTAGTTCGGCGAAGAGATGGTGATACAAGTGCAATATGGATGGTAGATATAGGTTTTCATAATCTGAAAATATAAAAACAGCAAGGTAACTAATGATAAAAGTGAGCACAAACGGTATTGCAATGCTAGGAAACAAGGCCTAGGGTTCATACTTTCACTAGTGCAAGTTCTCTCAACAATAATAACATAACTAGATCATATAACTATCCCTCAACATGCAACAAAGAGTCACTCCAAAGTCACTAATAGCGGGGAACAAACGAAGAGATTATTGTAGGGTACGAAACCACCTCAAAGTTATCCTTCCTGATCGATCTATTCAAGAGTCCGTAGTAAAATAATATGAAGCTATTCTTTCCGTTCGATCTATCAAAGAGTTCATACTAGAATAACACCTTAATACACAAATCAACCAAAACCCTAATGTCACCTAGATACTCCAATGTCACCTCAAGTATTCGTGGGCATGATTATACGATATGCATCACATAATCTCAGATTCATCTATTCAACCAATACAAAGTACTTCAAAGAGTGCCCCAAAATTTCTACCGAAGAGTCAAGACAAAAACGTGTGCCAACCCCTATGCATAAGTTCACAAGGTCACTGAACCCACAAGTTGATCACCAAAACGTACATCAAGTAGATCACGTGAATATCCCATTGTCACCACACATAAGCACATGCAAGACATACATCAAGTGTTCTCAAATCCTTAAAGACTCAATCCGACAAGATAACTTCAAAGGGAAAACTCAATCCATTACAAGAGAGTAGAGGGGGAGAAACATCATAAGATCCAACTATAATAGCAAAGCTCGCGATACATCAAGATTGTATCACCTCAAGAACACGAGAGAGAGAGAGAGAGAGAGAGAGAGAGAGAGATCAAACACATAGCTACGGGTACATACCCTCAGCCCCGGGATGATACGGATGGCCACCGATGATGGATTCCCCCTCCGGCAGGGTGCCGGAATGGGCTCCCAAGAGGTTTTTGGTGGCTAAAATGGCTTGCAGTGGCGTAACTCCTGATCTATTGTGCTCCCCGATGTTTTTAGGGTATATGGACATATATAGGCGAAAGAAGTCGATCAAGAGAGCCACGAGGGGTCCACGAGGGTGGGGGCGCGCCCAGGGGGTAGGGCGTGCCTCCCTGCCTGATGGCCACCTCGAAGCTTCCCTGAGTTCCACTCCAAGTCTCTTGGATTGCTTCCGTTCCAAAAATAACTCTCCCGAAGGTTTCATTCCGTTTGGACTCCGTTTGATATTCCTTTTCTTCAAAACACTAAAATAGGCAAGAAAACAGCAACTTGGGCTTGGCCTCCGGTTAATAGGTTAGTCCCAAAAGTAATATAAAAGTGTATAATAAAGCCCATAAACATCCAAAACATATAATAATATAGCATGAATGCTTCATAAATTATAGATAAGTTGGAGACGTATTACAGACCCAAGAAAGGTTCGAGCTTTGGGGTGCGTGCAAAGAACTCAATCTCCCCAGTCTGCCAACTCGTCGCCCTCACAGCCTAGCTCGATGAACGGGAAAGGAAAGAGATGCAACAGTTTATCCAATTTTGGGCCACCTTGCGGTGTAAGCCCCTACTCCTGCTTTGTGGTCGATTAGCCTCGAGGTGGGCTGAGGATGAACTTGTATAGAGGGAGAACAGCCTTAGGGGGTCTGCTCTAGTGTTGGTGCGAGCTAGTGAGGGTTCGGATGGCTCGATCGGTCCGTCCTCTATGGTGGTGGCTAACCTATATTTATAGTGGCCTTGTGTAACACCCCGGATGTAACTTTCCATATTCGTAGCTCCAACTCTTTCCTTTTCCGGACATGCGATATGTTATTTCCTTCGTGGTTGGGTTTTGTCTTTTGTTTTGCATTTTGTTCATGGCATGCATCTCATCTCATAGCATCATGTGCATCGCATCCATATGTTTTCATAAAACCCGTATCCGCTCGTAGTTGCCGCGTCACCCCTAGCTTTCCTTGACCGTTCTGAGACCAATCGGGTTTTTGCTTCCCTCTTGACCGTGATCACCTAACCTCTCTTGCCATCCCGCAAACCCCTTGCGCGCGCGTCCGAGCCTTACCCGAACCCAACCGCTTAGTCATCGCCGTTGCATTCAGATCATCCCCACACATCTATAAAACATCCCCGTTTTCTTATTTAGACCCCCTACCTATTTATTTCTCGACCGTTCGATTGTGATCGAAGGGACGAGATAGCCCCTACCCAAAAATCCACTCGCTATATAAAGTAGACCAACCCTAATCTTCAAGAGGCTTGTCCCATTAGTCCAATCCCGCCGCCGCCACCCGGTCTCGATCCACCTCGGGATCCCCTTCTCCTCGTTTTCCTCCACCCACCAACAGGAGCCCGAGCTTCTTCTCTCCGACCCCGAGCACCCAATCCACCCCTCGTCGAGCCTCCGTGCAGCAGCAGCCTCCCCGTGCGGATCTCCTGCATCTTCGTCCTCCAGCCGTGCCCGAGGCAATCGCCTCCTTTGCTTCCCGAGAGCCACCATAGCAACAGATGCAGGTCCCCTGCCTCGTCCCCTTGCACCGCCAAGCCACCCGAGCACCTCCTCTTCTCGAGGACCGAGCTCGTCCAACCTCCCGTAACCCCGCGCCCCGTCCCTATTCAGGAGGAGAGGGCTCCTCCCGAAGCTTTTTCTTCGACATCGCCGTTCGGCGCCGTCGGTGAGTCGTCCGCCAGGAACTGCACCATGCCCCTGCGTCCTCTGTGTCCCTCTCTTCCTTCCCCTCGTTTCCTCCCCCGTTTCTCTCTTCTCTCTCACAATGCTCTCTCTCTGTCTCAACAGGGAGTTGGAGCGGCCATGGCACCTGAGCGCCTCAAGTTCTTCAGCCCGCCGAAGGAACTCCGCCTCCTCGCCGGACCTCACCGTCCTGGCCTCCTCCGCCGCACCCGCTGATGCAAGTCCCTCGCCGTGCCGCATGTCCTCTGCAACAAGCGGCAGCTGCAGCCGATGCAACCGCCCCACGCCGTTGTCTGCATCGCCTCGAACCGGCCTCCTCTTCGTCGTTTCCCGCTCCTCCTGCCACCTCCCATTTCCCCGTCCAAGCGCCCATGTCTCCTGACGCCAAGCGTCGCCGCCTTCGGACGCCCCTGCAGCGTCGACCTGCTGCCCCAGCGCCCTGCTCGCCTCCTCTGCTTCGTTCAAGCAGCGAGGACGACGCGCCTCTGCTTCGCCTTCGCCGTGAGCCGCGCCAGATCCGCCAGCCCAAGCCGGCCTGCTGCGCTGACCGGGCCAAGGCCCACTCGGTGAGGCCACACCCCAGTGCCCCTCCTCTATTTTTTTCCCCCTGTTGTGCCAGTTTGATTTAGCCCGTTGTGTATTTTTTCCTGCGAACGAATTTGCTAATTAATTAGAGAACTGTAGTTTTTCAGAAAACCCCTTGTTGTTCATGTATTTAATAACTCACAAACTGTGCATCGTATTAAAGTGAATTATATATGTAAAATGTTTAGAATTTTGTGTATATTAATAATTTGCCACTTTCATCCATGTTAAATATGTTTAAACTTGCTGTTTGTTTAATTTGCTTAAATCACATGCTAAAATGATTTATTTCGTAACTAAAAAACCGTAACTCTGTTTTAAATAAACTTTATTTGTAAATGGGGTGGAAAATGCCTAGTTTAACATGGTGCACTTTATTTTCCTGTTTAACAACATTAAAATATGTTTTAGGGCAGAACAGTACCAAATCCAAAATATGCATATGGGGATTTTCCGGAATTGTTGTTTGTTGTTCCGGCCTCATTTAAACTTGCCTAAATAGTTAGTTTACTTATGCTTCAGCTCTTGCCATGTTTAAAAACATTTAATATTGTTTGGTATCTTAAACGAGATCAACTAAATAATTGCTTGTGGTGTTTCGTCAATATGCCACTCGTTGCATATTGAGCTCCACTTAACTTGTAGTATTGTTTGTTGCACTTTGCCATGCCATGCCTTATTAAACCGGACATGCATCATACTTGTTTGGGCATCATGCCATGTTTATGCTTGTGCATTTACCATGTTGTTTCTTTCTTTCCGGTGTTGCTTCTTAGTTTCGGTAATGTTGCGATTGTGAGGATTCGTTCGACCACTCCCATTCGTCTTCTTCATGGACTCATTCTTCTTCCTAGCGGGATTTCAGGCAAGATGACCATCACCTTGGATCTCACTACTATCATTGCTATGCTAGTTGCTTCGTTCTATCGCTATGCTGTGCTACCTATTATTTGCTCCTAAAGCCTCCCAAATTGCCATGTGAGCCTCTAACCTTTTCACCCTTCCTAGCAAACCATTTCTCAGCTATGTTAATGCTTTGCTCAGCCCCTCTTAAAGCGTTGTTAGTTGCAGGTGAAGTTGAAGATTGCTCCATGGTGGATATCACAATATCTCTTATTTAATTAATGCATCTATATACTTGGTAAAGGGTGGAAGACTCGGCCTTATGCCTGGTGTTTTGTTCCACTCTTGCCGCCCTAGTTTCCGTCATACCGGTGTTATGTTCCCAGATTTTGCGTTCCTTACGCGGTTGGGTGATTTATGGGACCCCCTTGACAGTTCGCTTTGAATAAAACTCCTCCAGCAAGGCCCAACCTTGGTTTTACCATTTGCCTCACCACCACCTATACCCTTCCCTTGGGTCGGCCAACCCGAGGGTCATCTTTATTTTAGCCCCCCCCCCCGGGGCCAATCCTTGTCTAAGTGTTGGTCCGAACCGAGTAGACTGTGGGGGCCCCTCGGGGAAACTCGAGATCTGGTTTTACTCATAGGGTGTCTCATCCGGTGTTGCCCTGAGAACAAGATATGTGCAGCTCCTATCGGGATTGTCGGTGCATCGGGTGGCTTTGCTGGTCTTGTTTTACCATTGTCGAAATGTCTTATAAACTGGGATTCTGAGTCTGATCGGGTCTTCCTGGGAGAAGGTATATCCTTCGTTGATCGCGAGAGCTTATCATGGGCTAAGTTGGGACACCCCTGCAGGGTATAAACTTTTGAAAGCCGTGCCCACGGTTATGTGGCAGATGGGAATTTGTTAATGTCCGGTTGTAGATAACTTGACACCAGATCCGAATTAAAACGCATCAACCACGTGTGTAGCCGTGATGGTCTCTTCTCGGCGGAGTCCGGGAACTGAACACGGTTTTGGGTTATGATTGACGTAAGTAGGAGTTCAGGATCACTTCTTGATCATTGCTAGCTTCACGACCGTTCCTTTGCTTCTCTTCTCGCTCTTATTTGCGTATGTTAGCCACCATACTTGCTTAGTGGCTGTTGCAGCCTCACCACTTTACCCCTTCCTTTCCCATTAAGCTTTGCTAGTCTTGATACCCATGGTTATGGGATTGCTGAGTCCTCGTGGCTCACAGATTACTACACCAATAGTTGCAAGTACAGGTTATGCGATGTTCATGATGCGAGAGCGATGTTTGCTTATCTTGGAGTTCTTCTTCTGCTTCTTCTTCGATCAGGGGATAGGTTCCAGGTCGGCAGCCTGGGCTAGCAGGGTGGATGTCGTTCGAGCTTCTGTTTGTGTTTCATCCATAGTCGGATGTTTTTCTCACGTATGATATGATGTTGTATTCGTGTGGCATTGTATGCCTTTTGTATGTTTCCACATCTATTATGTAATGTTGATGTGATGATATCCACCTTGCAAAGCGTTTCAATATGCGGTTCTATCCTTGGTGGGACCTTCGAGTCTCTTTAGGATAGTATCGCATATTGGGCGTGACAAGTTGGTATCAGAGCCTCGACCGACCATAGGAGCCCCCTTGATTGTTGGCCGTTGTTGAGTCTAGAAGAAAACTATTTTTGAGTCTTAGGATTATATATATCGGAGAGTAGGATTCTTTTTACTCCTCAGCCCCTTCGTCGCTCTGGTGAGGTCTCCTGACATGATGTTTTGTCTTTCCTCTCCTCAAATTTTCACTAATTTTTTTAGGATCACACGGGTATCTTAGGATCGTTCCGATATTCTTATGATGAGAACATTGTTCTTGGTGCCTCCTGACATTTAGGGGGTGTGGCAGTGTCCTGGGGAGTTGAGCTCCGAGGTGTTGTCGTCATAATTTTATCGTTGCAGTTCTGGAATACCTAAGTTTTGCCGACATCGAAAATCTCTTTTATGCAGTTGTTGGTGAGATAACCTCGACGCCACCCAGTACTGGGGCGGGAGTTCGGGAGTATTGCCATAGCTCGTATAACGGATGCTTTTCAAAGGTTGAGGTACACGATTTCCAAAGGTTTCTTGGTTATGTGTTGACGGATGGATACAGCCTGGATGTAGGGATTGTTAGTTTGGGTGAGATATATATTGCTTCCCCTGTATCCCCAACACCAGATTGCATAATCAGAAAGTTTCGGGAGTTTATAGGTGGGAATTCAAGTAGCTCCTAGAATATCTTTCCGACAGATGCATGATATGAGATTGGGGTTCGACGTCTAGTGGTCCGCCTATCCATGGTCTTTTTTACAGTGGTCTCGTTGTGTCTTAAAGAGCCCTTGGCTATGCTGGTTCGGGGACACTTCGTATGTCATGTGCACTGCCTTGTACATGATGGTGTTGTACGATCAAGTCCGTGTGGGCCCCACCATGAAAACTTCGGACGAAATCTCTATCATATGTTTGTTCCGGCTTATTTCTGCAAGCCAATCCTTTGTTTTGTTTTGAGTTGTGGTATTTGAGTTGCTTCAATGTCAAGTGTTGATTCCATACCTTTCAAGCGGTGTTCACATATTTCTATGGGAGTGCTAATCCTTCTTGATCATTGAGGTTGTCATGTTAATTATTTTCCAACCGGCGTGCTTCTCTCCAGGCTAATACTATCATTTTTTCCCATTCGCGAGATCAATTCTAAGTTTTCTCAACGGTGTTTGTTTCATCCGTCCCAAGTTGTCTTTGTTTTCCCGCCCTCCCACCCTTTTTCTTCAAGGACTCAGATTTCTTAATCAAGTATCCTTTTATTGAGGGGAAGACTCTCCATTCTTTTTCTGTCAATGTTCTTATCCGGTGATTCTCACGAAGATACTAACGGAGCTTCAAGTTCATTATTCTTCGTCTCTTTTCTTCTCCGGTGGATTAATTTCAAGTCTCGGTGTTATCATATCTCTTCCTATTGTTTCACATGTCTTCCCATGTGAATTTCTTATCCAAGGCTCTATTATTTATTCACCTCTCCCAGTTCATATCCGGAGTGCTGAAGATATCTCGGAAGATTCGTGCTTCCATTCTCTATCTGTTCAAGTTATTTTGAGATTGTTATCTCATTCAAGCCATTTAATTCAACTGGTGCAATCCCCCTTTCAGTCAATTGTTCAATGGTGTATCTTTTAGTGGGCCCTAACCCACAGGCCTTTTTCCAGGATCTTACCTGACTCTTCTAATTTTCCCGGAGCTATTCCCAAATTCATTTCAAAGTTTGACGTCAGAATGAATTTCATCGTCAGATGTTTTCCAAGATCGATTTCAAATTATTTTTCCTTGTTGGCTCAACCTCTTTGTTTTTCATTCTCCCGGAGTATCTCAACAATTCATGGTGGTGTTTCTCATCGTCATTCTCAACACAGAAGGCTGAAGAAGAGTTCCTCTTAAATCCTTACCCGTTCTTCCAGAGATTCATGGTTCTAGCTTTATACCGTCCTCTCATAATTGCTTTCGATTGTGAGAATTCTTTTCACCCATCCAGAGCAATTCAGGAGTCTTTTCAGTTTGATTCTCCGGAGCCATCATCTCAGAATTATTCATTCCGGCTTTTAGATAAAATTCTCCAAATCTTACTGGTGCATCGTTCGAATATCCTCTAATCAGTTCATGATCTCTTCGTTCTCAGGCATTTAAATCCCCTCAAGTATCTTCGTTCATTTTCCAATTCTTCCCGATGAATTGTGCCTTTGCTACTTTCATTTTCAATTCTTACAGTGGTTCGTTCAAGATTCCTCTTCCTTTGCTACCGTATCAAATATTCGTTGTTTCCAAATCCCACCGGTGGTTCCATCAATACCTTCTCAAGCTTGCGCTATATCTCTTTTAATCCTTTCAACGGGAATAAGTAGTATGCCAAATCTGTTGCTTGCCATCAATTTAAATTGGTGAAGGATATGCATAACATAATTCTTATTCTTGTTTCATCCAAGTAATTAATTCCTTCTTCTGCAATTTGTTCATGAGGAATAAATTCTCGATTCTAAGATGTTCATATTTTCCTTCTGGAGTTCCAAGTTCTCTCGGTTATATCATCGTGAAGCTCCTTCTAAATCATCGCAAGGATTCACCTTGTGTTTTCAACTTCCCTTTCTTTCTATCATCCTTTTATTACTGGAGTTCTTCATGGAGGCTCTACATGGTGGTTCGTGAAGGATTCCTTTCATTCTTCATTTGTTCTTCAAGATTTCTCTTGAAGTTATGATCTGCTAAGCTATACTCTAAAATAAACATGGTGCTCAACACATGTTTGTTTTGAGGCGTTCAAGTATTCTTCTTCTTGCATTTCTAAGTGTAATTCTTTCTACCTTATCTTTTGATGTGGTGTTATATCATTCTTGATAATTTCCATTCATGTTTCGCGATTCACATGTTGTCAAGAATGAGGTATTTTAAATCCATCAGTCTCTTTTTTGGAGTTATCTTGGTATAGATTTCACCTAAAGCCTTCCCTAAGGAATGTTGCTAATTGTGGTGCCTATCGATAGTCCAAGTTTCCTCCTATTCTCTCAGTAAAAGAAGTTTTCATCTCTTCTTTGATCTCAAACAAGCAATTGTTTTTCGTTAGTGGCAGGTTGTCACCTCATAATTTTGAGATGTTTCCATAAGCCCGCTACAAGCTTATTCTTACCGTTGTTGTTTTTCAAACAACTTTGTTCAATCCTACTTCATAAGGATGCTCTTTCAAATTCATTTATGGTAGGAGATGTTGGTTTCATTCTTCGTTCTATTCATTCCAATTATCTAACTATTATGCATTGTTTCCGGAGGCATTGTGATGTTGCTCTCTTTACCCATCACCTTGTTTTGTAAAGATCATGTTCTTTTTCTTGCTTACCCATTTAACCGGAGTGGTTTCGAATTCTATCTTGTCCATTAAACTCTTGATTCATGTCTTTGCAACCTTCAAGTTCTCATAATGTTCCTTGTTCCTCTTTTCTAACGGATTGTTTGCAATCTCATTCATCTTTGTTTTACTCTTTCTTTTAAATTGTTTAACCTCTCAAGGTTCTTTGGTTTCACTCATTTGTCGAAGAAGCAACTTAGTTTTACCTCTTCTCTTCCTCTTCCGCTTCTCTCCGGTGCCATCCTAGATCTCGGGACGAGATCCTCTTGTAGTGGTGGAGTGTTGTCACACCCCGGATGTAACTTTCCATATTCGTAGCTCCAACTCTTGCCTTTTCCGGAGATGCGATATGTTATTTCCTTCGTGGTTGGGTTTTGTTTTTTGTTTTGCATTTTGTTCATGGCATGCATCTCATCTACAAAGCATCATGTGCATCGCATCCATATGTTTTCATAAAACCCGTATCCGCTCGTAGTTTCCGCGTCACCCCTTGCTTTCATTGACCGTCCCGAGACCAATCGGGTTTTTGCTTCCCTCTTGACCGTGACCACCTAACCTCTCTTGCCATCCCGCAAACCCCTCACGCGCGCGTCCGAGCCTTACCCGAACCCAACCGCTCAGTCATCACCGTTGCATTCAGATCATCCCCAAACATCTATAAAACATCCCCGTTTTCTTATTTAGACCCCCTACCTATTTATTTCTCGACCGTCCGATTGTGATCGAAGGGACGAGATAGCCCGTACCCAAAAATCCGCTCGCTATATAAAGTAGACCAACCCTAATCTTCAGGAGGCTTGTCCCATCAGTCCAATCCCGCCGCCGCCACCCGGTCTCGATCCACCTCGGGATCCCCTTCTCCTCGTTTTCCTCCACCCACCAACAGGAGCGCGAGCTCCTTCTCTCCGACCCTAAGCACCCAATCCACCCCTCGCCAAGCCTCCGTGCAGTAGCCGCCTCCCCGTGCAGATCTCCTACATATTCATCCTCCAGCCGTGCCCGAGGCAATCGCCTCCTCTGCTTCCCGAGAGCCACCGCAGCAACAGATGCAGGTCCCCCTGCCTCGTCCCCTTGCACCGCCAAGCCACCCGAGCACCTTCTCTTCTCGAGGACCAAGCTCGTACAACCTCCCATAACCCCGCGCCCCATCCCGATTCAGGAGGAGAGGAGCTCCTCCCGAAGCTTTTTCTACGCCATCGCCGTTCGGCGCCGTCGGTGAGTCGTCCGCCAGGAACTGCACCACGCTCCTGCGTCCTCTGTGTCCCTCTCTTCCTTCCCCTCGTTTCCTCTCCCGTTTCTCTCTTCTCTCTCACAGTGCTCTCTCTCTCTGTCTCAACAGGGAGTTGGAGCGGCCATGGCACCCGAGCGCCTCAAGTTCTTCAGCCCGCCGAAGGAACTCCGCCTCCTCGTCGGACCTCACCGTCCTGGCCTCCTCCGCTGCACCCGCTGCTGCAAGTCCCTCACTGCGCCGCATCTCCTCTGCAACGAGCGGTAGCTGCAGCCGCTGCAACCGCCCCACGCCGTTGTCTGCATCGCCCCGAACCGGCCTCCTCTTCGCCGTTTCCCGCTCCTTCGGCCACCTCCCGTTTCCCCGTCCAAGCGCCCATGCCTCTTGACGCCAAGCGTCGCCGCCTTCGGACGCCCCTGTGGCGTCGACCTGCTGCCCCAGCACCCTGCTCGCCTCCTCTGCTTCGTTCGAGCAGGGAGGACGACGCGCCTCTGCTTCGCCTTCGCTGTGAGCCGCGCCAGATCTGCCAGCCCAAGCCGGCATGCTGCGCTGACCGGGCCAAGGCCCATTGGTTGAGGCCACACCCCAGCGCCCCTCCTCTATTTTTTTTCCTCTTGTTGGGCCAGCTTGATTTAGCCCGTTGTGTATTTTTTTTCTGTGAACGAATTTGCTAATTAATCAGAGAACTGCAGTTTTTCAGAAAACCCCTTGTTGTTCATGTATTTAATAACTCACAAACCGTGCATTGGATTAAAGTGAATTATATATGTAAAATGTTTTGAATTTTGTGTAGATTAATAATTTGCCACTTTCATCCATGTTAAATATGTTTAAACTTGCTGTTTGTTTAATTTGCTTAAATCACATGCTAAAATAATTTATTTCATAACTAAATAACCGTAACTCTGTTTTAAATAAACTTTATTTGTAAATGGGGTGGAAAAATGCCTAGTTTAACATGGTGCACTTTATTTTCCTGTTTAACAACATTAAAATATGTTTTAGGGCAGAACAGTACCAAATCCAAAATATGCATATGGGGATTTTCCGGAATTGTTGTTTGTTGTTCCGGCCTCATTTAAACTTGCCTAAATAGTTAGTTTACTTATGCTTCACCTCTTGCCATGTTTAACAACATCTAATATTGTTTGGTATCTTAAACGAGATCAACTAAATAATTGCTTGTGGTGTTTCGTCAATATGCAACTCGTTGCATATTGAGCTCCACTTAACTTGTAGTATTGTTTGTTGCACTTTGCCATGCCATGCCTTATTAAACCGGACATGCATCATACTTGTTTGGGCATCATGCCATGTTTATGCTTGTGCATTTACCATGTTGTTTGTTTCTTTCCGGTGCTGCTTCTTAGTTCCGGTAATGTTGCGATTGTGAGGATTCGTTCTACCACTCCCGTTCGTCTTCTTCATGGACTCGTTCTTCTTCCTAGCGGGATTTCAGGCAAGATGACCGTCACCTTGGATCTCACTACTATCATTGTTATGCTAGTTGCTTCGTTCTATCACTATGATGTGCTACCTATTATTTGCTCCTCAAGCCTCCCAAATTACCATGTGAGCCACTAACCTTTTCACCCTTCCTAGCAAACCATTGCTTGGCTATGTTACCGCTTTGCTCAGCCCCTCTTATAGCATTGTTAGTTGCGGGTGAAGTTGAAGATTGCTCAATGGTGGACAGGATTATGTTGGGATATTACAATATCTCTTATTTAATTAATGCATCTATATACTTGGTAAAGGGTGGAAGACTCGGCCTTATGCCTGGTGTTTTGTTCCACTCTTGCCGCCCTAGTTTCCGTCATACCGGTGTTATGTTCCCGGATTTTGCGTTCCTTCCGCAGTTGGGTGATTTATGGGACCCCCTTGACAGTTCGCTTTGAATAAAACTCCTCCAGCAAGGCCCAACCTTGGTTTTACCATTTGCCTCACCACCACCTATACCCTTCCCTTGGGTCGGCCAACCCGAG
>NC_041387.1:485450158-485472915 GCF_002162155.2 Triticum dicoccoides | reverse complement strand
CCCCCGGGGCCAATGCTTGTCTAAGTGTTGGTCCGAACCGAGTAGACTGCGGGGCCCCCTCGGGGAAACTCGAGGTCTGGTTTTACTCGTAGGATGTCTCATCTGGTGTTGCCCTGAGAACGAGATATGTGCAGCTCCTATCGGGATTGTCGGTGCATCGGGCGGCTTTGCTGGTCTTGTTTTACCATTGTCGAAATGTCTTGTAAACCGGGATTCCGAGTCTGATCGGATCTTCCTGGGAGAAGGTATATCCTTCGTTGATCGTGAGAGCTTATCATGGGATAAGTTGGGACACCCCTTCAGGGTATAAACTTTCGGAAGCCGTGCCCGCGATTATGTGGCAGACGGGAATTTGTTAATGTCCGGTTGTAGATAACTTGACACCAGATCCGAATTAAAACGCATCAACCGCGTGTGTAGCCGTGATGGTCTCTTCTCGGCGGAGTCCGGGAAGTGAACACGGTTTTGGGTTATGATTGAAGTAAGTAGGAGTTCAGGATCACTTCTTGATCGTTGCTAGCTTCACGACCGTTCCTTTGCTTCTCTTCTCGCTCTTATTTGCGTATGTTAGCCACCATAGTTGCTTAGTCGTTGCTGCAGCCTCACCACTTTACCCCTTCCTTTCCCATTAAGCTTTGCTAGTCTTGATACCCATGGTTATGGGATTGCTGAGTCCTCGTGGCTCACAGATTACTACAACAACAGTTGCAGGTACAGGTTATGCGATGTTCATGACGCGAGAGCGATGCTTGCTTATCTTGGAGTTCTTCTTCTACTTCTTCTTCGATCAGGGGATAGGTTCCAGGTCGGCAGCCTGGGCTAGCAGGGTGGATGTCGTTCGAGCTTCTGTTTGTGTTTCATCCATAGTCGGATGTTGTTCTCACGTATGATATGATGTTGTATTCGTGTGGCATTGTATGCCTTTTGTATGTATCCCCATCTGTTATGTAATGTTGATGTAATGATATCCATCTTGCAAAGCGTATCAATATGCGGTTCTATCCTTGGTGGGACCTTCGAGTCTCTTTAGGATAGTATCGCATATTGGGTGTGACACCTTGGTCCTCTTCCTCCAAAATAAGGCGGGAAGGGATCCCACAACGGCCAATTTGAAAGGGGACAAGAAGTACATCTTATCCTGACAAAAGGTGGTCTTCACCTGCAAAGCTTCTGATCGTGACGCCGTGGTGGGCTCGGCGGTGACCTCCGTCCTGCCGTCCTGGCAGTCTTGGTCTTGTAGCACGGAAATGGAAACCTTTGGTCGATTCCTCGGGACTCCGTGCCTATGCTTGCCTCTTTAGCACCAAAGAGGAAACCTGCTATACTGTGCCCGCTGGCGCCCGCCTGACCTTCGTCGTCATGGTTTGCGTCACTTGATCCTCATGAGGTGGGCGCTTGCATAGAAATCTCCGCTCCTCAGGAGCCAGCCTAATAGGTGATGTCTACTACACAACCTTTTTCTTGTTGACGTTGTTGGTCCTGCAAGTGCACGGGTTTGTAGGACAGTAGAAAATTTCCCTCAAGTGGATGACCTAAGGTTTATCAATCCGTGGGAGGCGTAGGATGAAGATGGTCTCTCTCAAGCAACCCTGCAACCTAATAACAAAGAGTCTCTTGTGTCCCCAACACACCCAATACAATGGTAAATTGTATAGGTGCACTAGTTCGGCGAAGAGATGGTGATACAAGTGCAATATGGATAGTAGATATAGGTTTTTGTAATCTGAAAATATAAAAACAGCAAGGTAACTAATGATAAAAGTGAGCGTAAACGGTATTGCAATGATAGGAAACAAGGCCTAGGGTTCATACTTTCAGTAGTGCAAGTTCTCTCAACAATAATAACATAGATAGATCATATAACAATCCATCAACATGCAACAAAGAGTCACTCCAAAGCCACTAATAGCGGAGAACAAATGAGGAGATTATAGTAGGGTACGAAACCACCACAAAGTTATTCTTTCGGATCAATCTATTCAAGAGTTCGTACTAGAATAACACCTTAATACACAAATCAATGAAATCCCTAATGTCACCTAGATACTCCATTGTCACCTCAAGTATCCATGGGCATGATTATACGATATGCATCATACAATCTCAGATTCATCTATTCAACCAACACAAAGTACTTCAAAGAGTGCCCCAAAGTTTCTACCGGAGACTCAAGACGAAAACGTGTGCCAACCCCTATGCATAGGTTCATGGGCGAAACCCGCAAGTTGATCACCAAAACATACATCAAGTGGCACGCGAAATCCCATTGTCACCACAGATAAGCACGACAAGACATACATCAAGTGTTCTCAAATAATTAAAGACTCAATCCAATAAGATGACTTCAAGAGGAAAACTCAATTCATCACAAGAGAGTAGAGGGGGGAGAAACATCATAAGATCCAACTATAATAGCAAAGCTCGCGATACATCAAGATCGTGCCATAGAGAGAACACGAGAGAGAGAGAGAGAGAGAGATCAAACACATAGCTACTGGTACATACCCTCAGCCCCGAGGGTGAACTACTCCCTCCTCGTCATGGAGAGCGCCGGGATGATGAAGATGGCCACTGATGAGGGATGCCCCCTCCGGCAGGGTGCCAGAACAGGTTCCCGAGAGGTTTTTGGTGGCTACAGAGGCTTGCGGCGGCGGAACTCCCAATCTATCCTGATATTCTATGGTTTTAGGGTATGTGGACTTATATAGGCGAAAGAAGTCGGTCGGGGGAGCCTCGAGGGGCCCACGAGAGGGGAGGGCGCGCCCAGGGGGTGGGGGCGCCCCCCTATCTCGTGGATTCCTCGATGCTCCCTTTACTTCAACTCCAAGTCTCCTAGGTCATAATCTTCCCAAAAATCCTGTTGCCGAAGGTTTCATTCTGTTTGGACTCCGTTTGATATTCCTTTTCTTCGAAATACTGAAAGAGGCAATAAAACAACAATATGGGTTGGGCCTCCGGTTAATAGGTTAGTCCCAAGAGTAATATAAAAGTGTATAATAAAGCCCGTAATCATTCAAAACAGATAATAAAATAGCATGAATGCTTCATAAATTATAGATACGTTGGAGACGTATCAGCATCCCCAAGCTTAATTCCTGCTCGTCCTCGAGTAGGTAAATGATAAAAGAAAGAATTTATGAAGTGTGAATGCTAGAAGGTGCACAAGTTTGATCAATGATAATTTCAATCACCTTTTCTAGCATGATTATATGTGTCATAACAGTAGTTTATCTCATAAAACTTCTCACGATAAAGTAACAAGCAATTCACATGTCAAAGCATAGACCATAAACTTTCTTGAGAACTAGCAAACTTCATTCTCAGTCATCAAACAATTGCAATTCATCTTATTTTCAGGAATAGCAAACTCCACATACTCAACTATCATATAGTCTTCTACAATTGCGAACACTCACGCAATATTAATGGTTATGGAGTTTCAATCGGACACTGAGAAAGATAGGGGCTTATAGTGTTGCCTCCCAATGTATTCACCTTTGGGTGATGTCAACAATAATAGTTCATGCTATCTTACATCCAATTGGATATATATATATATATATATATATATATATATATATATATATATATATATATCAGGATCTTCCCAACACAAGGTGCTTGCCAAAGGATAAAATGAAAAAGGGAAAGGTGAAGATCACCTTGACTCTTGCATAAAAGTAAAAGACATAAAGTAAAAGATAGGCCCTTCGCAGAGGGAAGTAGAGGTTGTCATGCGCTTTTAGGGTTGGATGCACAAAATCTTAATGCGAATGAACGTCACTTTATATTGCCACTTGTATATGGACCTTTATTATGCAGTCCGTCGCTTTTATTGCTTCCATAACAAGATCGTATAAAGCTATTTTCTTCACACCAAAAGATCATACATATTTAGAGAGCAATTTATATTGCTTGCACCGATGACAACTTACTTGAAGGATCTTACTCAATCCATAGGTAGGTATGGTGGACTCTCATGGCAAAACTGGGTTTAAGGATATTTGGAAGCACAAGTAGTATCTCTACTTGGTGCAAGGAATTTTGGCTAGCATGAGGGGGAAAGGCAAGCTCAACATGTTTGAATGATCCATGACAATATACATTAACTGAGATGTGCGGAAACATAACCCATTATGTTGTCTTCCTTGTCCAACATCAACTCTTTAGCATGTCATACTAAATGAGTGCTCCCAATTATAAAAGATGTCTAGGATAGTGTATATGAAATCTCTCTTCCTTCAATATTATTTCATGAATTGTTCAAATGACCAATACAATGCTTGCTAATCTTCAATAAATTTACAACCTTTACATCTTATATGTGAAGTCATTACTCCCCGTGGGATAAGAAAATGAAACATATATAAATTCATATTTATGACAATCAACTCATTCAACCATTTACTCATAGGATATAAGTGAAGCACACGAGTAAATGACAAACTACTCCAAAAAGATATGAGTGAAGATCAAAGAGTAGCTAAATAATTATGTAGCTCATGTGAAGACTCTCTCTCATTAAAGAATTTCAGATCTTGGTATTGTATTCAAACATCAAGCAAAATAAAATAAAATGACATTGCAAGGATAGCACAACTCATGTGAAGAAGCAAAAACTTAGGCTCAACCGATACTAACCGATAATTGTTGAAGAAGAAAGGTGGGGTGCCTACCGGGGCATCCCCAAGCTTAGATGCTTGAGACTTATTGAAATATTATATTGGGGTGCCTTGGGCATCCCCAAGCTTGAGATTTTGTGTCTCCTTAATTCCTTTCATATCATGGTTTCTCTTTTTATCAAAAGCTTCATCCACACCAAACTCAACAAGAACTCGTGAGATAGGTTAGTATAAACCAATGCAAAACCTTATAATTTTCTACTGTTACAAATCACTAAAATTATTATTCAACATTGCATACTAAATGCCTCTGCATATTTGATACTCCTATCCTCAAATAGAATCATTAAACAAGCAAACATATGCAAACAATGCAAACATAACATCAATCTGCCAAAACAGTACAGTTTGTGATGAATGCAAGATTCATCAAACTTCCCTAACTCCAAAAATTATGAGAGAAAATTACCACTGTAGTAAATTTATCAGAGCTCATTATGCAAAAGGTTTCAACATTATATCATTCTCTGAATTTTCTAGGGAGTTTTTGCAACAGCGGTAAACTTTCTGTTTTCAAACAGCAATCATGTATACTAGCAAAATAAGCATGGTAAAGGCTATCCTTGACATTTTTATTGAAAATAAAGATGCAAAACATTATTCTAAATAACATCAAGCAAATACTAACAAAAGAAAATGACGCTCCAAGCAAAACACATATCATGTGGTGAATAAAAATATAGCTCCAAGTAATGTTACCGATGAACGAAGACAAAAGAGGGGATGCCATCCGGGGCATCCCCAAGCTTAGGCTATTGGTTGTCCTTGAATATTACCTTGGGGTGCCTTGGGCATCCCCAAGCTTAGGCTCTTGCCACTCCTTATTCCATAGTCCATCGAATCCTTACCCAAAACTTGAAAACTTCACAACAGAAAACTCAACAGAAAACTCGTAAGCTCCGTTAGTATAATAGAACCACCACTTAGGTACTGTAATGAACTCATTATAAATTCATATTGGTGTAATATCTACTGTATTCCAACTTTTATATGGTTCGTATCACTTAATACTATCCATAGATTCATCAAAATAAGCAAACAACACATAGAAAACAGAATTTGTCAAAAACAGAACAGTCTGTAGTAATCTGTATCAAACGTATACCTCTGGAACGTCAAACATCCTACCAAATTAATAAGTCCTAAGCAATGTGTGTACCAATCCCGAGCAAAAAGAATCATATCAAGAGCACTTTTCTGTGAATTAACAAAACTAATTTACTGGGTGCCAAAGTTTCTGTTTTTCAGCAGGATCAACACAACTATCACCATAAGCTATCCTAAAGGTCTTACTTGGCACTTTATTGAAACAAAAGCTATAAGACATGATTACTACAGTAGCATAATCATGTGGACAGACAAAAACAGTAAAGGTAAATATTGGGTTGTCTCCCAACAAGCGCTTTTCTTTAATGCCTTTTAGCTAGGCATGATGATGACAATGATGCTCACATAAAAGATAAGAATTGAAACGTAACGGGAGCATCATGAAGCACATGACTAGCACATTTAAGCCTAACCCACTTCCTATGCATAGGGATTTTGTGAGCAAACAATTTATGGGAGCAACAATCAACTAGCATAGGAAGGCAAAACAAGCATAAGTTCAAAACTTGAAGCACATAGAGAGGAAACCTGACATTATTGCAATTCCTACAAGCGTATGTTCCTCCCTCATAATAATTTTCAGTAGCATCATGAATGAATTCAACAATATAACCAGCACCTAAAGCATTCTTTTCATGATCTACTTGCAAGGAAAATTTACTACTCTCCACATAAGCAAAATTCTTCTCAAGAATAGTAGTGGGAGCAATCTCAACAAAATATTTATCATGTGAGGCATAATCCAATTGAAAACTAAAATCATGATGACAAGTTTTATGGTTATCATTATTCCTAATAGCATACAAGTCATCACAATAATCATCGTAGATAGCAACTTTCTTCTCATAATCAATTGGAACCTCTTCCAAAATAGTGGAATCATCACTAAATAAAGTTGACACTCTTCCAAATCCACTTTCATGTTCATCACAATAAGATTCAACATCCTCCAATATAGTGGGATCACTACTTCCTAAAGTTGGCACTCTTCCAAACCCACTTTCATCAATATAATCATCATAAAAAGGAGGCATGCTTTCAACATAATAAATATTCGCATCAAAACTTGGGGAACAGAAAATATCATCTTCATCAAACATAGCTTCCCCAAGCTTGTGGCTTTACATATCATTAGCATCATGGATATTCAAAGAATTCATATTAACAACATTGCAATCATGCTCATCATACAAAGATTTAGTATCAAACATTCTATAGATTTCTTCTTCTAGCACTTGAGCACAATTTTCCTTTTCATCATACTCACGAAAGATATTAAAAAGATGAAGCGTATGAGATAAACTTAACTCCATTTTTTGTAGTTTTCTTTTATAAACTAAACTAGTGATAAAACGAGAAACAAAAAGATTCTATTGCAAGATCTAAAGATATACCTTCAAGCACTCACCTCCCCGGCAACGGCGCCAGAAAAGAGCTTAGTTGACGGGGTGTGAGTGCCGGTTACCTAGCCTCCCCGGCAACGGCGCCAGAAAAGAACTTGATGTCTACTACACAACCTTCTTATTGTAGACGTTGTTGGGCCTGCAAGTGCACAGGTTTGTAGGACAGTAGCAAATTTCCCTCAAGTCGATGACCTAAGGTTTATCAATCCGTGGGAGGCGTACGATGAAGATGGTCTCTCTCAAGCAACCCTGCAACCAAATAACAAAGAGTCTCTTTTGTCCCCAACACACCCAATACAATGGTAAATTGTATAGGTGCACTAGTTCGGCGAAGAGATGGTGATACAAGTGCAATATGGATAGTAGATATAGGTTTTTGTAATCTGAAAATATAAAAACAGCAAGGTAACTAATGATAAAAGTGAGCGTAAACGGTATTGCAATGATAGGAAACAAGGCCTAGGGTTCATACTTTCACTAGTGCCAGTTCTCTGAACAATAATAACATAGATAGAGCATATAAAAATCCCTCAACATGCAACAAAGAGTCACTCCAAAGCCACTAATAGCGGAGAACAAACAAAGAGATTATGGTATGGTACGAAACCACCTCAAAGTTATTCTTTCAGATCAATCTATTCAAGAGTTCGTACTAGAATAACACCTTAAGACACAAATCAACCAAAGCCCTAATGTCACCTAGATACTCCATTGTCACCTCAAGTATCCATGGGCATGATTATACGATATGCATCACACAATCTCAGATTCATCTATTCAACCAACACAAAGTACTTCAAAGAGTGCCCCAAAGTTTCTACCGGAAACTCAAGACAAAAACGTGTGCCAACCCCTATGCATAGGTTCATGGGCGGAACCCGCAAGTTGATCACCAAAACAAACATCAAGTGGCACCTAAAATCCCATTGTCACCACAGATAAGCATGGCAAGACATACATCAAGTGTTCTCAAATCATTAAATACTCAATCCGATAAGATGACTTCAAGAGGAAAACTCAATTCATCACAAGAGAGTAGAGGGGGGAGAAACATCATAAGATCCAACTATAATAGCAAAGCTCGCGATACATCAAGATCGTGCCATAGAGAGAACACGAGAGAGAGAGAGAGATCAAACACATAGCTACTGGTACATACCCTCAGCCCCGAGGGTGAACTACTCCCTCCTCGTCATGGAGAGCCCCGGGATGATGAAGATGGCCAGCGATGAGGGATCCCCCCTCCGCAGGGTGCCAGAACAGGTTCCCGAGAGGTTTTTGGTGGCTACAGAGGCTTGCGGCGGCGGAACTCTTGATCTATCTTGATATTCGATGGTTTTAGGGTATGTGGACTTATATAGGCGAAAGAAGATGGTCGGGGGAGCCTCAAGGGGCCCACGAGAGGGTAGGGCGCGCCCAGGGGGGTGGGCGCACCCCCTATCTCGTGGCTTCCTCGATGCTCCCTTTACTTCAACTCCAAGTCTCCTGGGTCATAATCTTCCCAAAAATCACGCTGCCGAAGGTTTCATTCCGTTTGGACTCTGTTTGATATTCCTTTTCTTCGAAATACTGAAACAGACAATAAAACAGCAATATGGGCTGGGCCTCCGGTTAATAGGTTAGTACCAAAAGTAATATAAAAGTATATAATAAAGCCCGTAATCATTCAAAATAGATAATAAAATAGCATGAATGCTTCATAAATTATAGATACGTTGGAGACGTATCAATAGGCCGCTCCTTCCGGAGGTCTTGGTGTCGTCCGCCTCACGAGGCTTGGCCTTTCGCGGGGGTCTTGTGTTATTGATGCTGAAGGTGGGTTGTACCAGGCCGCTGATTGAGCCACGCCGTGGGCCGTAGGCATGCATGTCTGGTACCCTAGTTCCCAGAATGCCGACACCAATATTCTTACTAAACCACAGTCATTCACTAGTACCTCCCACATATTACCATCTCTATATCGCAAAACTATTGCAAGGAATCAAACATGTCATATTCAGTGATCTACAAGTTTTATGTAGGATTTTATGACTAACCATGTGAATGACCAATTCCTGTTAACTCTCTAAATAGATATAAGTGAAGCATGGGAGTTTAATTATTTCTAGAAAAGATATGCCCACGCTCTAACAAATATAAGTGAAGCAAAAGAGCATTCTACAAATGACGGTTTTCTATGTGTAGAAAAACAGGCAATCCAAACTTCAAATGATATAAGTGAAGCACATGAAGCATTCTATAAAGCCATACTCAAAATATATAAGTGAAGTGCATGAAGCATTCTATAAATCAACCAAGGACTATCTCATACGAGCATGGTGCATAAAAGAAAAAGGGGAAATAAAAACAAAAAACACTCCAAGAATTTGCGCATATCATGTGATGAATAAAAATATAGCTCCAAGTAAAATTACTGATGATCGTTAGAAGAAAGAGGGGATGCCCTGGAAGGCATCCTCAAACTTTGTTGCTTGGGAGTCCTTGAATATTACCTTGGGGTGCCTCAGGCATCCCCAAGCTTAGGCTCTTGCCGCTCCTTATTCCTTCCTCCATCGTGATCACACCCAAAACTTGAAAACTCCAATCACACAAAACTTAACAAAACCCTCATGAGATCCGTTAGTATAATAAAGAAAATCACCACTTTAAGTACTGTTGCAAACTCCTTCATATTTTATTTTTGCATTATTCCTAATTTATTCTAACTTCTCCATGTCTTATACCAATGATACAATCCATAGTTCCATCAAAACAAGCAAAACAATGCATTGAAAACAGAATCTGTCAAGAACAGAACAGTCTATAGTAATCTGAACATTGACCATACTTATGTAACTCCAAAAATTCTGAAAAATTAGGACAAAATAAACAATTTGCATAGAAGTACGATGTAAAAGTATTAGAAACTTTTGACGTTCTAGTAAAAAAAATGTAAATTTACACACTATAGCTAAAGTTTCTGTTTTTGCACTACACAAACCAAACAAGCAATCTAATCATCATAAAGGCAAATCTTGGCACATTATTTTTATAATACAATGGATTTGTACAATGGGATAATTATTTTTTTTGAAAAGTTTCTGTAATCAAGGTTCACAAAGTTTCCATGAGCATGAAGAAAGTTCAAGGCTAGCTCCCACTTTAACAATGCTCGCCTTTCTCACTTTCGCTTTTCTTTTTGAAAAGTTTTAAGTTCCCCTCTATATTTTTTTGTTTTTAAACTTTATAAAAGCACTCAACAGAAGAAAATGACTCTCTAAAACTTTTGGGCTGTTCCCTGGCAGCGCTTTCTTTAAAGCAATTAAGTTAGGCATATAGTGCTCAAGTAATGGATCCACCCGGATCCTGAGGTATATCAAAGCCAATTTTAATTAAGAATGATTTTTATTTCAGTATGAGCACAAAGCAACATATATCATGCAACAACGAAGTCTAACTCTGTTCCTATGCATCGGCGTGTCATAAAAGAAAAATTCATGCACACAAAGTAAGGGCTGATACATAGCGTAAACGGTTTCTTGCAATTTTATTGTATTGGAAACATAGAGAGGTGGAGATGTAGTTCCTATCACATAATAATTGCAAGTAGGAGCAGCAAGCACATGCATATTATATTCATCAAAATCATCATGTGTAGTGGTAAGATGCAACCCATCAAAATAATCCTTAATAAGCGTGAACTTCTCCAGTATATTGTAGTTGGAAGAATTCAAAAAGATAATAGGACTACCATGTGTGGGTGCAATAGAAACAATTTCTTTCATAACATAAGGAACTACAGCAAGTTCATCTCCATAAGCATCATTCATATTGGCATCATGGCCACAAGCATAGCAAGCATCAATTTCATCAAAAAGGGATATTTTAAATGAATCAAAGGGATCATAGCAATCATCATAGCATTCATCCTTCAATAAGCACGAAGGGAAATTAAACAATGTATGAGTTGAAGAGTTACTCTCATTAGAAGGTGGGGACAGGTAGCTAATACGCTATTCCTCATTTTGTTCTTTTCTCTCCTAGTCATCCTTTTCATCTAATGAGCTCACAGTGTCATCAATTTCTTCTTCCATAGATTCCTGTAAGATATTAGTATTTTCTTAGACAGTGGAGACTTTTTTGCGAGGAGAAAGAGAATTTATTAATCAAACGGCGGCCAAGTCTGCATTACAAAGATCAGGCACCTCGTCTGGTCCTGAGCGAAGCCACACAACAGTGCGCTTCTTTGCTCTACCAAAATTTGCTAAAAATGACTAACTGAGTTTTGTTCTGGCCTAACATGCTTGACTAAAAATTCCCTACCTTCCTGAAGGTGTGATCTAATTTCTTGCACCATCATTGTATGAGTTGATCTGTCATCATCAGTACCCGTAATCAATTTCACAACATCCAAACAATCCGTCTGGATAACAAGCGGCATGGCCGTCCACTGGATAGCAAGTGAAATCCCTTCCATACATGCAGCAATTTCAATAAACTCATTAATATAGGCATCATATTCATAATTCTCATAGCAATATTTAAGTATAGCATAATTTTCAGGGCTGTAAACAACATCATCAAAATTTTCACACTTTTCAAACAAAGATTCAATTTCATAAGCACCCTTAAAAGCAATGAATTCTTATATTTGTTCCACATCATAGTAATCATATATACCATTAGCATAAGAGGACAAGGTTTCATTATCACTAAATTTACATGAAAAGGGAAGGTGTGGAGCCTTCATCCTAGAGCAACAAGTATAATCATATCTCAAGCATAAATTCCAAGCATACCAATGCAACATTTCAATTTGATCCCATAAGAGTTTCCCTTTTTGAGTCAAGCGATAATCCCTAAAGTATTCACATTGATCCAACGTGTCTCCCATTATCAAGTTGAATGGGGTTTTCTCGGGATTATCAAACTAGTGTTTAATATTTCTCACATAACGAGCATCGAGGGTTTTAGGAGGTTCCCCATCTCCATGAGTAGCAAGTACACATAATTTTTTTGGTATTTCGTGTTCCATATTCATAACTACTCGGTGAATTTAGAGCGCGTAAATAAAATCTAGGGGTTGTTTAGATAAAGAAACAATTAAGTTAGTTTTAGTGGAGAGCTTTTTGTCACAAGAAACTTATTTGTCCCTAGGCAATCGATAACTAGACCCGTAATCATTGTTGCAATTTTATATGAGGGAGAGGCATAAGCTAACATACTTTCTCTACTTGGATCATATGCACTTATGATTGGAACTCTAGCAAGCATCTGCAACTACTAAAGATCATTAAGGTAAAACCCAACCATAGTATTATAAGGTAGCAAGTTCTCTTTACTCCCATAAGCAACAACCCCCTTACTCGGGTTTAAGCTTCTGTCACTCTAGCAACCCACTATAAGCGAATCATGAACATATTGCAACACCCTACAGCAGGGATCCCTCACGCTTGCGTGACACGGAGAGCACTATAGGACAGCACCAATAATAAACACATACAACTCAAACCAATCATGATCGTCAATCAACCCATAGGACAAAACGGATCTACACAAAAATCATAGGATAGCCATACATCATTGGGAAATAATATATAGCATTGAGCATCATGTTTAAGTACGGATTACAACAGGTAGAAGAGGTGTTACACCACTACATAGAGGGGAAGAGAGTTGGTGATGACGGCGGCGAAGTTTTTGGTGTAGATTATCGTCAGGATGATGGCCCCGGCGGCATTCCGGCGCCACCGGGAGAGAGGGGGAGAGAGATCCCCCCCCCTCCTTATTATTCCTTGGCCTCCCCCTAGATGGGAGGAGGGTTTCCCCTCTGGTCCTTGGCCTTCATGGCGGCGGAGGCGCGGGAGCCCCTCCAAGATTTTATCTATGTTTCTCTTCTGTTTCGCGTTCCTGTTTTCTGGCCTTTCACCGTTTCTTAAATTCCCAGAGATCCGTAACTCGGATTGGGATGAATTTTATCACGGTTTTTTATCCGGATATATGCTTCCTTGCGGCCAAGGACACCTCCAACCGACCTACGGGGTGGCCCCAAGCTTGTCAGGCGCGCCCTGGGTAGGGGCGCACCCCTTGAGCTTGTGGACCCCTCGGGCATCGTCTCGTGTTGATTCCACTTCCCAAAAATCACATATATTCCAAAATAAATCTCCTTAAATTTTTATCGCGTATGGACTTTGTTTGGTATGGATATTCTGCGAAACAAAAAACATGCAACAAACAGGAACTAACACTGGGCACTGGATCAATATGTTAGTCCCAAAAATGATATATAATGTTGCCAAAAGTATATTAAAGTTGTAGAATATTGGTGTGAAACAATCAAAAATTATAGATACGACGGAGACGTATCACCAGACACCCCAAATCTTTCTTAAACGTTCGAGCGATTCGCCTGGTCACTGGCCGGTCACGAACTTTTGACCAGACGGATGCCTTAAACGGGTCTCAAAAGCTTGGGCTGACCGACACCCCTCATATCTGGCCCAAATATGGAGTGGATATGGATGCCCAGACGCGCCCGCCACGTCGTACCCAGCCCACGCTGGCCCACCTGACTCTGCATTTATTCGTCCTCATCCACTCATCAGACCAAACCCTAGTCACTTCACACTCTCTCCCCTCCACTTCCTTCACCACCCTAGCTCACCTTCAGCGATTGTCGGTTGTCTCCGGCGTCGTGGGCAGCGGATATGACTCCGACCAGTCTGAATCCGTCAACTGGGGTGTCATCCCGTGCGGGTTAGAGGAGGCAATGGCGGTCCACATTGCACTCTGCCGCTCTCGAGAAGACAACGTCCAGCTGACGGACGGATCTGTTTGGCGCGACTCCATAGCGTCGGTGCTCGGGTCCTCTGGGGCTGGATCATCGCGGTCTCGGCAGCCGGAAAATCTCTCCTTCCCCATCACCAGTCGGGCAGACTATGAGTGCCACCAGGAACGGGCAGCCCACCGTGGGAAGGAGAGGATAAGGGCTGCTGAGGCCTGTATCGCAGCAAAAAATGGCGGCAGCGAAGGCGGACGGAGAGGAGGAAGCCATACATGCCTGCATTGTGAAGAAACGGCAATGGAGGAACATGCGCGCCCTCGCTCGAGAGCAGAATCACGCAGTCCGTGCCATTGCCGGACTGCCACCAAATGAGGCGAAGGAGGCTAGCGACAGCGAGGACAGCTCTGGCGATGAGCAGATTCGGCTAGATTCCTACTGCGTCTTCGACCGGTACTTCCGCGAGAAGGACGACGAGGGCGCCGGGAAGGGCAATGGCAGCCGTGGATGAGCTCCACCATAGCTAAACATGCCAATTTTTGGTATTCTGATGGCATGTTAGTAGTGATGGAGTAGCCGAATGATGTGTGTATGCATTGACGTACTTGCATGAGTTTGTGTGAATTTGAGATATGATAATTGAGGTGTCTAGATGTGGATTGCATTATTTGAGACGTGACCGGTTACTGTCCGCAGACGCTCGTCCGCGGGCGTTTGAGTGACCGGATTTGCACATCGCCGCTGTAGATGCTCTAAAATAGGATTACAAAACCGAACAGAGAAGTAAGTATATGAACCAAAGCTCACTGAATCGAAGAGAGAAGTAGAATCAAGCCCACGAGTGGGAAAATAGAATGAAGAGAGAATTCCTTATATAACTCCATCTTAAAATTTCTTTCCCTACCTAACACCAAAAAATATTTTCTTCCCTATATAACACCGAGTCTAAAATTTATGCCTTATATGACACTTCCATGCATTTTGGGACTTAACGGTGTTAAATTCACTTGAAAAGACCATTTTGCCCCTCATCTAATATGTGACCAGAAGTACAAGATTATATAATGAAAAAAAGACACGTCCAGCCCGCTTGGCTTGTTGTATGCGCTTGGCTTGCTGATACCAACTTGAGCAGCCGAACTCACAGTCACACACACTGTTTGTATTCCTAGACTCGGTGGGCTTATGAGGAGGTGATACAACGACGATTGGGGTGAGGCTGTTAGCTACGACGATTGGGGTGAGGCTGTTAGCTACGGGTTCGGCTCCTCTGCAGTACAGCTATTACTGCACAGGTACTGTAGCAATCACAATCTGCCATTCAATTTAAACCGATGGTTCTCAACAACAGAACTCGTTGTGCCAACATCGGCCGAGCACTCGACTAAGTTTTTCCCAAATTAAACATAGCGATCGGTTTTGCTCCGTCGTCGCCGAATCCGGTCAACATGCACTACTTCGTCTGATGCCCTTCACCGGCTGCTGCAACGAATGGATGGGACGCAGCTGCTGCGAGAGCAGACAGCAGACTGGAGATGCGGCTGCTGCACGGCTGCACCCTTTCTCACTGCGAGCAGCAGTTCCACGAAGAGCTCCATGAGCAGAAGGATGACGGCGAGCTCGACAAGCCCGACAACAATGACAAGCTGGAGGCTCCTCCCGATGAACTCGACGAGGAGTACGGCCACGGCCATGCCCAACCACATCAAGGTAGTGGACTAGGCGCACTTACACGTAGTACACCGGCTGCGCCGTGTATGGTGGTGGCGGGGCCGCCGGTCATGGGGCGGCCTCTCCGACGTATGAGGGAACAGGGGCGCCCAGCACGGGAGCCAGCGCATCGTCGTCGTCGTCGTCGTGCGCCATCTCCTTGTCAGACCTGAGCTGGGCTCGTCGGAGTTTGTGTCGAAGCGGAAGAGGTAATCCATGACCTCCGAGACGATCGATGAGACCTCAGGTAGGGGCCGTTGAGCCACTGGTCGGAGGAGGCATCGCCGACAACAACAGAGAGTACACACCTCAATGCGTCAGCGGAGGATAGGTCTGGCATGAAGACGATCAGACAAAGAGATAGAGGCGCAGGCGGGGCGGCTTAATGATGGCGAGGCTCTGGGCGCGCTCGAGCTCTTGGCCTCTTGCATGAGGTTGTCGATGTGTCATCCGAATAGACGAAGATGAGCAGGTTGAGGGCGTGGTGCGGGAGCTGATACACGAGCATCGAGTTAGGCTCGCCAGGGACGAAGAGAACAAGGGGGTGAGCTTGACGAGCACAGGGAAAAGGACGACGTGGGGACGATGACGGTCTTGTAGCCCAGAAGCGTCGAATTAAAATGGATGGCAGATTGGCTTCCTACAGTACATGTGCAGTAATATCTATACTGCAGAGGAGCCGAACCCGTTAGCTACACAGCGGGACGACGCTGAGTATGGCGTGTATGCAGGCGTCAAGGCACACAATGTGCACACGCCAACAGCGGGACGGCACCAAGCATGGCGTGTATGCTGGACGCGTCGGCGCTTTCCAGTAAGACGTACTATAGTCAACAAGAAAGTACACATGCAGCTTAATTCTTTTTTTGTGGCAAACACAGGCAGCTTCATTGATTTCCTGGGCGGCTATGGCAGTACATGCACGTGGAGAGCTGCTGATATTTCGTCTCTCGATGTGAAAATGTTGCGGAGGCGTTGTACTTGCATACAAAAAAATACTTGTGAACAAAAAGAGCGGTTCTGTCCATCGCAAAAAGAAGCCGATTCAGGATTGGTGCCGAAGCTGGATGGGGAGAAGGAGAGGATGGGACCTGTGGAGATGGATTGGGGAGAAGGCGACTTGTGCCAGATGGCGGGTTCATATTACATGAAGGGCAAAAGTGTCCTTTTGGGAAAACATCTCTTTGGTTTTGACAGTTGGCTGGCTTGACTCGCTCCCGCGGGCGGCCCGGGAGTAAACCCTAGCCGCCGCCAACACCACTTCCCCAACCTTTCTCCCCTCGCCGCCGCCGGCACGGGTCGCTGGGCAAAACCCGCGCGGCCTGGCGGCGGCGGGGCCCTATCCACCTCTGTCTCGGGGCAAGGCGGCGCGGGCCGTTGGTCTCGGAGGAGCTCGTGTGGACGCGCGTGCTCGAGCCTGCGCGACAAGACGGCGTCGCGGCGCTAGTTGGCTCGGGCGCACAGGTCGCGGTGCGGACGCGCGTGGATTTGGCGCCTGGAGGGCGCGCGGTGAGCGGGGTGATTGCGCCTGGTGGGCGCGCTGTGGCGCGGCCTGGTTGTGCAAGGAGGTGTCGGGCATGCGCGCTAGGTGTTCGGGCGGCCCAGATCTGGCGCATGTTGTCGCACAGCAGCACCGGTGGTCGGCGGCGCGGCTCCCCCTCACTTCCCCTGACGGGATCTCATCCGCGGAGCTTCTGGCGGTGCGGCGCGCCTAGGCTCTGGTGGTAGCCCTGTTCAGCGGAGGTGGTGGTGGGCTTCTGCTTCGTCCGGTGGTGCTGGGTGGCAGCGGTTGTCGTGGTTCTAAGTCTGACAGTAGAATGGGGGGTAGGTATGGAGAGGCAAGATCCTAGCTATGGAGTAGTTGTACACACGAGTGTTTAGCGAGTTCAGGCCCTTCTTGGAGGAAGTAACAGCCCTACGTCTCGGAGCCCAGAGGCGGTCGACTGATTTCTATGTATATAAATTACAGGGGTGCGAACCCTTCTACCAGTGGAGGGGGGTGGCTTATATAGAGGACGCCAGGACCCCAGCCATCCCACGTAGCAGAGAATTAAAGTACATTAAGGCCGGGCGTTACTGGTAACGCCCTACTTAAAGTGTCATCATGACCATTGAGACTACTTAATTACAGACCGTTTGGATGCGGAGTAGATCCTGAACTCCTGATGGTCGAGTGGGTCTTGATGGTCGAGTGTCTTCAGGTTTGTCGAGTGTCTTCTAGCCGGTCGAGTGGAGTCTCTCTTGGTCGACTGGAAGGTAGCTTCGTCTAAGGATGTCCTTGGGCATGGTATCCTAGATAGGTCCATGACCCTACCCTAGGTACATATCCTCATCATTAGCCCCCGAATGGATCGAGGTTCGAGTGAGGAAGGAGTTGATGATTTTCTCCGACTCATTTCTTGCGCTTTGATTGTGTCGTATCTTGGATAGGCGATTTTTCTTTCGGTGTTGGCGTCAACTTTTACTTCAGTCGCCTTGATCCATTCTTATCTTCTGTCGAGTGAACTTTTGGACTTTGGAGAACTCCCGAGCGACGGATCGCGGGAAAGATATTGTCTGATAGATTGATCTGCTGCTAGGGGATTTTACGGGATCCGAAATTTGGGAAGCGCGCGAAGCGGGGCGGTCCGCGGCAATCGGACGGGATAAGGCGTGGATGCCTCGATTTCGGCGCCGCCTTTTTTGCCACGTATCGTGTGTGCGCGCCTGTTTCGGGATGTGACAGGATCGCTCGGACCCACCCGTCAGCCACTCGGAAACGCCCTTATATAAAGCGCCGGGGGGGTTTGAACAGTGCCTTCCCATTCTTCTCTCTTCCCTCTCTGCCTCTGCCCACTGCGCCTGCTCCCTGCTCCGCCTATCCACCTCTCGCGCGCTTCGCCGGCGACAATGGTGAAGGAGAAGATGGCGGCCCTAGAGCGCGCGAAGAAGGCGACGGCGACGGGCAAGCGAAGGGGAGACCGTCCAGTCAGGGCGGATCTTCGTCGAGGTCCCGCCTGCCGAAGGGTTGGGTAAAAGGGGATTGGATCCGCTCGACCATCACTGAGAAAGATCTCAACGACCTAGCCAATGAGGGACTGATCCCCCACGGGTCAGCGAGGCTCCCGGGGTCCGAGTGTCAACCGCAGCCGCAGGAGGGTGAGTGCGTTCTCTTAGCCACTCACGTAGATCGTGGTTTTTCTCTGCCGCCGAGTGTGTTCTTCCGTGGGTTTCTGAATTTCTTTGGGGCGCAACTCCACCATTTCAATCCCAATTCCATCGCCTATCTTGTTGCCTTTGTGTCCATGTGCGAGAACTTCCTGGGTTGTCGACCGCACTGGGGTCTCTTCAAGCACATATTCACCTGTCGCTCACAGACAGTAAAAAAGGCGAGTCCGGGTGATGAGAGGACCAAGGTTATTCAGATGTGCGGGGGTCTTGGGATTCAGTTGAGGAATAAGAGCACTTTCCCGGCCATGACCCTTCCTGAGTCGGTCAGAGGGTGGCAGTCGACTCGGTTCTACTGCCAAGACGAGTCGACGCTGGGGCAGTCGACTGGTCTCCCTCCGTTCTCCATGGACCGAGTGGACAAACCGTCTTCTCTGAAGGTGCTCCCTGAGGAGAAAGCCGAGGTAAAAATGTTGATGGAGCGCGTGGTCCAACTCGTTTGGGACGGAGTGACGGGCATGGATCTTCTGGAAGTCTTCCTTAGGCGGCGCATCCAACCGCTCCAGTACCGAGGCCACCCGATGTGGTTGTACTGCGGTACCGAAGACACCACTCAGGTCCATCCAGAAGCAGTCGACGACGCCACACTGGAGAGGTGGGCGGCCGCCATCACAGGGAACAAGGACAACCCTCGAGGGGCTAGGAGGATCCCGCCACTCGACCATACTTATACGCCGGACGCGGTATGGCCACTTATCCCCGATTATGATCTTGCTTTATCCATTCTGCTTTGCCGCGAATTGGTCGATTGATCTTTGTTTTGCTTTGTTGTCTGATAGGCCACCACTGAATTGTACTCGATGCCCAATGGGGCGCAGACGCCGACTGAGGAGGAGGAAGGAAGCGGGGGCGAAAGCCCGGAGGAGTGGGATTCGGATGCTGACGACGACGGCGAGGGTGATGACTCTGGTGAGGAGGAAGAAGAGGAGGAGGAGGAGGAAGTTGCACCTTCCCGCTCAGAAACACGCTCGAAGCTTGCCCATGATCCCGCGACTGAGCGGGGTAAGGGGGTCGCAACCGCTTCCCAGTCGACCAAGTGCCCTCGGACTACTTCTTCGGCACCGACTGAGAAGGCTCCGAAGCAATCTCGAGTGGCACCGTCGAAGCCTGCAAAGGTCTTGCCGAAGATGAAGATGGTGATCCCCACTATCTCAGGGTAATGGTAGTTTTGAGCTTTCCCTGTTTCATGAACTTGTTCTTGGTCGACTCATAGGCCAGTCGACTGACTTTTGGAACTGCAGCGCTGCTACTTCCGACACTTCGGCGAGGGCCGAAGACCACGAGATGGAGGATGCTGCAACCTCGAAACCTGGTATGACTCCTATGCTGCCGTTTTTAGTCGACTGACTTATTATCTCTAATTTCGATTCTTTCTGCAGTTTCATCTAACATTGTTATTGACCTTCCTGACGACGATGAAGAAGAACCACCACGGCCGAGGAGAAGCAAGAAAACGTCTACTGGCAAGGCGACTCAGGATGTGCCGGCACCCGAGACGTTGGTCGTGGAGGGAGACAATGTCACTCGACCCACCATAACCTTCGCGGTGCCGTTGACGAGTGCTCGCCCTTCGTCGTCGAGTGCTGCTCAACCCTCACTTTTCTCCACCTACCCCGTTCCAGAAGACCAAGCCAGTGCTGCTAGAGAAGCGATACGCCAAGCGGGGGTCATGATGGAGCAAGTGAAGGCGATACGAGAAGCTAGCCAGGCAGCCTATGACGCCAGTTCAGCTCTTCAGAGTAATGTTCAGGTCAGTCGGTCACTGCCTGTTCTGTTAGGATATGATATCTGTAAACTCTTCTTTCTGCAATTCTTAGAGTTTGTCCTGCACCCACTAGGTGTGTCGATTGAAATTCCGGACTAGTGGGGGCACGCTGAGTGCACCCACTGGGTGTAGTCCCCAAGGCTATGGTCGACTGCTGGCAGTCGACTATAGTCTTTATGTCTTAAGTTTTTTCCTTACTCGACTAGGTCGAATAGATTCATAGACCGGTGGGGGCATGCTGAGTGCACCCACTGGGTGTAGTCCCCGAGACTGTGGTCGACTGCTTGCAGTCGATTATAGTCTGAAGAACACCTCCGGGTTTTTTTTGTGTTGTTGGTCGACTGGTCGACTCTAACTGATGAAACTAGTGGGGGCACGCTGAGTACACCCACTGGGTGTAGTCCCCGAGACTATGGTCGAATGTTTGCATTCGGCCGTAGTCTTAGAAACGCTATGATTTTTCCTTACTCACTCGGAAGTGAATTGTCTTTGACATCTGTCGATTGGTTCTTCGTAGAAATCCTGTGACCTTGCGGCTCGTTATACTGAGTTGGAGAAAAAACACATTCAGCTCGAGCTCGATCTGAAACTGGCCCAAGAGAACTTGACGAAGGCGAAGGAGGAAGCTAAAGGTATGCTTGGTGAGGCCTTTGACGACTGCCTTTGCCTCTCACTTGTTTCCGAATCTAATCTCACTGTAACTTTGCAGGCAAAGTGAGGGATGCCCTGAAGAAACAAGAGCTTGACTTGGCTGAGATGCAAAAAACTGCTTTAGAGAAGACCAGGCTTGCGGATGAGAAGCTGGCTTCAGTGACTAAGCTTGAAGAAGAAAACACCAGTCTGAAAGCTGCTCTTGATGCTGCCAACCAGGAGGTCAGTCGACTGAAAAGCGACAAGACCACCCTGAATGACAAGGCCAGTGAGTTGAAGAGAAAGAAGAATGATCTAGAGGCTTATCTGGGTGGACTCGCCAAGAAGTTGTTCCTCATGCTTGAAGGTAATCCTTTGTATCAAACAAATATTTTAATTGTAACCTCCGACTGTTTGTCTTGACTCGGTGGTTGTGCTTGCAGAATTTTGTCAGAACTTTGAAGAGGAGACTGGTCGACTGGAAGTAAACCTGGACCCCATCAACTCTCCTGTGAAAGATGAAGTCACCATGAACGTGCTCCGACTTGAATCTCGTGTTGCTGCCGTCATCGATTATCTCGCAAGGCTGAAGGTCGCAACTTCCCGCATCAACACAACACTCTGGCCAAGAGAGACACACCAGAACGACCTCGAGTCCCTGATGACTCGACTGAACGAGGTCCCAAGTCGAGTGCGGGAGTGGAAGAAGTCTTCGGCCAGGTGCGGCGCGGATGTTGCTCTGTCTCTGGTCCGCGTTCACTGCAAGGATGCACGAGAGGACAAGCTGGTGGCTCTCAGGGTGGCCAACACCAAGAAGCACGATTTCAGATCTTTCATGGAGACCTTCATTGCCGCTGCCACTCGGATTACAGATGGAATTGATCTGGACGAGTTTGTGGCGCCTTCCAGCCCTCCACAGGAGGGGTAAAAAACTTCTAAGCTTGATACTTTAAATTTGCCTCGGTATGCCGAGTGAGTTTTGTAACCGACAAACCTTAACATGCCTAGCGCCTGAGCACTTTCGGTTCCGTTAGGCGTTATCCGAACTTGGGTTCGTCACTGAATATGTTTGCATTTGGTTTGAGGCGTCTTTTGTAGGTTAAAGCGAAGCACTTATTGCCATCGACTTGTCCCCCAATTCACTTAGGTGAGCATTGGGCTGCAGCTAAGTTCCTGAGTGAGAGGTTTGCCCTCCACTCGGTAGGATTTTTAGATACTTAGGCGAGCACTGGGCTGCAACTAAGCCCCCGAGTGGGGAGGTCTGCTCTCCACTCGGTAGGATTTCAGACACTTAGGCGAGCACTGGGCTGCAGCTAAGCCCCCGAGTGGGAGGTCTGCTCTCCACTCGGTAGGATTTCAGATACTTAGGCGAGCACTGGGCCGCAGCTAAGCCCCCGAGTGGGAGGTCTGCTCTCCACTTGGTAGGATTTCAGACACTTAGGCGAGCACTGGGCTGCAGCTAAGCCCCCGAGTGGGAGATCTGCTCTCCACTC